>NW_015173677.1:632750-674256 GCF_001447785.1 Gekko japonicus
CTTGGAAAGATTATGCTGGGTATCAAGGGAGCACAGTGGAAAAAGCCTCTGGCCCCCAGCATCAGCATCATGATTAAGCAGGCCAATTCAGCCCCTTTCCCTGCTTTGGCTTCACTGAATATTCCATGAATTTTGAAGGGCAGTCTATATGCTCAGTCCTCAGGTGTTGTTGCGGGGGTTTTTTTTGGGGGGAAGGGGTGGTTGCTTCTTTTACTTTCATTCACAAACTATTTTATATATACTTGAGAGCCCCTCAAACAAACAGAAAGATCTACTTTATCTATGGATGGCCTTGTTTTGCTGCTCTGCCAGTAGGCATTGGATTAAAAACTATACTATTAGAGTGACAGACATGTTGATCCCAACTAAAAACGGTCCATGTAAGTTTGTAATCTCTACAAGCCATTTCAAGATAAAGCTCTCTTGGCTTCTGCTTCCTGCTAAACTTCCACTAAATATATACTCTCATTGGCTGCCTCCATCCTTTATCTTCAAGCTTCTGAACACAACCTTTTAAAATAGTTCCCCAGTCAAGCTGTAGATGCAAATCAGACTCAAATGGTTTAAATCAGACAGGAGGATAAAAGTAAACCAAGATGAGACTTTTCCCTATGATTAATCCTCCCTGCTGGTTTCACAGGAGCTGATGTCCCAGTATGCAAGCAGCTGTAGTAATTAGACATGACAAGACATTCTCTACATACTGTTTTGTCTAATGAACTGTCAGAGAGTGCCGTTTTCATGACTTCTAATTACCGCACCACCCACAGTTAGAACATGCTCACCAGCCTCTACTGTTTGAGAACTAATCCATCTTTGCTTCAAATATATAGCTATTAAAAGCAGTGGGCTCCTATCTAGATTTGTGCTTCTAAACTACAACACAATCTTCACTGAGGGGGCACTTCATTACTCCTATGAGGAGAGTCTATTTGAACTTGGAATAAAATCTACATAGGTCAGTCGGGGGGGGGTTACTGTCAAATTTGGTGGGAATAAAATTAAGATCTACATGTTAACTTTCCTTCTGGTAAATTCATTGCACAACTAGTAAACAGTTATATAAGGTTGAAGTGGAAAGACCTATAATGGTAGATCAGGATAAACTAGCGTAAGCAAAAGTATATAATTTCCAGGTTGACGATTCCAGTCTATATTGGCATGACTGAAGTAAATGAAGGTGAAATTTGTAATTTTTTTCCACCACAGAATTTACTATACTTGTTAAGGTTTATCCTTATCCTGGGAAAGATGCAGTAGACATGCAGCCTGATTCCATGCTATTTTTTTTTCTCTTGAAAGCAAGGCCTAGCTATTTCTCATTATTAAAACAATGACTATTTTGTCACAGACATTTCCAAAGGGGGCATTGCTGCCAAAAGTCAACAGTGCAAGATCATTGAGGAAAGCCTGGAATTTTGTGCCCGCTGTTACTCAAATGACACATATCATCTATATAAAACACGTATGATTTGTCACAAAATGTGCTAAGTAGTGTATAATCAAAAGTAAAAGTTATATGTGTAGGATTTTGCCTAAAGATAAATGGCAGACACATATTTTAAACCACAAAGAGATAATAGGAGAGGATTAGGATAATTTATTTATTTATTTATGTATTGAAATATTTATACCTTACCTTTCTCCAAAGAGTTAATGATATTCTTGAATGTTTAGAAACAATGCATGATGGGCCATTTTATTCTTTATGTTATTAAACTAAAACACGAAGGTAAACTTAAGGTATAAAATATATCACCATTTTCATTGCTGTTTACTGGATATAAATTCTTTGTTGGGCCCATTCACGTTTCCCCCCACACACACACACACACACTATAACCTTTTAATTTGTATTTTCAATTTTCTGTTAAAGAATTAGTCTCTTGTTTATTTTGTGAAATTCCCTATCCTTATCTTATCTTTAACCTTCCCACTCTTAAAAATTAGACATGAGAATAAATGAACCAGTTATTATCTCACATATGTATTCCTTCACAATTCCACAAAATTTTAGTGCTTGAAATAGCTTTCCACATAATAGCATATACATAGATGCTTAGTGACCACTTATTTGTGTGTTGCCCATGACTTCACTAGGATTGCAGTGACATAAGGGGCCATTTTAGCCACAGCACATTATAAGAACACAAAACAGCTGAGAAATACAAAAGAATTCTTAATGCAATAGCATATAGTCCTTTTTAAAGGCCTTTTCTCCTGAGACTAACACATCATATTTTCTCTTAAATACAGCAAAACCCAGGATTCCTGCCAACAATGATTGTACCAGATGTCATAGCATTTCTCTAAATCCACTCATTTTTCACGTCATAGTAGTGATAGTTTCACAATGTGCACTGGGTGTAAAGCATTGTGGATCATTAACCAGATTCCAGAAACACATTTCAACAATAACTCATAGTAGACTCATAATCTGGCAGAAGTGTGCAGCTTCTTTCACTTGCTCTCCCCCCCCCACCATTTCCTCTTCTGTTTTTTTCTGTCTTTACACCACAGCATGAAATGAACTGTTGGGAACAATTAAATTGCTATTGCTTCACTGTTGGCATAACTCACAGAGAGCACATTGGGAATATCACCCTTAAGATTTCCCCCCCTATAATATCATATCATCTGCCACTGGAAAAAAGAATAAATTTTCTTGGTAGCTATTTGATTATATATGGAGGTGTGTATACAATTTGCATATGTAACAGCAAAAGGAACTAATGTTGTTAGTTTGATGGATGTACTCAAAAGTCCCATGCCAAATAAAAACTAATGTTCCTTTTTGTATTGTTTCTAGGAGAGCATGAGTTTCCTTTAAAGGAAATGTAACTATCAGGATGTAAATATCCTTTAGGCCAACCTATATACTATGTACTAATATCATATGAGATTATTTTTGGACTAGAAGCCCTTTCAGCCCCAGAAGCCTGTATAAAGAAATGTATATTTCTCTGTTTAAGCTATATATATATATATTCACCATATTATATTCACCATTTTCTATGTAAACATCTAGACAACATCCTTGCAGCATTTAAGTTAAAACAATAAATACAAATAAAACTGTGCTATATAATATCTGAAGAAGGTGATTGACAACAACAAAAGATCAAGCAAGCAAGATCCCTCTCACAATTCTGTTATTTTCTCTACCTTTATATCTTCTGATTTTATAAAGTGTCTGGCTACAATAGGAACAGCTAAAGGGGAGCAAATTCCATTAAATTCAGTGGGACTTATTCTTGAGGAAAACATGCATATGGTCTGCCTATAAACTGATCACAACTATTTAAAACATTGAAGTGTTAATGAACTAAATCTGTAGAAAAACATAAACGCTCCAGTCCTAGAAATTATTCTAGTAAAACTGAATTTAAGGAAGACTGAAATGCAATATAGATCAAATTATGGAAGGACAAATCTATAGAATATACCCTCTGAAGCTGCCATTTCCTGGAAAGGAACAAATCTCTGGAATCTGGACATCAGTTGTAGTTCCAGAGGAACTCCCAATCTAGGGTTGCCAGGTCCACTTATCTGGCCGGTGTAAACTCTTACAGTGATGTCATCACACTGGGGGCATTGGGGCGACACTCTGGTTTTTGGGCAAAACTCTATGGCAAATTTGGCTTCAAACCATAGAGTTTTGCCCACCAACCAGAGCGTCGGGCCAGACATGATGACGTCACTATGGGATAACTTCATCACGTTGGGGCCTGTGCTTTCAGTTTTACTGGAAGTCTCCCAGGAAGGTTGGGGGCAACAGCCTGCGAAAGCAGGGGTTACCTGCCCTCACCAGGGGACTGGGAACCCTATCCAAGCCCCGCCTGGAGGTTGGCAAACTGTAGCCCAGAGGTGCTGCCTTACTCTAGGGTAGCCCCAACAGCGGGGCACCCCACTTTTTCTCCTGAGCCAGAGACCCACAAACTCAGGCCAAGGAAGACAGTCCTGGTTCTGAAACACAAAGCAAGCCACAGCTCTGGGAAAAGGGCCTCCATTTTCAGGTGGCATAAGAGCAAACATCCAGTCTCTCCCCCCCCCCCGAAAGGTATTCACAATCGCACCTACTTTTTGAAAATCAAGTGCTTAAAACTTTTAAACATTATGTCAAATTGAATTAAGCCATTTTAAAGAAGTTGCAAACGCCTTACTAGTTTGTAGTTCTGATTCTGTTAGGATGTGTCTTATTAAATTGCTAACAACTTTTACCGGTCTACAATAACTCTGTAGGAAAGGAATAAATGTTCTTTAAAAATACTACCTATATTTCTGCACCTAAATTGCATTCCTCCGACTTGCTGGAATCCAGCACATATTTCTAAGGTGTGTTCTTTGGCTCCCGTGAAGCAGTGAGATGATTCTTTTCTGGAACATCTAAAGCACATTCTTGGATGTGTAGGACCTGAATGGTTTGGTCCCCCCCCAAAAAAAAAAAGAATGAATTCATTTAGATTCCCAGAAATAAAACCTTCCATGAAGGACTGCAAAAAAGTTATGAATGTGACTATGCTGAATGGTATAAATGTCTTTGCCGACTTCTTTGATGGTCAGCAGCACTTCCTTTCAGAAACTAGGTACTGGCAGTGGGAGAGAGAGATTTTTTGTATGTGTATGAAACTTAGTATTCTCTCCCTGCTATATATGGTTATATATTGGGGGGGAAACAGGTCCTCAACCAAAAACACAAATAATCACAAGAAGAATTTAATTCTTCTTAGGGGGTGAAACAAATGACCTTCAGGCAATCGCAATGAAAATGATTTTTTGTTGTTCAGTCGCACAGTCGAGTCCGACTCTTTGCGACCCCATGGACCAGATCACGCCAGGCCTTCCTGTATTCCGCCGTCCTCTGAAGTTTGCTCAATTTCATGTTCGTTGCATCTATGACACTGTCTAACCATCTCATCCTTTGCCGTCCCCGTCTTCTTTGACCTTCAATCTTTCCCAGCATCAGGGTCTTCTCCAGTGAGTGCTTCCTTCTCATTTGGTGGCCAAAGTATTTGAGCTTCAGTTTCATTATCTGGCCTTCCAGGGAACAGTCAGGGTTGATTTCTTTTAGGATTGACTGATTGGATCTTCTTGCAGTCCAAGGGACTCTCAAGAGTCTTCTCCAGCACCATAGTTCAAAAGAATCTGTTCTTCGGCGCTCGGCCTTCCTTATAGTCCAACTCTTGCAGCCATACATGACTACTGGGAATACCATTGCTTTGACCATGCGGACTTTTGTTGGCAGGGTGATGTCTCTACTTTTTATCATGCTGTTTAGGTTCACCATCGCTTTCCTCCCAAGGAGCAGACGTCTTTTAATTTCATGGCTGCTTTCACAGTCTGTGGTGATCTGGGATCCCAGGAACGTGAAGTCTATCACTACTTCCACGACTTCCCCTTCTATTTGCCAAGGAGTGATGGGGCCAGATGCCATGATCGTAGTTTTTTTGATGTTGAGCTTCAAGCCCACTTTTGCGCTCTCCTCTTTTACCCTGAGCAAGAGGCTCTTTAGGTCCTCTTCACTTACTGAATTATATAATATTCATTTTTATTACTATTTATTCAATCTGTCCTTTCCTCTGTCCAACTGATTTCAGGTTACATGGGCAAATCTTCTTTTTTTGAGGGGGTCTTAACTGTCGCATTGCTTTGCTTCCTTTCTGTGGAAGAATATGGGTAAAGAAAGTGGGAACTTATTCCTGTGCAATAGCATAAAGTACTTGTGCAGATGTACAAAAGTTGTTGGGAAAGTTACCGTGTTACTGAAGGGAGAAAAATCAGTACTCACACAACACTGTCTCTTTATTCTAAAACATTCTATAATGTCAGCTTTGAAACACTATAATGAGAAATGAAAGAGCTGCACCACTATGCCTTTCTTAAAGGCTTATAAAAAGTAAGCAGAGGCAAGTTCCATCACTGAATGTTTCCCCCCCATTATTACACTCTGTATTAAATATTTAATAACTTTCATTTTCTTTTTCCTTACAAGGTAACTATAATAGAGTTTGCATTACAACAAATGTCTTTGTGCTTTTCATGCTGAGAAGAGAGCAGAAAAATTGGCTACTGAAATATTCATTCCCCCCCCCCCAGAAAACAGTTACTGAAAGGAAGTGGTGGCTATCAAAGAAGCTGACAAAGACATGTATACCATTCATTGTAGGCATATTCATATTTTTAAAAAGTCCTTTATGCCCCAGGATAAATTAGTAGAGTTCAGGTGGGCAGGAGCAGTGCTTAGTCTATGCTTCAACAGATGTTAGCTCCTCCACCAATGACAACGTAACATTATGCCTGCAAAATAGATAGTGAAAGTTAAAACACCACCATAACATTCAATGGAAAGCCCACGATGACTAAATCCATCACCTTCTGCCTGTCCACTTCCACCATGTAGGGTAGGATTCTGACTTTCAATCAATGATATCACACCAAAAATTAAGGTGGGTCTAATGAACTGCACAACAACCGACTAAGAGTGTATTGTAGTCCATTGAGAAGAAACATAAGGAGAGAGTGGGGGGGGGGGGTGGGGGGGAAAAGGGGTTGCAGGCAAAGTGAATGAAAAGTATCAGTAAATACTGGACTGCAACAGAAGGGATGAAATTTCAGGCAAAGCAGAATGTTATAAACTTTGGCAGGCAAAGTGAAAGAGCAAACAATGACTGGGTGCTGTGAAATGACAAACCAAACAGTAACTGTGGCTGTAGGTGCTGTTGTGTTAACTCTTTTTCTGCTATGTTTGTGATGTTGCTGTTTGAAGTGCATAGGATCATGACTGTGTCATAAACTGTCGCAGCAGCAGGCATAGGGGGACTGCCCATGGCTTTACAGAGATGCCCTTCACCTTTTTCCTGGGACAGAAGCTGTGTGCTCTTGCCATTCTACCCAAAATTGTGCCTCTTAGAGCCTAGAGTTCTCAACTTTATAAAAGATTTTAAGCTGGAGTGAGGAATGCATCATCATTCCTATATCTGAGAACCAGCACTAGTTTAAAAGATGTTCAGAATATCTCATTGCAAAATGATTATACAGTATCTCTAGATTTTTATTATTTTTCTCCATTATGAGATATATGGTATGACTTTACATCTGTGTATTTGGTGAGATTCAGCATGACAACTGGCTCCCAGTTTACTGGCTTTCTTGATTATGTATGTCCCAGGGTCATCATAAGCAGGTCACCATAAGCATCATTGAAAATTAGGTACATTTTGAGTGTGGGTTAGATCCTGCCCATAATTTACACTAAAGGAAGGCCCTTCCATTGGTGGAATGAAATTTCTGTGCTTGCCTGATTCTGTCGCATTCCACGGATTTCCCTTCCAGGGGTGAGGGGACCCTCCAAAAACAGCATGAGGGGTGAATTAGAAATATGAAATGAACCTGGAGAATTTGTGGAAATCCCTCTCTCTTCCATTAGAGGAAATGATCAGTGTTATCCAACCCTGTTATGTTGAAGGCATTTGTGGCATTCATCAGGTTGTACTCAAAATTTAATGAATTAATTTACAGTTAAAAGACAGCTGTGCAGGAATGAAAAAGCACAAAGTATATAGAATACAAGTAGACTCTGGGAGTCAAGCAGGAAAAAGTGGAAAGCTGAAGTACTGTAGGGATAAGATCCCCAGCCACTTCAGCAGGCTTGAAGCAGCTGAGAAAAGCATTTAGTTTGTTTTATAGATTAATATTTTTGGGAGGGTGGATGTCCGAAGGAGGAGAGAGCTGGTATAGCCATATGAAAGCACTGCAAGAACATGCTTTCAGAAAACATTTACAAGTTAAAACCATTTCAGGCTTTCCATAGAAAGTGGACTTTTAATGTTTGACACTGATGTTTATGATTTGCAATCAAGCTGTAATTTGTACAGAGGAAAGTCCACCCATCGACTATTATAAATTGAGGATCAGATTGCATTGTTGA
Organism: Gekko japonicus; assembly: GCF_001447785.1. NCBI lineage: Eukaryota > Metazoa > Chordata > Lepidosauria > Squamata > Gekkonidae > Gekko > Gekko japonicus. The sequence continues at coordinate 640,678 of NW_015173677.1, forward strand.
TCTACATGGAAATTGATGGATTAAACTTGTTTCCAGCCAAACTAATTTATAAATTGGGTGGAAGGCAATTTGACAAGTAAAATAAAACAAAAGTTTTGGGGAATGAAAGAGAGGTTTCTATTTTTATATGGTATATATAATATCCTGTCTCCAAATCTGGAAGCTACTGAAAATGTAGCTTTATTTCCTGGTTCCTGGCATTGACTTTTCACAGCGTGCACAATATAGCTTTTACAGTCCATGACTATTCCTTTTCTTAAAGGCTGCAGTACTAAGAACACTTTCCTGGGACTTATTTCTGTGTTGGCTTGTTTTGGATTGCTCTCTTTTGTGCATTTCAAAAGTCCTCCCAAATTGTATTGATTTTCCTCAGAAACAAGTATGTGATATACGTTGTGACTAGTTGAATTTTAAAATTATATTCATATAGATGTAATATCTACACGGCGACTAATTCATTGTTTAAAGGATCTTCATTTATGTATAGATTTATAATCCCTCAGCAATTAAATCCTAAACACCTGCAATACTCAATTCTTCAAAATATATGATCCCATGCTATCAAACATAGATGCGAGATTACACAGGAACAGAGATTACACAGGAACCCTGAAACTCTAATAACTGGACAATGTCTCACTATCACAGAATAAATGTAACATTATATCAGGCTTCCTGGAAAGAATCCACCAGTTTCCAGAAAAAGCACAAGCATCATTCCTGAACTCTCTCTCTGAGCTTATCATAATATGATTGTGATTCATTTCTCGGTTACTTCCTACTATTTAGAGAACACGCTTTTGTATTTTTTAAAAAAAAACAATTTTACTGTCAAGTTATTTTGTTGTACTACATTATGGGAAAACTTGGATTAATTTGATTTTCATTTTAAATCCCAAAAGCACCATGAATTGTTTCCATTGTGCATCTAACTACTTCTGTAAAGAGAAGCCTTATGAACCCATAGTATTAGCATTCATCTAACTAATTCTTGGAATAGCTCCAAGTAAACACACCAACACTCCTAACTGAGAAAAAAAGAGCCTATTTTACCAACTGAGACTTTGGAAGAGGCTAGAATATTGGCCACCATTTAAGACCAGTCAACAGACCACATCCAGCCATCCCAGTTTCTTCCAAACTGATGCATTTCTTGAAGGGAAAATGACTTTTGAAAGTTTTCACTATAAGTGGCTCTGAATAGTCAAAATGCACAAGAGAAGCCTTGCATATCAGAGATCTTCCTAGTAAAGATCTTAAATTGTGACTTTTATGGGTTTATAATAGTTGTTTTTATTGTGTTTTTATGATGTTTTCATTATACTGTAAGCCACCTTGAGTTCTGCAAGGGAGAAATGTGACTAATAAAAGTTTCAAGCAAGCAAACAAACAAATAAATTGTACAGCATTCTGTTTCAAGCAGTGACCAGCCAAACACATAGTTGTGAAGTCTAAAAGCTGGATGTAAAAACAACAGTCTTCCCCTGTAGGCTACCCTACAGCAACAAGCATGCTATTCAGAAACTGCTACAGAAGGAACCTAAAGAAGTTGGTGTCCTAATCTATAGCACTGGCTGTAATTCTGTCTTGAAGTACTATCAGGAATTTCTCCTTAGAAGAAGAGGAGATTGGATTTATACCCTGCACTTCACTACCTGAAGGAGTCTCAGAGTGGCTTACAATCTCCTTTCCCTTCCCCTCCCCACAACAGACACCCTGTGAGGTAGGTGGGACTGAGAGAGCTCTTTCGAGAACTGTTCAGCTCTGAAATTACTCGTCACTGACCCAAGGTCCCATCAGCAGCTGCATGTGGAGAAGTGGGAAATCAAACCCAGTTCTCCCAGAGTAGAGTATACATTCCTAACCACTACACCAAACTGGCTCTCACTGATAGTACTGTCCTGTCTTGGAATGCAAGGTCACCTGATTCTAGGCCTTTTCACGTGTGGTGGTGGACATTTAAAATGGCCCTTACATTTGTTTATGAATCATATCAATTTCAAATTGCTCTGCCCTTCCTTTGGCCATCTCCAGTGCATTCTATTATAGTATTTTAAAAACAGTTCTAACTTTTGCAATGTATTGATATACAGTAGTAGAACAATTGATTTTTTTAAATGTCTGAAAGTTGTCACCATATCAGTGTATTGGTATGTCAGTATATCAGAGAAGTTAGAACTGTATTTTACAAATCCAGAACAGAATGAACAGGAAAGAGGTGGTGGAGGGAAAGGTGGCGCTTTCTGAAGTGCCACAGAATTTCTAACAGCACACTGTAGCGAATCAGAAGTGCACAGAACACTTGCAAACGGGGGAGGGGAAGGGTGTGTTTTTTAAAAAAACAACAACAAACAGCTCAACACTGCTTTGCAAATGGAATACAAACAGCTTTTTGTGAAAAGGTTTTTTTAAAAAAATCTATTAGCAACTAGGAACCAAAAGGTCTGTGTCTGAAATGGTACAAAATATTTGTTTGCAATTGGGAGCCAAAACAGTTTACAAAGGCTGTGTGAAAGGGCCCTTTGTGTGAAAAGGTAAAGAAAAATCCATTAGAAACCAGGAGCCAAAGCAGTTTTACAAAAGCTGTGTCAAATGGCCATCTGTTTGGACTTCCTGGCTTGCTTTGGTTCCAGCCAGGATAAGGTTAGTAGTCCAATTCTGGAGCTTCTTGGCTATGCCTTGAACACATTTGAACTTCTCATTGGTTCTTTCATCTTAACCGACCAGGAGTCCATACCTACTCATCTTGCTTGGCCCATTTTCCTCTTCCGTATCTGTTTACACTTCATTTTACTGATCCTTCCTGGGCCTATCCTTTGGCCTATAATCTGATGCTCATATATATTTATTAAATAGTATTTATATTCTGTCCTTCCACAATAATATAAATCTTTACAGGAGATTACAATAGGTTTAAAGCGATATAAATCAATACCTATAATATAAAATTACACTATATACAAAAGAAAAAGCAACACTATCTATAACAAACAACAACCGGCTGAAAGGATAAAAGAAATAAAAAGAAAGCCAGCAATCTAGCTATTTGTATCTCAGACTGACTCTTTAATTTACAATGAAAATAAGTTAGGGACTGTTGAGGCCAGAAGTCAAATCCTGAGTCTCTTACTTAAGAGGACTCCTCTACGTGGTGAATAGAGTTCTAAATGATTCACAAAGTACTAAATGAGCCACAGAGTCACTTGGATAAACTATTAGGTACTGTGGTCTCTATACTGTTGTATATAGCTTGCTGAAGCTAGGATCCAACTGTTTACTTAATGTGTCATATTAATACTTATTCTTTGCTACAGTTCTGTTTTTAGACTTCTGATTGGTTCTACAACTGTAATCCTATTGCATTGTTTATTGAATGTTCCATCCATCAATTGTGTTGACCCACTCTGTGTAATCAACCTTGAATCCTAGTAAGAAAGACGGACTATAAATAGTGTAAATAATTTTTTAAACAAATTTAAAAAATATAATTTTAATGTTCAATCCACCCTGAAACCATAAATCAGCAAGCCCCAGTAGTTATATGTAATCTGTATATTCTTTTCCTTTTGCTTTCACACCTAATGGCTTGAAGCATCAACTAAGCACAGATTCCTATCCCAATTATTTGATTGTTTGGCCTTTACGCAAGCTGTATTTTTAGTTTTTTGCTGTGTGGGCATTTGCACTTTCACCTGTCAGCTCATGATAGTCAAAAAGGCTAAAGCTTTACTACAAGATGCTCCAGCTGTAAAGATTTTAATTATTATTGCTTTCCCTCTAGTAATCCTAGAAATTGATATTCTTCATCTAACAAGCAAAGGTCATCTGGTCAGGCCACTGCCTGTGATATATTAAACCAGTATTTTTATAACTAACCCACTTAACAAGGTTAACTGGAATGGGATGTGGAAAGCCAGACACATGGCATTCATTATTTGGTTTAGAAATCAAGACATTTTGGCTGAACAACCTCTACAGTACATAAACACAGCCAAATACTATTTTGACTAGAACTTGGCATCTCAGTCCTGTAAGATCATCAGCACATAAGAGATTCAACAGTCTCCTCCTGTTTTGTAGGTGATGCATCTGGAAATGGTATGATTCAATCAGTGTAATTATTTTTTTAATTAAAATATTTTTACACTATTTTAATTGCAAAAACTGTCCAAAGCAACCAACAGCATGTTATTAAAACAACGAAACCACAGCCAATTTGATAGCAGTTAACTAATTAAAACAACAGCAAGCAAACTCCTTTGAAGTTACAGCATATGTTAAATGATAGAAAAGATAGGTTGTCAGAGCCCAAATTAGCTTGCAAACATTGGGGGGGGGGGATTTTCAAGAGACTTTTCCATATCACTAGTACTAAATAGTAAGCACACAAGAACATGCGTTGGTCATGTGCTGAGGAGTTAAATTTGACCTCAGGCTCTTGGCACAAATATACTACTTGCTTAAAACATAGTTTTGTTCAAATGTGCCTAGTATATGAACTGTTAATCAGCTCTCAATTTTCACATCCTATTTAGGATTGTGCATATTTGTAAAGTTAATGTATACATATGGTATCACAAATGTTGCTGACTTTTGACCCCATACCCAGAAATGAAGACACATTTGTGCAACCTACCCCAGTTCCAAGCTTGTTGTGGACAGGCCACACCTGCTTTTCCTTGCTTGCACCAAACTTGTGCAGAGATATTGCCCAACAACCCACTCTCCCTACACTTTGCAGTTTATTTTTATTTATTTATTATTTATTTATTTAATTAGATTTTTTATCCTGCCCTCCCGCCGGAGCGGCTCAGGGTGGCTTACAGCATTATTGGGTTAATGTAACTACGACCTTTATGGCCTTGTTCTGTGAAACCTTTATTTACAGGTATATTTGAAAGTTTAGGTAGGATATGTAGATTACTGTAACTGTCACTGTTTGTTGTTACTCTTTGTTCTGGTTAAAAAAAAAACCAATAAAAGGATACATCTAAAACAGTCTATAGCAATAACAATAAAATCACAATTTTAAATGTTCAAGTGTTGATGCGCAGCACTGAGAAGTTAGCCCCTACCAGCCTTTTGGGACTGTCACTGTGCAGCCATTAGTGACTAGTTTGAGTGCTTTCCCCATTGTTGGATACCTCAGGTGCTTGCCAGTTTAATGAAGCAGCAAATACCACACCCACACATATCTTGCCAACCCCAGTTAGGACCTCGCCATCCCACAGGATCAGTCCTATTTATAACCCCCAAGCCTACAACCGCAAATGTGAAGCAGGTATCTGGCCAATCAGATAGTGGCCTAACAATTCCTGCTTGGCTCCAAAGCAACTGACTAATCCCACATTGTTTTCACAGGACGCAGAGGGTGAGGAACTCTGCAGCGAAAACACACACAGCAAGGAGGGAACAACTTCAAGTAGCCTTCTGTTCATCAGCTGTATCATATAAGGTAGTCACTCCTCATCCTCCACTCCCAGTGTCTGGTGCTTCTGATTCCCTGAGGGGGCTTGGTGCAAAAGCATCCCTGCCTATATTTAGGCATAAGCTTGCTTTCTACTGTCAGGTTCTATAGTCAGATCACACCACACAGCACTTCATAAGAAGTATTCTGTGTATTGGTAGTTCATAACTATGACACTTGAACGTTTTTTGTCAGGAATGGCCCAAAGCAGCAGGCCACCCAAAGTTATAGTAGTTTCAAAGCACCCCCCTCCCTTACAAGCAGAAGCCAATAAGCATTGTGCATGGTATGTGCACGCGGGAGAAAAGTGAGCGGGCGAAAATAGGAGCCGTTTGTTCCCAGCAGGTAAGGAGCAGCTGGAACCCCAAGGTCGGAAAAGCATACACAGATAACAACCCAGACAGGAGACATCGTTAGTGTACCAGGAAGATCACCCCCCACATATTCCAAAGACATGGCAGTGTTAACTGACACCTACACATGCTCAGCTATCTTCTGTGATTATAGCTGTATGTATGTCCAGTGTATATGTGCATGGGCTCTTTCAGAAGTCATGCTAAACAAACCTGGCAGGGGCAGGGCTATTAGATCCTGTTCCCCACTGATGTTCACTCTGGACACATGTAATCTGTCCTTATTTTCTTCAGCTCCATTGTGTACATAAGTCGTTGAATACTGAACACCGCAGAAAGAGAAACAAGCATAATTTTTCATTTCTTCTGCTGACCCATTTATTATTCCCCTCCCATATACTAGTAGTACCTAGGAGCTCTGGTTAAAACATAAATATTGAGTTTATGAATAGGTACATGTGATAAATTGTGATAAAACTTTTTAATGTGTGTTTCACATTTCTGCCAAAAGTTACAACTGTTCTTAGCCAAAGGGGTTTGTATAATGATGTTCCTTCCAGTGGAATGTTGCCATTTTAGCACAGAGCCACTTTCATCTTCTCTTTCTACCTAGAGAGACTGTGTTTAATTTAACTAAGAAATCCAAGGCAAATCTGAGAATATTTTTAATGCTTATGAAATGAAGCAAATAAATGGAGATAATGTGTACACATGGTGGTAGGAATAGTCGGTCTTTTTAGTATTCTATGGTAGAACTTATTAACTTTGAAAAAGATTAAAGAGTAAACTTTTAAATGAATTGCTCAGATGAAATATGGGTAGAAAAATTTCAAGTTGCTGATATCATTTCCCCCTGATTTATTTTAAACAGATTACTTTAAACATTAAATATAATATTCCTAGCCCCTTTTGGCTTTCTACCCAAATCTTTGTATAGTTAAAATATTAGAGTTTCTGCTTCTGATGCTTCCTCACCAAACATACAGGGGATCTCCAGCTGTCTGTCCTGTACCTGACCTCCAAGATTGGTGAGGATTGGATTTACGATGTCTGAGTTACACCCCCCCCACCCGAAGGTGCCCTCAGGAAAGTGCTTTCTGGGGAAATGACAGGCACAGGTTCAGGAGGTTCAGGAGTGTATAGGATGGACCCTGTGCAAGCTAGAGACATCAGACTCACAGGGACCTCCCTCTGATGCCTTTCTACATGCCTACCAAGTTATGTGCAGATTGGATTTAGGGGGTTCAAGTTATAGCCCCTTAAAGAAGATGCCCCCAGGAACGTATTTTGGGGGGAACTGTCAGGTGCAGGTTCAAAAGTTTATAGAATGGACCCCCTGCAAGCTACACACCAAACACACAGGGAACCTCACCCTGCTGCCAGCTCTTCTACAATCTTCTACATCTGCTCTTCTACTTCCCCCACACCACCTTCACTCAATAGAACAGCTACACCCAGTCTTCTACATCCCCCATGCTAACTCAATAGAGTGGCAGAAGACAGGGCAGAAGACAGTGATGTCACATTGGTTTCAAATTGCTAAAAAAAAATACAGATTTGGACATTCCTAGACCATTGTGATGTCATTTCCTGTTTTAGGACTGGAAGTGACAGTAGGGCACTTAAAGAATTTCCAAATTGCTATAATTTTACCATAGAGATTTGAAAATTCCTATAATGTCCTGACATCACTTCCTGTTGCAAAACAGGAAGTGGTGTCCTGGCTATCTCTGCCCTCTTATGCTCCCAGGGGCTCGCAACCCTAACGAGTATGCTGGGCCTTTAACCAGTATTAAACAAAAAAGGTAGCAAACCACAGCCTCCCAAAGAAGGAAAGTATTCCCATCCTCATGTATAGAATTCTTATTACCTCTTCTTCTTACCTGAAGTTTTCTTTTCCCATTCTTAAGACCCAGGCAAATTTTGTTTCCAGAGTTGGTTCTAAGATGTGGCTTCATCATATTGCCATTCTTTCTTATATCTGTCTGTTGTGACTTGCTGCTTCCCAGAAATGGTTTAGCTCCTGGTCTTCCATTGTTCACTTTGCTCAACAAGAAATGGAATACACTGGCCCTGTGGAAAATGGCAACTGCACAGTAATCTCCCCTTTTCACACTCCGGCTTTTCTCTGATAGCTCTATGCTATTGGTCTAGGAATATGTGCAATAGGTGTCCCTGGAAACTGAGTGTCTCCTGAGCTTTTTGGAAATAACAACACTTATTATTATGAATTGTCACAGTCAGATATGTGACTGGTAGATAGTGTTCTGCAGTTCGAGATCTAGTCAAGTTCTTGGGAAATGCAGAGGATTCTTGCTGTTCTAAGCAGCACTGTCTTCACAGGATTCCTGCCGTTCCAAGCAACACTGTCTTCTGGAACTGAGCTGGTGTTATTTGTTCAATGCCCAGAATGTCCAGGTCTTTCTTGAGACTTCTAGGTACTGCTCCAAGAGTTCCAATGACAACTGGCACGATGTCTCCCCGTGGCGCTCTAACTCTTCTTCTCCCAGAGGCACTCTAACTGTGTTAATAGATCTCAGTATTTTGTGATCTTCTTTCTTTTCTATTCTGCTGTCTCCTGGGATTGCCGTCTCAATGATCCAAATCCCATTTCTCATTTTTTCTACAATTGTGATATCAGGGGTGTTATGCTCCAGGTGTTTATCTGTTTGCATTCAGAAGCCCCGAAGAATCTTTATTTCATCATTCTCCATGATCTTGTCTGGTTTGCGCTCCCATGAATTGCTGGATGATGGCAAGCCATACTTCTTGCAAAGATTCCAGTGCAACAGAGCTGCAACTCTAATAGCAATGTTCTTTATAGACAGATTTCGGACTGAACCTTAATGTCACTCTGAACAGGTAACGTGCACTTTGGCCCTGTTTATTGATACCCATCTAAAAGTTGGCAATCAAACTCCACTGCTCTTTTCCAGTAACAATGGGGGAAGCCTTTCTGTTTTGAACCTGTCATGCTCACTGCTTTTTCCAGGATGTTACCTGCTGAGGGGAAGTGCTGTGCAGATCAACGAGGTTAGCAGCCCCTGACAGGCTATCATTCATGGGCCTCACTCAGTCTGACTGACTTTTATAAGGAAAGGCAAAGGCTCAGCAGGAGAAAACAGACAAATGAGAGAATGCGGGGTCAAATATTTATAGCTGAGCACAAGAAGACTGAACTCCCATGGCAAAATGGAACACGGTGGTAAAGAAAACATAATATGGAGAAATGTGTAAACATAACACTATTCAGTCCAGAGATCAATTGAACAGAGTATCAAATGGCAGAATTAGCAATGCTAATGGTGGATGGCATGAAAGACACAGTGTCCACTGCTTCAGAGCTTTGTGGTTTACAGAAATTGGCCTTAAATCTGACAGGATCTTCTACAACTTCTCGGCACCAGGAACTGGCTTGTATTCTACCATTCAAACGTTTGAATGGCTATTCATTGATGGAAGAAAACTGTCATAGAGGAATTCACAATGGACGTGTATAGTGATCTGTGTGAAACTGGCCAAGTTACAAGTCACATTATATTTGCCGCAAACTGCATTTTGTATACTGGAATAATAAAATCCCCGATTACTGAATATCCTCCCCAGATACATGGCACCCACTATGTTATCTTTGGTTATCTTTAAGCTTAGCTTTTCTACTATTTTGCTGCAGTCTATTCAGCTGATGTTTTATCTTTTCAAAGTTCTGTTTTAATTTGTTTTCATATTTTATTCGTGTATTTTTAAAAGTCTATATGTAAGCCTCCTTGAAGAGTATTAAGAGGAGAGCCATGACAGAATTATTCAAAATTATAAATAAGCACATTTTACAGAAATTTCCAGTATTTGTGTTCAAGCCGGATGCTCAAGGGTAATAAGCAGCATCTTAATACAAGAAACAGTACAGAAGGTCAGACTAAATGGGAGAATGCCTTTAGAAGCTGATCACAGGTACTTCTGTGTTTCTTCTTCTGGAACACAGCAAAATCTGGGAGATAAGCAGGTAGTAGTTTGTTATACATAACAAAGACCAGCTTTGCAATTGGAAGTCTTTCTATGCTTTCACATCTCATAGGGAGGGGGGGGGGATATGAATCTTCTCCATGGGAGATATGTGACTTTCTGGAAGAGGGAAAGATGCAGGATTTCCACAGTAACATTTAATTCTGCAAGTTGAGGTGTTTCTACAGTGCCATTAAAGCTACCCAAAGGATTCAGCAAAACATGAAAAGAAGGGTTACCAGAGCAGGCAACAGCCCTGCTCCAGCGAGATGAACAGTTACATAGACAGTCTTGTGAAGTTTAGCCCTCTCACATACACCTTGTTGGCTTCTCTGTCCCTGCGGCTTCTTCATCACAGTCTAGGTCTTCCAAGCTCCCATCAATATCTTGCCAACTGCACTTAAGCTCACTCTTTGGTCCAGTGTGAAGCTGCCCCAGATACCTTTCTGCTCCACACCTCCTTTTCTTAACTCGGCACTATTTGTTAGCCACTCCTCCCCAGAAGATTGTAGGAATTGCAACCTAACCACTGGAGCCCGTGTGGAGTAGTGCTTGCTTAGAGTGTGGGACTGGGATCTGGGAGAGTCAAGTTCAAGTCTCCCCTCTGCCATGGAAGCTTGCCTGATGACTTTGGGCCTGTCTCTCACGTTAGGGCCAGGGGTCGTTTCGTAGAAAAAGAGCTAGGGGAACTCATTAGCATAACTCATTAGCATATGCCACACACCCTGACATCACCGGAAGTGTGTCATAAGGCCACGCCCCCTGACATCACCGGAAGTGTGTCATAAGGCCACACACCCCATCCCCAACGATCCCGGCTGCCACCGCCGGCCTTGTGGTGGACCTGCAAGGCCCGGCGGTGGACCTGCAAGGCCGGCGGGAGTGCAAGGAAGCCCCGTGAAGGCCCTCCCTGGCCCCAGGCAGGCAGGGGTGGGGAGAGGCAGGGAGGAAGCAACTTACCCTCTCTCTTCTCCTGCCTCCTCCTGGCTGAATGAGGGCCGGAAGCAGGGGGTGGGGCTTCGTCATGTGCCCCGCCCCCCGTACCTCACCCGGGGGGACTGCGGATCCCCCCGAAATGACCTCTGGTTAGGGCTGCCAACCTCCAGGTGAGGACTGCATTTCTTCTGGGATTACAAGTGATCTCCAGAATAAAGAGATCAGTTTCCCTGGAGGAAATGATAGTTATGGCAGGAGAATTCCCACCAGAAACCCCTACTGCACACTGCTACTCCACCAACCAGTGGGAGAAAAATTGATGGAAAAAAATCACTCTTGCCATGAATGACAGTGTTACATTGTTTCTGGGAAAAACTCAGAAATGATGTCACGTTGCTCTAGGAATCACCATAGAATTTTACCATAGAGTTTCTGATGATTCTTAGGGCAGTGTAACATCACTTCCTGGTTTCCCCCCCCAAGTGATGTAACAACGTTGTACTGATGGAGCCCCCCCCCATCCCTCCATACTCACATATGGCACACTCACATGCTGAAGAAAGAACTGATGTGTGTTTTGGGGGGGGGGGAAATAAGCCACCACACATTGGATATTTTCATTGATCTTTCCTTATGGGAGTGGGCACACTCCATAAATTAGTGCTCTTCTCTTTCTCTTCCATTATATGGGAAACAAAGCTTCATATGGAATGCAGTAAGGATGCAGGCCCACTCCATGGATTAAAAGGCAATATTAATTGGGCATTTGTGCAAGGTTGCCAGCCCAATGTTGCAGGAATTGAATGAGAAATATATATCTTTCTATTACAAGGGTAAGTTTCTTCATCAGTTTTAATCTGGAAAGACACTGCGTCTGAGGTATCAAGAATCTAGGGCACATTGGTTTAAACAAATGAGTCTTGAGTCTAGACATCATAAGCTTCACAAATGAATAATATACCAGTCCAAGCTTAATATAATCAAGTGCACTTTTCATAGCTGAACCACACAATCTCTCCAAACACCAAACCATGAAAATATCATAGTTGTCATTTTTAAATTTTAAACTGCTTACAAACCACTACAAAATACAGAATAAAATATTATCAGTTCACCTATGTGGTATATATATTATACAACTGGAAAAAGAAGGGTTACTTCTTTCTTGCAGTGGACAGAAAGACAGACAGACAGATGGATGGATGATAGCTAGATAGTGAGGCATAACATTTAGCTACAGTATTCTAATTTTCAGTACAATTATTAACACAATTTATATTGCAATCAGAAGTGAGGATAAGGAGAAAGAAATAAGCTCACCTTATCCCAAACCTCTAGTTTTTTTACAAGTCCAAAGGCACCCTTCCAGGATTTAGAGGATTTTTATGAGTTCTTGGGTTTTAATATTTGAGCTGATTATGGATTACTGGATTTGTTCCAGCATTTTTGGAGGATGGGCTATTTTATACTGTAATATTTTAAGGTTGTATGTTGCTTTGAGCCTATGTGATAAAGGAAGTTGTAAAGTACATTGGATCCAGCCCAATGTTATTGGAGTTAAGCATCTGACAATCTGATCTTGTAAATAACCTTTTTTCTACAAGGCAATAAATTAAATGTTATTGTTTAGTTTATGGTTAAATCATTGCATACCTTATATCCCTGGTCCTTACTTTTTAGAATTCAGAATACAGGTTACATTAACCAGAAAATTCCTGTTCAAAAACAACAACGCAAAAAAACCAACAACCCTAAATGCAACTATTAATGGATATGTCAGTGCAGAAGAAATGGCCTTTTTGTTATGTGTCCTTTGTAGCTTTTACTAATAACCTCAGACACAAGGGATCATTCCAGAAGGAGAGATTGCCATCAATGCTGATGTGATCATTGCTCTGTTATCTGCCTTGATCTCCTGCATAAAATGGCTTTGCTGAAAGATCAAGGTCGTAATTTCAGTCTCAGCAAGGACAGAATTCTTCTGGGCCAAAGAACATACATCTACACATAGGAGCTGCCACACGTATCTCCTACATTTCTGAGAAAGGGGGGGGGGTGGAGCCAGATCTGTATAGGGTATGCAGGGACCCAACTTCAAAAATTAATTTTAAACTAGACTGTAATATCTAGAATGTATGAAACAAATCTTGCCTTTCATGCTATAGGCCCCAGAGGAAAACAGTGACGAATGTATGTTTAAAGGTGTTATATCTTTCCTTCAATTTATAAAGGAATTGAGGAAGCCCAGTGAGAATACATCAGCAAGGATATAAATGAAATGTGTTGCTTAATAATATGATAGGTTAAGTATCTAGTGCTACTCATAAAACTCATTACTTTCAGCCCAGGAATTCTGTTTACTGTTTATTACGTATTTTATTCCACCTCTTATCTACAAACTTTAGGGCAGTATACTTAATGCTAGCCTATTTTATCTCTGTAACAAACCTCTGAGACTAATGACAGCAACTAGTTCAAAGCCATCCAATGAGATTCTTAGCCAAGCAAATAGTTACATCTAGATCATTCAGGATGAAAGCCAGCATCCACTATAGCACACTGGCTCTCCTGGCATATGCCACTTCAGTAAATCATGCAGTTATTATAGTACAAGGGGCGGACCCGCGATACTCGCGGGGGGGAGGGACCTCCACACATGAGGCAGAGGAGGAATCAGCAGGAGGAGGTAAGTTCCCCCCCATCCCACCGGTTCCTCCCCCGTCTCCTCCCCCCGCTCAATCTCCCCCCCTTGGGCCTTGCTGCTCCCCCCCCCCCGGCTCCGAAGCGAGGCCCGAGCGGCTTGCCACTCAGGCCTCGCTTCCCTCCCCCCCGCCGCCTCCGAAGCGGCGAGGCGGGTCACAGAGCGTTCCCTGCGCATGCGCAGGGGACGCTCTGATACTTTTGGGGGGATTTAAGTATCCCCCCAATATTTTTTTAAAGGTTTCAGATTTTTGTGCACACCCGGGGACTGCCCCAAGTGTGCACAAACATCTCCCTCCCCCCAGGTGCCCCCGATGTGCGGAAATAAGTATCCGCACGCCAGGGGGCGACTTCGGAATTAGATATATAGATGCATGAGAATTCTTATCAGCACAACAGCATCAGCTGGACTTTCCACAAACTGGTAATATTGTAATAGTTAGATAAGCACCTCCTACTCATGGGAGGTACTGTTGCAACCCTGAGTGTTTCATTTGGCTTCATATTGTTTCTTCTTTAAAAAGTAGGTTATGATGCCACACTGGCTTTTCACATAAGTCTCCTTCATGGCTTGCCACTGGCTATAATATCCTGTCCACATCGTGCCAAATTTGTTTGGGCAGGTTCACCTTCATTTAAATTGTCACTTGGGCTAGGAGGAGTATCCTGAGAGAGCGCTGTCAAATAGCCTTCTTAGATCATGTAAATTAGTATAGGGAGCCTTCTTACATTATAACTTCATTACCCTTTAATACAGCCCTTGTTTTCCCTTTATAATAGTAGACCAAGGTCCCGGTCACACTGGGGGAAAAGGTGTGCCTGAAGTGCGGCTTTTTTGAACTGCACAAAAAGAGACGCACGGCAGTAGGATCAGACAGATCCCCTGAGCCACCGCGCAGTTGCTCCCTGGCACGATCAGATGCCGGGGGGAAGCCACAGATCGGTGAGTGAGGCAGCCAACTGTGCATGTGCCGCCTGTGCAGTTTGGCTGGGGGCCTCGGATGCTGCCAGAGATGGGTGCACCGGCGATCCCACAGCCACCCCTGCTGCGGATTTTCAGGTAAGTAGTAGTGTTTTCTAGGGGTTTTTTTTGATGCACAGTTTTGCCCAGAAGGGACGGATCGGGGATGGGTGCACTCCGCTTCCCAGATGTTGCGGTGTGATTGTGCCCGCTTGATGCGCCCCCGATCCATCCCTCTCACATGGCAAATCTTCCCGTGTGACCGGGGCCCAAGAACCCATGTGGAAGGGCGGGATATAAGTCTAATATATAGAACAGATTTGATTGGTTCATTTTATTTATTTCCTGTTTAGAACACAGCTTAATTTCACATTTATCAAAATTCTATGAAACATGTGCAAAGTTTGCTATGAAGAGTCCAATGTTTTCCTATCATCTATATAAGCCACTTGTGGCACTCACCTACGGATAGCTAAATCTGTGGATCAGGGCCACACAGAGGCTAAACAGATTTTTCAGCAAACTTCAGGCGCTCCCCAGGTTTTAAGAAAAATCTGAAATGTTTAAATTTCCCCCAAATTAAAAAACAACAACAACATATGCATGGGCAGACAACACACTTTGCTTCTGTGGCGGCAGACGCCAGGAGATGCTCTGGGGCTGAGCCGCAGCAGCCGATGCTGGAAGCTGCTCAGGGCTCAGCTGCGGCAGTGGATACTGGGAGCCGCTCAGGACCTGGCTGCAGTAGCAGCACATATCAGGAGTTGCTCAGGGCCCCACCATGGTGTCAAAGGAGGCCAGGAGCCACTCAGCCCCCCGCATGGTGGTGGTGGAGGCCAGGATTCACTTGGGGCTCAGCAGCGGTGGATGTCAAGAACTGCTCAGGGCCTGGCTGCAGCATCAGCATATATTAGAAGCCTGCTCAGGGCTTGGCCATGGTGGTGGCGTCTCTGGGCTCAGATACTGCTGCCCCTATGGCCACAGTCTAAGGGGAGCAGTTGGGCCTGGACTCACTGAATGAATGAATGAATGAATGAATGAATGAATGAATGAATGAATGAATGAATGAATGAATGAATGAATGAATGAATGAATGAATGAATGAATGAATGAATGAATGAATGAATGAATGAATGAATGAATGAATGAATGAATGAATGAATGAATGAATGAATGAATGAATGAATGAATGAATGATGTTTATTTGTGGTCAAAGACCATTTATCAAAATATTACATGTTCGTTAAATACAAGCAAATTAGCTTTCAGCTCTAAAAATAAACATATAATCTTAAAATCATTAAAATGTTAAAATGAGAAAAATTTAACAGTCCATTATATCAAAATAATTATAAGATGTTTAAAATGAAACTACTTATGAGTCATACAAAGGTAAATGAGGATTCTACTTGATCTGCTTCTTATTGTGAAATTTTACCAGTTGCCAGCAGAATTTTGCTATTTGTCTGGAGATCTGCTGATTTTCCTCTATTAAAAGTCTCTCTCGATCAGCACTATCTGCATCAAGTGCTGGTCTATCCAAGAGGGGGGCAATAAGCTTATCCCTATAAACCTGATGAAAAGGACAGCGAAAGAACATGTGGAACATCGATTCTACTTCTCCCATAGAGCATGGGCAGCACCTGTCATATGGTATCTTTCTATATTTTCCTTCTAAAACCTTAGAGGGAATAGTCGCACAATGACCTGGGTAAGAGCTCTTCTATAGGGTGGCACATCCAGATAAGTCAGGTATTTAGCCATTTTCAGTACATATCTGGAGTCATTATGGACCAGAAAAGAAGGATCTCGGTTTAAATCCCCTTGGCGCTCTAGATCACAAATCCTTTGTTTCATTATACTTCTCGCCTTTATGCTGTTTTGCGCCAATAAATCCTCAGGCAGGAGTCCCATTTCACCTGGACTCACTGGCTCATCAACGAGGGGAAAAGATGGGATCCCCCACGAGTTTTGCACCCTCCCCTTGTTACATACTATAGTTTAACTATTCCCTTACTCAGTTTAAATTTGCTTTGGTAGCCAAATTTAATGTATTTAAAGTAAGGTTATTATTCCTGAAAGAGATTTCATTAAGAATTAGAATCTGTAAAGTGCATGCCACAGGATGCTTTCCAGTTCTTTAACTGAAGTAAGGTTTCATAGCTCAGGCTTTCAGATCAGAGAACAAGTAAGCCAGATGTGGCGAGGGCTTCCAAAATTATTCATATTGAGGAAAAAAAATGGAAATGCTCACAATGATAAACAGCATCTAAGATAAGTTGCAGGGAATCTCATCTCTCCACAAAATGTAATATGATGGTATAGAATCTTTTGCATACTATTGTGACCATTTATGATTCTATATCAAATAGATAAGTACATGGAAGATAAACCTATTGGTTTCACTGCCTCTGTTTGGTATACTTTGAAATTAACAGTTCATTTTTGACTAAGGTTCATAAAAACAGGCCAGAACACTTTTCTCCTCTCCTCTATTACCTTTCAACTCAATTCCCGTTGACTCTCTTTTCTCTGTATTCAGTGCAATACAGTATGAAACACAAAGATTCACAGCATGACGCTTCTGAGTCATAAACATTAATTTGGAGACGTTTTTCATTATTTCCTTTTATTGTAGTACACTGCCCCCTGCAGGAAGAAGCCAACCCCTGTGTCTCTGCAAAGACGGCTGCTTCTGCAGAATCAGACTAATTTTACTTGTGTTGGTAAAAACAAATGGATGTGGCAGTTATAGCAACTGTATTTCCATTTCAACATATTCATTTCTGTGTTATCATGAATCACATCACTCAAAAGAACACACAATAAGAAAATCATGAAAACAAAACAAAACATAGAAAGGAGAAAGAGGTTAGGAATGAATCAAATGACAGCATGAGTGCTGGTTTATAACTGAATTTGATAGTTTTTTCTGGAGGTAGTCGTTTTTGAAGACATGAAATTGCTGTTCTCAAAAGAACATGATATTTCCTGTTTTCATAAAAACAGTATAGAGGGAATAAATTTGAAAAATATTTACCACACGCATGGTGCAAAGGTTTGAGTGCCAGATCCACTCTGCCATGGAAGCTAGCTGGGCGGCCTTCAGCCAGTCACCTCCTCTCAGTTTGGCTCAGAGGATGGTTGGGCATTTTTTTTAGCAGCCACAGCTATTCTGGAAAGAGGGAGGAAAACTGTTCCTGCTTCTTTTACATGATTATGGTGGCTTCTATAGATACGAGGGGCCTGCCCCAATCACTGTGCTCACAATATTTAATGGTAGCTTGAATACTGAATGATCAGTTCCTCCACCAGCCAAAAGCATTGCAGCAATACTTGATGAAGCAACAGAAATAGCTATCATCAGTTTTTGGTGAACTGTAGGCAAAATGAGATTTGTAACAAATATCATACCCAGTTTTTCTCCCCAATGGGAACTCAAAGCTGCACTGTTCTACTCTCTTCCATTTTATTCTCACAATAACCCTGTGACGTAGGTCTGGCTGAGAGTGTGTCACTCAGCAATCTTCCACAGTGGTTTGGGGATCTGAGTATTAGAGATACTTGATAGGTTGCTTAAAAGCTTTCTTATTACATATTGCCTATTGGGAAGATAACCTGGTTCAGGGTTATCATTTATGGCACTGCGACTTCCGGCATCATTCTGGGGTCGGTGGTCAGTTTTCAAACATGTTGCATTATTTTCTGATGAGTTATGCCTGCCACAAACAGAGAACCTTAGTATCCATTGCAAAAAGCACAAGAGGGGTTGTCTTGAGATAACCTGGGCCAGGACATTTCATGCCTTTAATTTTTGGTCCTGGAACTCTCACAATTATCTTGAGCCTGGTGGCCAATTTTGAGTCCTCAAGCTTTATTCTCTGATGAGTTATGTCTGCCACAAATGGACAGATGGACAGGCAGGCTGATTCTTATATTACTATAGTTTCATGGTTAACAGCAAACCAAGTGATTTGTTTTGTTCTGATACTTTGGTTTGGATCAGGGTCATATGGGGGCCCAAGTGGAATATTGTCTAGGGGCATGGAGACTCTCAGCAGCCCTGTGTGTAGATCAATTATCTCCAAAGCTATCATGTGCTGCACTTGGGCAGAACCTTCAGAAATGTGTCAAAAAAGAATGCATCCCTTATGAAACACCCTTGTAAGAATTATTTTTTCATGTAACTGAATCAATGAATTTTTTTAACCTTGTTGAAAGTACATGGTTTAGTGTGAAAATCAACCTCATCTAAAAACAAACAAAAAACTGTAAGCCTGATCTCTACCAGTGCTGAAGTGATCACTCTGCGCTTCCTTCGGTTCCCTTCTATATGACTCTGCATCTATGGTTTAGCACAGACATAAGATTGAGTTCTGGGAATGCTTGCTACTATCTTTTTTCCCATTTCTTTGGGTCCTGTAGGCACTAGAATACTGAATCAGCACTAAAACACAGCTACAGCTAATCAGTATCTGAGAAGAGATGGGGGTTTTCCCCAGGGTTTTAATTTGTCTGTTAAACAACAACACGCTTGGCAGCAGCAACTGTAGCCTTTTAATCTATGTTTCCCTTGGTACCAAAGGAAGCGTTAAAATTAGATTTTTTTTAACATTTACAAAGCCAACAGGCCTTGACTTCAAACTTGTGAATAAGTGGTAATTAGCATGATGCCTAGCTGAATTCCTAGGAGGATGTTATTATTTTAATTCACCATGCTAATTTTAAAGTTCTTTTTTGAACTCCCATATTGAGTCACTGTAAACAACTAATTTGGAAACTTGGTTTTCAACAACGGTACTGGTGCCAGTGTATAGATAGTATGTTGCTGGTATATGGAATGCTTAGTAGACCCTTTGCTCATGTTTCGACTTCAGTTTTGACTTCAGTTTTTGCCATGGGATCAGCTGACCCAACCACATTAGGCAGGAGCCACCTCAGATAGTATAAGCTTCCTTAATTTATTTGTTTTACTTAGAACATTTCCATGCTATGTTTTCTCCAAAATAGGGTCTTCAAGGAGGCGGACATCAAAACTTTAAAATATCAAGATATTAAAAAAACATTTAAAATAAAACATATATAAAAGATTTAAATAATTCAATAAAGTATACACATACACACATAACACAACCAGGGAGGAGGGCCAGTTACAGTTGGTGAGGGAATGCTAAACAAAACATAAAAGCCTTCATCCACTAGTGGAACACAAGGATAGAGGGAAACAAAGGAATCTTCCTGGGGAAGGAGTTTCAAAGTTTTGGTGCTGCAAAAACCACGAAGGCCCTTTGTTGGATTGCCACACATCTAGCATCAGATGATGAGGGTACCCAAAGCAGGGCCCATAAAGATGACCAGAGTGGATGGGTATGTTCATATGGGAGTAGGCAGTCTTTAAGATTAGCTGCTATGCTAAAAGTCACTCTCTATTTCTGTAGCAGTAGCTTCTTATCAGTGACTTGCCAAATCAATATCCAGCTCACTTGCTGACTTCACTCCTGCCCGGCTCTTAACTTCCATATCTTGAAGAGGCTCTAAGATATCGCTTACATTAGATACGTTCCCTAAGGTCTGATTCTTTGTGAGATGTTCTCAATAAGTCACGCTAACTGCTCTAACACAGAACTCCCATTTTGGCTTGGCTTGAAACAAGGTTCTACTAAATAATAGGCCTGGATGGATGGTGTAGGGTTCAAGTAATCCAATACTTTCTTTGCAATATCTGTTTATCCTGAAAGACACCGGGACATGTCTAAGCTGCACCAGTCCCTTATTATGAGCCACAACAGGAAGTGGTTCCTCTTTCTCACTATACTGACATGGCATAGGCCTCTTTACAGCCTGCAGTGCTGCCTGCTAAGGCTCAGATATTGTAATGTTCACAGTCAGGGGAGATATCTGGAAATTATTCAGGAACAAATGTGTTCTTCTGACAGTCTGGACATCCTTGTGATGTCCTAGTATAAAATCTATTCCAAAATGAGAAATCTCTCTAGGAACTATGAAAGTCCATGTAGTCCTCAGAGACCCCAGTATCACTGGGAGCTAGGGTTGCCGGCTCTGAGTTGGGAAATCCATGGGAATTTGGGGGGTGGATCCTGGGGGTGGGTTTTGAGGAGGGGAGGGACCTCAGTGGGGTACAATGCCATAGAGTCCACCCTCCAAAGCAGCCATTTTCTATTATCTGGAGATCAGTTGTAATAGTGGAAGATCTCCTGGCCCCACCTGGAGTTTGGCAGCCCTATTGGGTGCCCAACTGCTCCGTCTGCTCACAGTGGCTTGTCATCAATAGTCACAAATTTAACCCCAGCTACATCCATTTCCCTTCCATTCAGAGTTGGATGCTAACTATGGATACCACTTTTTTCAGAACCTGAAACTAACGGCATTGACATATCCCAGCCACCGATATTCCCATTCACACAGTAGTACTTGCGCAGCTTGTTCTTCACCAAGGTCATTCTTTTAGTTGCTGACGGTGGCTCTCTGGCAACAGCAGGTTTTAATTCCCTGGTGCATCTTTCCTTTGCTTGGACAATTCCGCTTCCCGTGACCTTTCTGTTTGCACTGCTGGCAGATATCATTTGGCCTAGGACTCCCTTGTAGAATTGTAGATGCTTTTTTTCCTTTGAGATTGCTAACAATTGCTTGCAAGTGGGCCTTTCCTAACTGCTTAGGCACCACTGTGGCAAGATGTTCCTGGAAGGCTGCTGATTGTATGAAAGAATCACTATAATTTACAGCAGATAACATTATGAAAAGACTCATTTCTGCTTGTACGCTTTGCACTCTGTGCACAATACAGTCCACTGGTCTATCTAAAATGGCATCTTCTTTAATAAGCAGGCTATGAAACTCCCTGTTGATACATTCATATTTTTTAAAAAAACAACAACACAAGATTACTTCATGGCCTGCCACAGGATAAAAGCCCCTCTTGGCATTACCAGTTTCACATTTTTTTTTTGTTTAAAAGCTTTATTCCCTCTCCTAAAAAGGAGAGATATTTCGCTTAATTAGAATGGGGGAAGGTATATAGTGGGATCAAGAGAAAGCTGAGTGATGTTTTAACTAGTAAATTAATCTGTTAGTGATATAAATCTTTTCTTCTTTTTCTTCTTGAGTGTGTTGTCAAACTTCTTTCTTCAAACCGGTTAAATACATTGTCTATGTTAATATGTTAGTAGTGTCCCGTTGGTGCCTTGTTAATAAAGTCTTTTCAAAGCGCAATTCAAACCGATTTTCTGTGGGCTGGCTTCTTTTAACCTCCAGCTTCTACAAGGAACTTCCTCCACTTGCTTCTCTCCGGTTTCTCGGCTCCTCCTCCGGGTCGCTGTTTTCTCTTTTTACAAACTGCCAATGCTGCAATCCTTGTTCCGTCGTGCCTCTTTAAAGGGTCTTTGGCTTTGAGAATGGATTTATCCTTTTTCTTTCGCTTTTAAGTTTAAACGCTGCCATTCTCTTAGCTAGACCCTTTCTCCGCAACTGTTGACTTTTAAAAGTGCTTTTTAGGGCACTTTCTCGCTTGTCACAGTTCTACATTTCTCAAAATTCCCAATCAAGGTCACAGTCGTTCACAGTCTGTTTATTAAATAGCCGGCTCTTCGACAGATAGAGCACCCACCCCGGAAGCTCCTCCTTTCTTGTTCGCTAGTTTTTCAGTCCAGATCCGACATCTTGGGTTTTTTTGTTTACTTTTATTAAAGTTCGTACAGTGCATTTAAAAAACGAGAATCTTATAGCTTTTTCTCACAGTGCACCAAAAGGGACCACTTCTTTTCTCATACTCCATTCTCCCCCCCCTTTTTCTTCGCTAGAAATCTCCGTTTGCGAGAGTGAAGGATTCCCCTCCGCCTCCCTTAAATCTTTTCGCGGGGGGGGGATCGCGCTTAACTCTTTTTCTCCGTGTTCGACAACTCACAGTTTCAGCCGCTCTTCTTCTTTTTCATCGTTTGTTCGCTCTTTTTCTTTTTAATCAGTTGTTCGCTTCATCACTCGGTGACATCTGGTGGCTCCGCTAAACCCCATTCGGGGTTGCTTGCGTGGCAAGGTCTATTGGGGCATGGCGGGATCCTCAATTTCCAACCGTTTGGCCAAGAAAGAGGCTCCCGCCTTCTGCGCCCCGGGTCAGAGCCCCCTCTCTGGGGCTCGTCTGGGTCTCCGCTCGCGCGGATTCCCCCCTTGACCGCGGGCGGGTGAGACGCCCTCGGGAGCGCCCCGAGGATGCATCCGCCATTCGCGGAAGCCAGACCGGAAGCCCCCCAGTTTCACATTTAGTTGGGCAGAAAGAAGCTTCATTTTAAAATTATCATTTGGACTGGGAGACACAGGGAAGGCTTTATCACAGGGGTCCCCAACCTTATCGTCAGTCACACAGTGAGGATCCCTGAGCTCTGGTGGAAGCCATTTTTAAAAAAAATCTGCACAGTCAAGTAGATCTCCAACAGCCACTCAGAAGCTCTGCTGGGCAAAAGCCCTGCTCACTTTTTAAAAACAGTTAGTGAATACCAGGGGAGTTGTTGGCAGGTACCGTGGTGTGCATGGGCACCACTCTGGAGACTCCTGCACGGTCAAATAGCTTCTCAGAGCACATAAATAAGTATGCAGGAACCACCTTGTGCATAGGAAATCTGCAGGTAAAATGCCTGCCACATAATGTTCTGCCTTCTGATCACCAATGACACTTCCATGAAGATGAGAAGCTCAAAATCTGCCAGGTACTTGCTGATTCCAGGCCCATATGAACAACCAGTACATTTCTTTTCCGGCAAGAAGGCTTTTGCTATCCTGAAGTTACTGCCCCCAGTTGTAACACACTTGACTGAGGAACAAGCTTTAGAAAAAGTTTTCTGCGGGGTCTCCAGCACTGTTCTTAAAAACAGTTACTCCGGATAATCAGTCAGTACACAGAAGAACAGCAACTACAAGGGAGCGGTGGCGCAGGGGATTCCCCCCCCCTGCTTAACTATAACATCTGAACTGCCACGCTTTGGCAGTTCTAGCCCCGTGCTGGTGTGAGCAACCAAGCCTTGTCCTAGCTCATCGTCTACCCAGTGATTCGAAAGCTTTGGCAATGATAAATTGGGGACCACCCGTAAGGGGGTGGGCACACCACTCCCTTCGGGAAGGTGTCAGCTGCCAAGTGCGACTTCTGAGGCGCGGCGAGATCGGGAAGATGAAAGAGCTGTTTCGGCTTCCCTGCAGTGGAGTGAGTTGGCCAGGTGGTGGCAGTGTGGCAGCATGACATCAAGAAGCCCTGACGTCATCAGCTAGCTGACAAGAATACACGGAACGCAACTGATACAGCCTGCAGATGAAGCCCCGGGTTGCTGCGATGTGTGTGTGATTAAAAAATGCTGTATGTTTGTCTTCCCTATCCCCCACGAATATTATTAGTCCAACTGTCAAAGAGTAATTGTAAATCGCTCTGAGCCTGCAGGTGTGTAGGAAAGAGCGATCAATAAATCGAAAGTATAAATAAATAAATAAATAAATAAATAGAATCAATACAAAACTAACCCAAGCACTAAGATGTGCAACAGCATCACCCACTAGTAGGGATGATCATATAATCATTACAGTACTATCACTTAGTAAAGATGACATTTTTGATTTAATTTGCTTGGTCTGACATACATTTTCGTGTTCTGTAATTTAAATAAATTAATCCAATTTTCATTCTAATAAAATTCATTTCATTCTGACCAATTTGGCATATTAAGAATGTATTGCAGTCACTTGAGAAACATATGGGGAGAGTGGGAAACTTGCCGTTTGGAAAGAACACCAGTAAATGATGGTTTGAAAAAGACAGGGTATCATTCCAGGCAAAACACAACGTTATTAACATTGACAGGCAAAGTGTAAGAGCAAACAATGACAGGGTGTTGAAAGATGACAGCGTAAATAGTAAATTGCCCTCCCTCCCCAAATTGGTAGGGAACAGGATAAATTAAATATAGGTCAATAGAAGTACCCATCAGAGGGAAAATCAGCAAATGTGTAACTATGTCACAAGCATACATTTATTTAGATATTTCTACCACACTTTCCTCCCCAATGGGGACCAATGCTCCCTCTAAGCTGTGGAGTCTTGTGAGCAGAAATTCTACTTTGTGAGCTACTGGCATTACAGTTGTGAGTGAGCAATTTGGCTGCTGCATATATCAGTTTGCTCTGGAGCCATCCTTCCTGAGCTAAGACAAAAATGTGTGAGCCGGAGGCTAAAAAACTGAGCTAGCTCACACTAACTCAGCTTAGAGGGAACACTGATTGGGGACTCAAAGTGCCTTCAAGGGGCCATCCTACATTTCATCCTCATAACATCGACCCTGTGAGGTAGGTCAGTCTGAGAGACAGTGGCTGGCCCAGCAGATGATGTACCTGATTCTCAACTCCTCACTTCATTCTCACAACAACCTTGTGACGTAAGCTAGGCTGGGAGTGAGTAGCCCCAGGTCACATATAGCACCATCCTAACTACAGGCCAGACTAGACAGTACTGTGCCCTGGAGGCCACAGGGCCGTTTTCCAGCTTTTTCAAAAAAAATTTTTGAAAATGCTGCAGAACATGATATTGTTGGGAACCACAACATGGGGAAATGTGAGGATCCTGTCCCCCTCACTGCCACACACGTGTCATTCATAAGAGCCAAAACAGCTACATGGCCAGGTTCTGCAATATTATTCATCCTTCAGACTTACCATAAGTACTAAATATAACAACAGGATGCCTGTAAACAAATAAGTGTCATTTTAATGGGCTTTTTTTTGTTTGGTGTTTCTGTCGTGGTGAGACCTAGTTTCTTTGATAGAGTGATTGGCAGAATGTTAGAAACAGAAAGTTGAGACTCACTGCTCTAGACAATGACATAAGGATGGAGCAACTTAGGCCCATTCTGTTTCTCCTTGGTGTGTTCCTTGCCTCTGGCTTATGTATCATAGCTCATTTATTCAGGTTTGCTCCAGACAGAATCCTGTTCTCTGCTGCAGATGGGAGAATGTCCTGGAAGACATGGGTAATAGGGTAGGGGTAGGGGCTTGTCTTCCACTGAATTCTAAAGGGTACATCTCAGGAATAGTGTTACTCTGAAGCCACTTCCACATTGTCATTTTTGTCACTCGTTTGTCCCTATTGCTTTGCCCCCCCCTTCCACATATGTTTTGCTCCTTCTGGGACTACACATGGGGGGGGAATCCTGAAGTAATAGGGACAAACGAGTGACAAAAGTGACAATGTGGAAGTGGCATTGCTTTTTAAAGACACATTTTTTCACTGTAGAGACATATGACATGAGGATGTAGGCTTGCCAAGTCCCCCCAGGGGGTGGGGAAAACCCCGCCCCAGAGGCCTGTTTCCTGCTGCCGGCGGATCGGGCCCCCAAAGTATGCGACATGCACATCACCCGGAAGTGACGCAACCACGCCAAGCACACTGGGGGCGGGGCCACGGTCATCTGAGGGAAAACTCTATGGTTTTCCCTCGGATGGTCATGGCCCCGCCCCAGTGTGCCCGGCATGGTCATGTCACTTCTGGGTAACCTGGTTGCTGCGTGTGCACGCTTCGCGCATGCGCGCACTCCAGGAGCAAGCCGGGAGTCCCCCGCTGCAGCAACAGGTAGGACTTGGCAACCCTATGAGGATGCATAGGTGCTCTCTGAGTAGAAATTTCTTCAGCTGAAAGAATTCACCATTAAGCGGTTTCCTACAGCAGAGTTTTCTCACTGAAAACCTCTAAATAGCATTACTGTAAAATTAACATTTATTCATATCAGAGTTTCACAACCTGTCGTGAACTAGCTTTCCCTTCTGGTGGAAGGCAAATCTGAAGCAGCAAATGGGTGCCAAAACCAGCTGGTAAAGAGAGATACTTGTCTGCCCCCCCCCCCCAAGAAGAAAGAGACAGACACAAGGTTGGAATAAATAAAGGGCCACTTTATTAATTATTTTCTCAATGTAAGCGGCAAAGGCTAACCTAACAATGTGGGATAGGCCAAGCCAAGGGTCACCCCGACCCCTCCTTGCCATAATGGGTGAGCCACCTTGCCCCTGGTATGTGGCTCAGACTTGACCAGCATAGCAGTCTACCCCCTTGAGCTCCAGCCTCCCAAGCCACACAGCTTCAGAGGAGGATCTATCTAGGGTGGTACCACAGGCAGTCCACATTCCCAGCCTTGAGCCACACAACCCAAAGGCTGATCCTCACAGACCCCTTGTCCCCCAAAATGTGGGGGTACCACATGGAGCTCACCGATCTGCTTTCCCTTTTTCCAACCCTAACCTGCCAAATGACCAAATCCATTTAAATGGCACCACCAAATCCAATTGTCCCAATCTCCAGACCATAGTGCAGTGTAGGAAAAAACACCCCCACATACAGCCAATCAGCAAGGGGTGAAAAAATCCTACCCAGCCCCTAAAACAGCAACCGGTGGAAACCTGCACTGCATACTGAGTGGGAGGGTGGGCTAAGAATGTGGTCAAGATTGAGGAGGTGGGGCGGAGCCACCCTTACAAGTCTGTTGGCTCCGCCCCATCAGGCATCCTGGGAGCCGCAACTTTCCTCTTCTCTTCCTCCTTATGGGGTGGCAAAGTCTGCATAGGATTTCCTTCATTTGGTAGAACACATGAAGCTGGCATTAACTTCTTCCACCTGCCTGATTAGAAATGAAAGGACTCGTCTTTGTGGGTAAAAAGGCTGCCTTGGAAGATACTAGTGTTCCATTCCTGGCTCAGCCAATGAGAGCTGTCTTTGGTATGACATGGTCTCTCATCCACAATTTCTATCTGTGAAATGGGAAGATGTGCGGGATAACTATTGAAAACACTTGGCATATTCAAAACTACAAAATGATGAAAAGTTAAATAATTTTTTTGCAAGGACTTAACTCAAAACTCATTCTGTGTACCAGCTCAGGACTAGAATATGAGACGCTATAATATATGTAGATGTAATCCAGTTAAACTAATTCTATGACCTATGGCAGGGGTCATTTCGTAGAAAAAGAGCTAGGGGAACTCATTAGCATATGCCACACCCCCTGACATCAGGGGCCCGGCTGTGGACCTGCAAGGCCAGCAGGAGTGCGAGGAAGCCCCGCCAAGGCCCTCCCTAGCCCCAGGCAGGCAGGGGTGGGGAGAGGCAAGGAGGAAGCAACTTACCCTCCCTCTTCTCCTGCCTCCTCCTGGCTGAATGAGGGCTGGAAGCGGGGCGGCCGGAAGCAGGGGGCGGGGCTTCATCATGTGCCCCGCCCCCTGCACCTCACCTGGGGGAACTGCGTTCCCCCGCGTTCCCCCCCGAAATGACCTCTGACCTATGGAATTTAAGGCACAGCTAAGCATCAAGGGCTGCAACCTCAAATATATTTATCTGATTCCATTTAAATCAGACTCACTTCTGAATGAAGATGGCAATTTTACTTGCATTTCTCTGGCACCGAGTGAGATTCATAAATCTCTTGTACGGTGAGATAGATAAAAAATCTGCTTGGTAGTAACTGTGTTGATAATTTTGGAAACAAATTTAAGGTGATATACAAAGTGTAACGTCAACTGAAGCCAAATTGAATAGTTTTACCTCATGTTGTAGGTAAATTCCCACACACATAGTCTCTTGTTAGGTGTGTGTTCGCCTCTAGATGACTGATTCCTCTTACATGAATTCAGGTATTTTCAAAGTAAACAAATGTTGGTTGCAGCTGTCATAGTCCAAAACCAAAACCCAATACCTGAAATACCTTTTATTAGGATCAGTACAAATAAGACTGCCTTAGGGTTAATTCGAATAGGAGTCCTGGCTGTGACATCACTTCTGGGCGAGTGACATCATAGTATCACACAACCTGCTAGGAATTCCCTTTAACCTCTATGGTTTACACCATAGATATTGGGGGAACTCCTAGAACATTGCATGATGCCACCCCCCCAAAACACACGCACATAGTTCCACTGAGCGAGGGATGGAATAGTGGGAGTGGGAAGTTGCCCACTACAGTTGACAACCTGGTAAGCAATTCAGGCATAAGAAATCTTTTCACACATGTTCCTGGAAATCCTTTAAATTGAGTTGGGGGGATTAGTCCAAGGATCTTCTGCGTGCATACTATAGATTCCATCAAGACATTCTTGTTACTTTTCCTTCAAGGTGATCAGAACAACAATGAATTTCTCCTTTCCTCCACTTTATCCTCACAACCCTGTGAGGTACGTTAGGGATGTTTGTGTGTGTGTGTGTGTGTGTGTGTGTGTGTGTGTGTGTGTGTGTGTGTGTGTGTGTGAGAGAGAGAGAGAGAGAGAGAGAGAGAGAGAGAGAGAGACTGGCCCAAAGTCATACAGAAAATTTCATGGCAGAGTGGAGATTTGATTGAACCCAGGTGCTTCCAGGCCTGGACTGATATTCTAACCACTATACCACACTGTCCTTCTCCCAGTAAGGATGTAATTCCATAGAGTTTACTCCTAAGTACCATGAATACGGTTTCAGACTTAATGTTACTTGTAACATTTCTATAGTTCCCCTTATAAAAATGAAAGAATGAATTCATTTTATTTATTTATGAAGAATTTTGACTGTTCATTTTATAAGTTTCTAAGTCGTCTGAAGATAAATGTTTGCAGAATTCAAGCAAGTGCATTTCAGTGTGGGTGCATATTATGTACTTGCTGCTATTTCATGTATGATTTCATTTTCTTTCCTTTGTCCAATAAAAGCTCTATAACCAAACGACTTGAGCAGTATAACAATCTGAAACTCCATTTATAATCTCGATTTATTTCCCCAAAGACAAAAGGAATACTTTTTTTACAGCATCCAAAGTTATATTAGGATTTTGATCTGAGAGTAGGAAGGGGACCACTCTTGGATTAAAATAATTGAAATTCACCAGCCACAGTAAAATAAAATGGCATCTTAGATTGGGATATACAGGGCATTTCAATAAAATATGAGAGACTGCATCTATTTTACCAAGGGAGCAAGAGCAAATTCTATCAGAGTAGGGAAGATGCAAAAAGTGGCCTCTTATAACAATGGTTGCCAGCCCCCCAGGCAGGCAGGGGTTCCGCCACTTTTCATCACTGGCCACCTGGCCGGCAGGGGGCATACCCATCTGCAAATGGCCCTCGATGCGATGTAATGACATTGCATGGAAGTAACATCATCATGTCACCAATGTCAGGGGGCAACGCTCTAGCTTTGGGGCAAAACTCTATGGTAGATTTGGGCTCAAACCATAGAGTTTTGCCCAAAAACTAGAGCATCACCCCTCTGATGTCAGCAACATGATGATGTCACTTCTGGGTGACATCATCACTGCACATATGCAAAGCACGCATGCCAGAAGATCTGGAATGGACCTGAGAGCCCCCAACTCAAAGCCAGGTAGGACCTGGCAACTCTAGTCATAACCACTGTTAAATGGGCATTCATTCTAGCAAGAATAAAAGCCCTGAGTAGACCAAGTCAGGCCAGATTATAAACATAGGAGGGAAGAGAATTGAGGGAAATATTCCAAAAACTGTGAAGAACAAACTCATCAAGTACAAAGAATAGAACTATTATAATCACTCTGCCTAATCCATTTTTAAAATTCAGGCGGGTAGCCATGTTAATCTGAAGGAACAGAACAAAGTTTGAGTCCAGGGGCACCTTTAAGACCAAGAAAGTTTAATTCTGCGTATAAGATTTCATGTGCATGCACACTTCTTCATCTGGACTCAAACATTGTTCCATTTTTAAACTGTAATTTAACTGATCAGTGAACCCTGATAGATCCAGTGGTAAAACCGATAGACAGCAATTTCTTGTCGACGATCCTAAACCATGATGATTTGAGAACCCTCCTTCAATAAGGCCAGATAGCCGCTGATGTAGAAAAGTAACTTTAAGTGCCGATTAATTAACTTTAAGTGCAGATTAAATGCAAGTATCCATGCCCAAGGTCCAATTACGGCTGACCAAATTTAGTATGCAAAGCCACAGCAGCAACACAGTGTGGTATATTTAGCAGTTTTGTAAGAAAATAAAAAAGTGTAGAATCAATAGCTCCCGTGACTGCCTCAGTTTTTATTGTCAGGCCTCGGTTCCTGCTGGAGCGCATCGAAGCACCGTTCCGCCAGTCAGGAGCCCAGGGGGTGGGCACATAAGCCCCGCCCCCTGCTCCCACCAGCCATCAGTGGGGACACAGTGGGGGAGCGAAACGTTCCCCCAGCTCCCTTAGCCCAGGGGTGGTGGCCTTGGACTTATAGGGGCAAATTCCACCTCTCGCTGTGATGTCCGAGTGGCATTGCCCCAAGGAAATCACACGTGAGAGGTCATTCTGGCTCCCTCAGCTCTCGGGAGGGGCTCTTTAAAAGGTAATGGCCGCCATCGCTGTTCTTGGCGGCAGCTGCGAAGCCCGCGCATGCGGGTGGAGGGACAGGACGAAACATTACCTTGCCATTTTATAGAAGGTTTAAGTATGGAAAATGATGCATGGTTAATTTTGGAAGGGACTTGCACTAAGTTCATGAGTCTGAAAATTTAATGCTGCAAAATTTGGCTGCCACTAACCAATAGTGATGAATGGCTTTTAATAGAGGACTATGACACTGAAATGGTATAATATTAGGGTTGCCAGTCCCCAGGTCCCGGTGGGGGTTTCCCTAGTTTTTGGGGATTTAGCTCGCTGCTGGCCAGCTGGCCAGTGGGGGATGCTCCACCACCAAACAGCCACATCCCCACCTGATGTCCCTGATGCAATGACGTCATCTGGAAGTGACATCATCATGTCGGGGACACTGCGCAGGATGCTCTGGTTTGAGGGCAAAACTATGGTAAATTTGGTTATAAAGCCACAGAGTTTTGCCCTCAAGCCAGAATGTTGCCAGGGGACATTGCTGATGCAATGATGTCACTTCCAGGTGATGTCATTGCATTGGGGATGTCCCAGAACGCCCCCCCCAATCCCCCCGATGGCGTGGCAAGAGGATCTGGCAACCCTGTATAGCAGGGGTGTCGAACTCATTTGTTATGAGAGCTGGATCTCACATAAATGAGACCTTGTTGGGCCAAGCTATGTGTATCATAAAATGTAATGCCAGGTAGCGGAGATATAAACTTTATAAAGGACACAAACACAAAGGGTTTTTTTTACTTAAAATAAAAAATGCTTAGAACATTAGCACTCTTGCAATATTTTGTTTATTTAACAGTGTCTGATAACTGACACCTCTTGCTCTGAATTATTGCATCAAAATGTATGTGCTGTTGAAATCCTGAGTATGCTGTTCAGGTGTGTATCTGTAAGCTGCAAACCTACGATGATGCAGCAGCAGCAGCAGAACTGGAAGAAGCAGAAGACAGCCAGTTCTACTGCGGGCCTGATAGAAGCCCCCAGGGGCCTCATCCGGCCCCCGAGCTGCATGTTTGACACCCCTGCTGTATAGTATAGCCCAATCTTGTCAGCTCTCGGAAGCTAAGCAGGATAGGTACTTGGATGGGAGACCAGACCACCAAGGAAGCCTTTGTAGAAGAAGGCAATGGCAAACCATCCTTACTTCTCACACGGCAGTCCAAATAAGCTTTTTAAGAATGTAGTAAAATTGTGTGTCTTTTTACAACTATTGTTCTTTTCCACATGCTCCAGAGTTCTGGGCTATTCCTTTCTGGGGAGTGTTTTGGTGAAAAACTGAGTTCTGTGAACATAAGGCCTATTCAGTCCTTTTCTGTGAGCTGAAGAACACTCTGTGTCCTGAGGATTAATTGAGGTGAATATTCTTCCACATGGATCATGGAAGTTATGATATGTACAAAACTCCATTTTCATACCCAAGATCTGTAGGTCTTCAGATCATATGCAGTATATTATACCTCATTTGTACATCTTACCAGGCTGCTTCCAGTCTAAGGCTTCGGCATATAAGCCATGACTTTCTAAACCTCAGTGGGGGGGAAAGTAAAATCATGTTATGAATATAAACATAGAAATATTTATGAACAGATACTTGCTAGGGAAACATCTATATCCATTGTTATCTATGGATATTGGTGTATAGTTCATTTTCCTAGCACTGACTCCATCCGCATGACTTGTCATACTGCCTGCTTCTTAAAAAAACCTCTTCAATCTAAGATTTCCAATCTAAGAAAGTGCAGAGTTCATAGTTGCTTTTCATCTTGTATAAAATAGTGCTATGTTTATTTCTCCTTCAAAGACTTGCATTGTCAATACAAGCTCCCTTTCTTCCACTAGCAGACAGTATTATCAATGCTGAATACCATTCTCTTCACCTCTGGTTCTCATGGGGATCCAGAGATGCTTAGAGCTTTAAGAAAAAGCTGACGTAGCAGTCATTCTTGCTTCCTCAGTGGTTTGTACACTGCTGCAATTTTGACCCCCCTCCTCCTATTTAAAGCACCAAGTGTTTTAAACAATGCATTAGAAACTGATGGTGTTTCTGGAACTCACTTCAAGCTCCCATTGATGTTTAACTAATAAGAAGAGACCTGCTGGATCAGATCAGTGGTCCATCTAGTCCAGCATCCTGTCTCACACAGTGGCCAACCCATTCCTCTGGAGGACCAACAATGGGGCATAGAGGCCAAGGCCTTCTGCTGATGTTGCCACCTGGCACTGGGATTCAGTGGTTTAGTGCTTCTGAATGTGGAGGTTCCCCTCAGTCACCAAAGCTAGTAGTCACTGATAGACCTATCTTCCATGAACCTAATAATCCTTTAAAGCTGTCTGTTTCTGTGGCCATCACTACATCTCTTGGCAGTGAATTTCACATTTTAATCACTCTTTAATCTTTAGTAGCCCTTGACGGAGATACACATTCCATTCAGCCTCAAAGGATGCAGTGTGTGTGTGTGTGTGTGTGCATAGTTGTTTTTGTTCAGTTGCACAGTCGAGTCCGACTCTTCACGACCCCATGGACCACATCATGCATCACAATATATATATATATATACAAGAGGGGGACCCGCGATACTCACGGGGGGGAGAAGAGCTCCATCTCCTCCATCCCCCCCTCAATCTCCCCGAGGCTGCGGCAGCGGCAGCGAGGCCGGTCCTCCCCCCCGCCCGGCTCTGAGGCGGAGAGGCCGGTCCTCCCCCCACTTTGCCGGGCTTGGCGGCAGCGGCGAGGCCGGTCCTCCCCCCGCCCGCCCGGCTCCGAGGCGG
>NW_015173677.1:674769-706120 GCF_001447785.1 Gekko japonicus
GCATGACTAAACACCAAGGCGCACGGAACGCTGTTACCTTCCCACCGAAGTGGTACCTATTTATCTACTTGCAATTTCTTGCTTTCAAACTGCTGGAACTAGAGACGGGAGCTCACTCCATCATGCGGCAACTCGGGTCTTGAACTGCTGAACTACTGACCTTCCACAGCCTGCAGTTCCAGCGTCTTAACCACTTGAGTCACCGCAGTCCCTTTACGTACATTACTGAACAGCTTTTCAGTAGCTCTAAAGTAAATTGAAGTCATCCACAATTACGAGCATTTAACAGTGATGGTCCCCAGTTTTTCTTTTACAACAGAGTAGGGCTAGTGTAACCCCTAGCTAGGAATGCAATGAGCCAGGAAGAGTTGGAGCCTTTAGATGTAGAGGGGTGCAGAATGTGTGGAAAGCAGAA
Source organism: Gekko japonicus (assembly GCF_001447785.1). Taxonomy (NCBI): domain Eukaryota; kingdom Metazoa; phylum Chordata; class Lepidosauria; order Squamata; family Gekkonidae; genus Gekko; species Gekko japonicus. The sequence goes on from NW_015173677.1 coordinate 675,185, forward strand.
GAGGGAAGCAAGACTGCCCTGCTGGGGAGCTTGAATTGTAATAACAGGCTCTTAACATCTTGTTTAAGGTCACTAGGATTTGGGTACAGAAACTGTTAAGGGAGGGAGGCTTTTGTTCTAAATGGTAAATTATTGTTTTGGAGCTGTGTTATCTGACGGGGAATGGGACCCTCATCTTTGAAGCCGGTGCACAGGGTGTTCAGCCAGAGACTTCTTGCGCCACCAAGAAGAAAGAGATGGGCTTTGGGGCTGGCAAGCTGTGAAGGAGGGAAAAGTCAATTGTTTGGACTTTAAAAGAGAATTCTTCTGTTGTGTTACGCAGTTCTATGTTTTTGTTACATGATATAATGTTAAGTGAAAAGTAAAATTGTTATATTCTCTTTTAATTATTTCAAGATTCATTCCAAGTTCTGCCCCACAGAATCCAAAAACTGAGGTTATACTAGTATGTGAACAACTGATGGTTAGCACACTGACACTAGATCACATAGGGCTGCCAGCCTCCAAGTGGTGGCTGGAGGTCTCCCACTATTACAACTGATCTCCAGGCAACAGAAATCAAGTCACCTGGGGGAAATGACCACTTTGGAAAGTGGACTTTAGGGCATTATATCCACTTGAATTCCTTCCTTTCCCCAAACCCCACCCCCCTCAGGGTCCACCCCAAAAATCTGGCAACCCTAGGCAATCAGGAATCTGGCAAAAAGCTGAACAAAAGCCACCGGCATCCTCCCTCCAGCAAATACAAGCCACAGAAAAGAGCATAGACATCTGTTAGGAAGACCAAATGCCCAGCATTTTCTCCAAACATCAGGCAATCAGGATACCGCTTAAAAAACCAAAAGCAGGCCATAGAAACAAACAAATGACTCCTGAACATTCCCATCGTTCTGTAGACTATTTATTTTCTAAACTTTTTTCTGGAGTATATGGTAAGCCGCTTTGAGAGTCCTGAAGTGGGGTATAAAACCAACTCTCTCTGTCTCACGTTGGTGCACGCAAGATATCCCTGTAGCTACATGTTTAACATGTTTAACTCTCTCTGTCTCACGTTGGTGCACGCAAGATATCCCTGTAGCTACATGTTTAACAGTCTTAGCCCTATCTTCCAACCTAACTGGAGTAGAGGAAAATAATGTAGAATGCTGGGCGGGGGGAAGTAATAGTGGGGCAAAAACGAATTAAATGAATAATGTAAGGTCACCAAGAGAACAGGACTCAGCTTTTTGGAATACCTTTTCTTTTCAACTGCTCAGCCTACCTTATAGGGTTATTGTGTGGGCACGAAGAAGAGCCACGAAACAGGTTCGTAATACACTACCCATTACGATGGGACTTCTGTTCCTTTAAAAGGGAAAGGAAGGCGCTCACTGCTCAGTCTCCCAGCGTGTGGAATCTGCTGATCGTTTCTAGGTAAACTTAGAACATGGCGATTGAAACTAATAGTGTGAGCTGAGTTTTTTTTTTGGGGGGGGAGAACTTGGGGCAAGTTCAAAGGGGACCGCGGGGGGGATACAAAGGAATGCTTAATACTTGTTTGTTCTCCCCCCGCCAGTTTAGTCGTTAATAGAAAGCTTCCTTCTTCGACCGCTGTTGAGTGTCAGCTGCCTCTTTTCTGTATTATTTCGAAGGGCATGAATATGCGGAATGTTAGTCTCTCTTTCTGCAATCGGTGAGTTCTAGAGGGCTGTGAGTGATACGAAAGTATTTCACGACAGCGCTTAGTGTCGTGAAAGCGACCGTTCTGTTTGTTTTGAGTGCTCGGATCTTTTATAAAGGCAATTGTTGCGATCTGCCTGCAGGGAAAATCCGGGAGGGAGTTGTCACTCTAGCGTCCATGTTTTTTTTAACGTTACTCACCTGTGAACTCTCTTTTATCGTGTCTATCAGTTAATTTCAAAACAAAAACCGTAGGAGGTTTAATAGTCTGGAGGGGGTTGCTTAAAAACGATGAACAGCATCCCTTCAAGAGAAATCTTAAAGTTCAGATAAAACCTTTTTTCGCCCCGTCCACAACAATGAAAAAGATTAAAAATGTGTCCCAAATTTTAGAGGGGTGCCTAATGTGAGGTTTTTGTGCCCTGTCAGCTTAAGCTAAATCAATGTGATGACCATGATTTAAATCCAGTTGTTTGACCAAGCTTTATTAGGTTTGTTAGCTTTGTGAAAAACTGCTTGGTGCTTAAACTAAAGCAGTTGTGAGTTATGATGTCTTAAATCTCTAAACTGTTGGCTCAGGCTTAGCTCTGGTAAACAATGCCTTAATAACAAATTGTGACTGACACTAATTGACGCTTCCTTTTTACAGGACTGGGGCATCTTGGCTTTCAGTGTACACACATTGCTGTATTAGTCTGCTGGACACTGATGTGGGCAGCAGGGCTGCCAAACTTTCACTTTGTAATGTAAGAACTCTTTTATTATATGATGACGTCCCGGGACTATATTAACACAGGGGTCCCAGGATTACAATAGGATTGCCATTTTCCCCCCTGCCGAGCTCCTGTGACTTTAAAAGCAGTGTGAAAGCAAGGAAAGTCTTCCTCTACTGTCTGTCTCTTCCTTTCATTCTGTGATCACATGTTGAATTTCTGCCTTTCATTGGGCAGTTGAAGACATGAGAGCCCTGCTTGGGGGCGGGGAGTGGTAATCTTAGATTATTGATTGCATTAAGTAGTATTGTAATATTCTCTTCCGCATTGAAATTGCAAAGGTATGAGTGCATATTCTCTACCGGGTAGTTTGTATAGTTCCTAGCACAAACTTTTTGTCTTTGAAGTTCATGATTTTTTAAAAATTAAACATCCTGCACCCAAATGCATGGGGGGGGGGCTTTGTTTTAAATTGTGTGTTTAATACTGCAGTGTGAGTTGCTTTAATATATCAAAATCACTGCTCAGCCATGAAACTCTTATAATAGCCTTTCAGCTTTGGCCTCCAAAGAAAGCCTAGGAGAGAAATTTATATCAGTGCACTAAAGCAGATGGAGCTAGAAAAGCCCTTAATCAGATTCCAATTAATTACGAAGTTCCTGGTAATGAAATGATCACAGTTGTTACACACCAGGAGAAAAGAGCAAGCCATCTTATCAAATTATGTGTACTTGCAGGTTGATGTCAGCATATTTATGAACATGTATCTTGCCTCCGTGGAGCTGCGGTGGCTCAAGTGGTTAAGACGCTGAACTGCAGGCTGTGGAAGGTCGGTAGTTCAGCAGTTCGAGACCCGAGTGTGCCGCATAACGGAGTGAGCTCCCGTCTCTGGTTCCAGCTCCTGCCAACCTAGCAGTTCGAAAGCAAGAAATTGCAAGTAGATAAATAGGTACCACTTCAGGGGGAAGGTAACAGCGTTCCGTGCGCCTTGGTGTTCAGTCATGCCGGCCACATGACCACAGAAATGTCTTCGGACAGTGCTGGCTCTTCGGCTTTGAAACGGAGATGAGCACTGCAACCCTAGAGTTGGATTCGACTGGCTTTCGAGCAAGGGAACCTTTACCTTTATCTTGCCTCCATCCTGCTACTGGGTGAATTAAATTAGGATGCACCCATCTGATTAAAATACTTTTATAAGGATTCTTTGGAAGTGATTACTTTCTGAAATGTTCACACACAGTTCATGTATGGGAAATAATTATCTTCTTCCAAATAACATGAATTAGGTCTACTGAAGTCAGAATGGGGAGGTATCTAACCATTTATCCTGTGTTTATAATCATAATTCTATGGAAGTTTTCATTGGTAGCACTTCAGTCCATTCACTACAAATAATTGTCAGGGAGAGGTTGTTCTTGGGAATTGAACAAAGTTTGAGTCCAGTGGCACCTTTAAGACCAACACAGTTTTATTTAAGATATGAGCTTTCATGTGCATGCACACTTCCTCAGTTACAATGAAATGGAATTTACCAGTCCACACATATAAGGCAGAGATTGAACAGCAAATTAGCATACAACATTATGAAGATGTTTTAACAGATGCAAACAGGAATAACAAGCTAAGTTTATAAGGTCACCATTGTTTGGATTTAATTCCAGGGAAAGACAGTAAAGCAAATAAATATGTAAAAATTGGAGATAGACATGTAAATGTATCATTCTTAATTACTCTTAGCACTCCACAATTAACTGAGACCTTGTTACTCTCCATCGGTCTCCTCTCAAGCATGGAGGTAACTAATAGCATCTTTTTCTTTGAGGTGGGGAGATTTGTAATGCATTGTTGTGTCTCCTCTGTTACCAGACCAGAGAAATACATTCCAGTATACCATTCTAATATTCATTGCATCACATTACGATCACTATTCTAATCTACTATTCGAAATAAGAAATATACTAACATAAAGAGGATGTACAACCCTTCTTGGTGAGAATACAGATATAATGACTGAATCAATTTAGCGTACGTAGTGAGATAAGAAACCAATTATCCATGTTAAGTCCGGGGGGGGGGAGTGTTTTGAGTACTGTAATAACTTGTATTTCAACAATTTCCTTTTCTAGTTTTTTCTGAAGTTCCTTTGCAATAAAGCAGCTACTTTGAGGTCACCCACTGAATGTCCTGGAAGGTTGAAGTGTCCTCCTACAAGTTTCCCAGTCTTGTGATTCTTGATGTCAGATTTGCGTCCATTTATCCTTTGGAGTAGGGTTTGACCTGTTTGCCCTATGTAGAGATGTGAAGGGCATTGTTTGCCTTTAATGGCATATACAATTTTAGAAGATGAGCATGTGAGTAAGCCTGAGGTGGTGAAATTGACGTTGTTGGAAGCTAGAAAAGCCTGCGGCTATCCCAAGTCTCTGGTTGGGGACATGCCTTTTCACCTTGCTTTCCAAGGATGCCAATTTCAACCAAAATATCCACTGTCTGCCACCAATGACTCTTAGAAGAACCTCTGCCAGACAGAGTCATACATTTAACACTGTGTAGCTGCGTTGCACTTCAGATGCCTCGCCGAATTGCTGCTACCTTTCTACATGCAAGTGCGAGGTGACCCATCACAACTTTGTACTATAGAGCTATTGTGCTCCAGAAATGGAGAGCTCCTCTCCTGCCCCTCCCCAGAACTACATTTCAGAAAACTATAGGCTGAATAGGTGTGGTGAGTTTCCAGAGATGAGTCTTGCACAGTTCAAAATATTTTTAAAAAATCAATAAGTGAATAAAGGAATGCACATGCTCCGTTCAAGGTTCTGAGCTTAGCAAGGGGACAAAGAAAAGGAGAAAACACACAGACCTATTTCTCTTCTCTAGGTACTTCTTTACTGATGTTTGATTTAGGACAGCAAGCTTTCAGTGACGTTGCAGTAAGCTAAGGTTCATCATTACTGTAGATCTCAGGATTGGGACTCCTTTCCATTGCTCCCTGCCTAGTGGACTGGGTGAAGTCCCTAGGTTGAAAGGTTAGTCCATCATGGCCTATGCACATCTGAAGATGGAAGAAGACCACTGTCCCCAGTGTACAGAATTTTTATAACCCCTCCTCCCCCTCCCCCGCTTTGGAATGGGCTTCCTGTCCAAAGGGCATAGTCTTCTCAGCTTCATGTCTCTAGATGTGACTTACTAGCAGCTAATGAGGTTGTAATCCATTAGTGTAATTAAGGGCTTGAGTGCTCTGTGCTGGGAGCCTGATGGCTCCTATCTCCCAACTCCTCTCCCTTATACCAGCCATCTTTCTGCAGCACAACTCCTATTCAGGGACAGATCAGTCACAATAATTGAAAAATTGGGGTGAATTCGTAGGTGGCGGATGTTTCTCCACCATCCTCCTGTTCAGTTAGTTGATTAGATTGCAACTATGTCTTGATAATAATTTATTGTGTGTGTGTGTGTGTTTTGTTATAGGATCATGGGAAATCTTCTGCACGGTGTCCCACACCGGACAGCATGGTGATTTATCTTTGAACTTGTCTAGAGATGACCTGAAGTGAAAATCTGTTTGTCAGAATAATGTGGGCTACCAAAAGTATATACAGATTGCAACGACAACAGGTTCGCCTGAAGGAGGCTGGACTATATAGCACTTCGTTTCTTAAACTCCAGCAGTTTGGGGCTAATGCTGATAGTTGTTACACTTTACAAACTATCCGTGTCTTAACGACATGCAATGTAAGTATGAATTCACTTCTGTATGGTTGTGTGTACTATTTTTCCTCCAAGAGAATAGAAATTACCATTTAATTAGTGTCGCATTACAGTTTCACTTGTGTATCATGGGGCCTTATAAATCTGACTTTTGAAGAAGATGTATACACGAAGGTCTGCTTCTTTCTTTACATATTATCACATGTGAAATACAGTTTTGTAGAGGGAGAAAAATGGTCACTTATTAAGAGAGCACATTTAGAAGAATGAACAGATCAGGAAACTCATTTTCTTCCAGGTATGTGGCAGGTCAGGCAAACGCAAACCCTTTAAGAAGGTGTTGAGACATTTGATATGTGGCAGAAAACTAGGATTAATAGGGGAGAAAATCAGTGGGAACAGCAGCAGCATTTTGGACAGTTGTCCTTGAAGCTGGTACATCATTTTCTCAGTGTGAAAACCATCACATAGCTATTCAAACAAGTTGAGAAGGTTAACCAGTTTTACGTCTGTGCATATCTTTGGGCAACAAAAATTTTGATTTGGCAAGATATTTTCCTGGAACAAATTGTTATGGAGGGTGAATGATTGACTTCAGGGCTGCTTATTGTACAGTGTGAGCCTAACCGGATTCCTCTATCCTGAGAGGTCATTAGCAGGGCTGGTGAGGCTGCCTGGTATGCCCCTGTTAGATTCTGATGCACATTTCTTGTTGGGGTTTACCTTCTTCTGCTTACTCTGTTACAGTGGGATAGTTGGTAAGTAGGAATTAAAGTAGGAATAGACTATGCACATCGAGGTGAAAGTAAGTCCCACTCAGTTTAGCAGCACTAGCTTCCAAGGAAACATGTATAATTGGGCATTCATGTTGTCATTTTAAGCTTAATTAAGGGGGAAATAAGCAAATATATGGGACCAGTCTGGGTAGGACTAGGCTGCTAGAATACAAGTATGTACAAAATATGCAACACAAGAGTGGTAATATACTGTTTTCTAATTCTGGCACATGGTCCAAAAAATGCAGTTTTGCAGCTAAAGACAAAGAAAAATAGAAACTCTGTATTTCCTTAAATTATTCCTATTCTTCTCCTGTTTTTTTCTGCAGTACAGCATAATTGATAGAGTAAATAGTGTAATCAGTAATAAAATCAAACAATTAAAAACTAGTTAGTAGAAAAGTTAGAATGCAAAATATAGACATCCTACAGTTAAGGCACCCAATGGTTGATTTCTACTGGAACATGTATACTTATGGTGGAGGTGATTTTCCCTAACTCCTCTTTCAAATAGCAGACACCTTCATCATGTCCACTGATGTTTCTAGGGTTTTCTTGAGCCATAGGAGTAGTACCTCAGTGTGTGTGGGTGGTACAGTGGAATTAAGAGTAGAAAAATTCTGAACGTGGAGTTCCACTCACAGATTGTACGATGCAACGCATAATTAGTAAAAAACCAGTTCTATAATAGAACAGAGAACAAATCTATAATCATATAAAAGGGTGTACATTAATAGCAGCATGTTTAGAATTTGAAATCTATAAACCAGCCACATTTCCCCCAAAACATTCGTTTTAGTCATTTTTTTAAAAAATCCTTCTTTGTTATTCTAAAAATATTAATATTCTAACTGTATGAGTAGGTTTCCCACGTTCAAAATACATGGTTGATAATGGACATCCCAACAGCTGTCAACAGAAGGAGAAGCAATACAGTTTTTGGAAGAGCACCATGTGGTAGAAGGCAATATGAGATGGAAGGTATTATTTATTGTTAATTCTATTTTAAATATGTCTCTTCTGCAGTCACAGTTGTTTTTGGGGCTCTGAAGGTGGTTTTCAGTAGAATGTTAAAATGCTGTTATAGTCAATCAAGCAGCAAAGTAAAATAATCAAAAAGCACCAACAAAAACATGATTTTAAAACTGTGGAATTTTACAATGTGAATATAAAACTCTTATAATATAAAGCACTAAACTTAATTAAGCAGCAAGAACAATACAAGCTGGTAACAAAATAAACTTACATGATCTCTTAAAACCAGCCAATCTAACAAGCACGAAGATTAAAACCAAGCAACAAAACGTATGGCAAAATGAATTAACATTTGATAACAAACTTCACAATATGTTAGCAGCAGGGCTGAAAGTTTGACAGCCTGTTCATGTTTTTGATTGTGCAGAGAAGTTGGTTGCACATACACATACTGTTGTGTCGTGGCTTCCCTCTTTCTATTCGGTACTTCAGTGCCATCCTAAGTGGAGTTAAACCCTTCTCAATCCATCAAAGTCACTGGGCTTGGAGGGGTATAACGTTGCTTAAGGTGATGCTGTAAGTTACAGTGAATGACCTGCAGATGTGAGGAGTCTCCCTCTGTGCCTTGTGGCTGCCAGAGCCTATGTTTGTTAATCGAAAAAGCTGGTGAACTGTCTAAATCAGAAATAATTGAAGCATGCATATTCTGACAGTGCTTTGCCGTGCCTATCCTCTCCCTGTAAACCATTTTCTGTCCCAAGGAAATCAATCAACTTATAAAACTGGTTGTGTCTTCACAAAGGAGTGCAGGTCTCTTCCCCTTTCCTGGGTCTACTCTAGACTCACTGCCACCACCAGAAGTTCTCGTGGATCAGCAGGGATCCATATTTATTTGAACTTCCGGTCTCTCCCCTTATGACCTCCTCAAATGACTCAAATATGGGAGAGTGAGCAACATTTTTAGCTCCACCCACCCATTTTGGAGCTGTCCCTTCAGCACCAACTATAAAGAAAAACATGTCCAAGCAGCTTTAGGCGATATGGGTGAGGCTTTTTGACATGTCTGGCCCTGTAAACCCAAGCTCACAGATTTAATAAAACTTTATTAATGAAATAAATCCTAATCTTTTGGAAACTATGGACTGGTAGAAGTAAGGCAAAGTACAAACGAACATAAAGGTAGTTGCTGGCTCATATTTACTTACAAAGCTTATATCCTACTTAAGAATGGGTCCAAGACTGAGGTTATTAGAGATCTAGACAGAGCTGTAAGAACCTGTCCCCACTACCAGAATCTTGGATACTAAACCCCCCACCCCCCACCCCCATATTTGATTTTTGGACTTCTTTCCTAGTTTGTGAGTTCCCAGCCTGGGCAAATCAGAACTTGGTGTGCAGGTACAAATTTTCCCTCTAAGATGGCTATTGACCAATAACTTCCAAAGTATAGATTAAAGAAGTTTTGCTTCACAGAAGAGTGAGAGACTAGTAATAATTTGTTAGGGAAATGGACAGCCTATCCCAAATGGTAACATTTGGCCAGGGCCCAGTGCATCCATCACCATTAAAATGTCATACATACACACACACACACACACACTCCCTTTGTGGAATGTAACTTGGGTATCCTGTTTCCCAGTTCCAAGAGATAACCCTGTATGAACCCTAAAAGCACATTTATGCTTTCACAGTGGTAGGCTCCTTCCTCCAAAAGAGTTAACTAAGATTTTTCACCCAGTGGACTGAATGTAAAATTTGTTCATGCCATGGTCAATTTCATCTTCAGTATATTGGGGAGCACTCTTTCTGATCTTTCCTAAATCCTATTTCTGGCTTTGGATACTGACTAATCTCTACACTAGTGTAACTTTAAAAAAGTGTGCCGATGCTGGGAAGTTGTAACCGCAGTGCTGGCACAGAAATGGGCCAAGAGATTCAACACTGTTATGTTTTGTTTGTTTGTTTTTAAATTTAGAACTCCACTTCTTCAATTGCTTTTTTTATGTTGAAGTCCAGAGAACCACTCTCAGTAGGTTTATAATCAGTGCTTACAGTTCTAATATATCACTGGGCTGAGAATTCAGGGCTTTGAAGGAAAGCTACTGGCAGTCTCTTACACTTTCTCCACAACTTTTAGCCATTCCTTTTATATTCTCTGATCAGTATTTTGGAATTCCTGGAAACATTTTTTCCAGTGCTAGAAGATGTTATTTTACTGAATCAGTTTCTTCTAAAAAAACAATAGCAATACTTAGAATTTGTATAGCATTTTTCAGTGTTAAGAATGTTGAACATACATGTCTAGGACTGGGGGAACCCCGAGATTAAACAGGATAGTATGGTGGTGATAAGAGAGGTTGCTGCCTGTGGCTGCCCTCCTTTAAAGGGATGCCGCCACCCAGGGGTCTTTTCATAGCATATGGTATGCTAATGGGCTACTAGGCTATTAGCATATGCCATGCCCCCTGACATCACCGGAAGTGATGTCAGAAGGGGAAGCAAAAGGGGGGGAGGCATCATCAAAAGCCTCCCCTTCCCTTCCCCAGCTGGCCTGCGAGAGGAAAGAGAGAGAGTGGAGAGAAGGAAAGAGGGAAAGAAAGAGAAGGAAAGAAGGAAGGAAAGAGGGAAAGAAAGAGAAGGAAAGAAGGAAGAAGAGAATGAAAGAAGGTGGTAAAGAAAGAGAGAGAAGGGAAGAAGGAGGAAAAGAGGAAAAGGAGCGAAGGAAAGAAGGAAATGAAAGAGAGAAGGAAAGGAGGAAAAGAGAGGAAGGAAGAGAAGCAAAAGAGGGAAAGAAAAGGAAAGGAGGGAAAGATGGCAAAGAGATGGAGGGAGGGAGGCTCTCCCACCACCCCCCCATCAAGCCCCTGCCACCCCCACGGATCCCTTACTTACCGTTTCGGCGTGGGCCCAGGGGACCCGGCTGCGGGGCTCTCTGGGTTCCCCCAGCCCCAGTGCTTTGGTGTGAGCCCGGGAGACCCGGCTGCGGGGTTCTTCAGGCCTCCCCCTGGCCCCAGCGCTCTGGCGCGGGCCTGGGAAACCAGGCTGCGGGGCTCTCCGGGCTTCCCCTGGCCCCAGCGCAGGCCCAGGGGACCCGGCTGCGGGGATCTCTGGGCTTCCCCTGGCCCCAGCGCTCCTGCGCGGGCCCAGGAGACCCGACTGCGGGGCTCTCCGGGCTTCCCCTGGCCCCAGCACTTCTGCGCGGGCCCTTGGGACCCAGCGACGAGGCTCTATGGGCCTGCCCCTGGCCCCAGAGCTTCGGCGTGGGCCCAGGGGACCCAGCAGCGGGGCTCTTTGGGCCTTGCCCCAGTGCTTCAGCGTGGGCTCAAGGGACCCAGCAGCGGGGCTCTTCGGGCCTCCCCCCGGCCCCAGCACTTCAGTGCAGGGAGATGGGGGTGGGGCTTGCTGCGCTGGCTCCTGGGCTCCCGGAGTGGTGCTCCAGCACGCTCCGGTCCCAAAAGACCCCTGCCGCCACCCTCCTAACCGAAGAGCTAAACTCCAGAGCAGCTTGGGGGATGGAATGAAATAGTGAGGAAAGCTGAGTTGTCACAGTGCCTTTAAAAGTGGACAAGATGCAGGCTGATGACGCACCAGGCCCTCTTTCTTAGCTGTGATGGACATTCTCTGTGAGTGGAGGAACCAGGTGATGACTTTTCCCCCTCTCTGTTCTGTGGCTGTCGTTGGCCCCGACAGAGGAAATGCGGGGAGGACTAGCCGTTGAAGAGTGGGCCATTACTACCTGCCCTCACAATACGTCATCCTCTTATAGTTCTTGCAAGGGTCCTGTTAGGTGAATATTATTATTCCTACAGGGCAGGTATGTGTGTGTAGTCTGGTAATGTACTCTGCTGAGTTTATGACTCATGTGAGCTCCAAACAGGGCCTTCCTGATTCATAGGTCAGTCTTTTAGCCACAATGCTGTGCTATAATCTGATATGAAGCTCAAGCTACATTCTTTTGGTTTAACTGGTTGTCAGGCAGTGTTTCCGACTACCTAGCACAGGTAATAAGAAAAATGATTGGGGGTAGCAGTTTACCTTCCAAGTCCCAAAATATAGAAGAATTTATTCTAACCAAACCCACAAGTTAATAGGGGATACCTCTGCTCATACCTTTCTAGGACAGTCAGTTCCTATTGGACTTAAATAGGGCTCCATGTAGTGAAGATTTTCTGCTTTTACCCTACCATAACATCTAGAAATTATCATTACAAAATCTAAAAGAAGATGGCATTTTAAAGTTTCTGGATCCTGCAGAAAATGCTATGTTACATATTTTTTTGCAAATTTCAGTAGTCTCTTATGATAGATGGATATTTATTGTTATGGTCAGTGACCACTGTAGTTAAATGATTTACAATATCTCCATTATGCAATCAAAAATGATCCCATAAAAATCAAAAAAAATAAAAAGGAAAAATACTCATACATTTTCAAATAGTAAAACCCTATATGTAAAACTAACACAGTTTAATAGAATATGATGATGTAACTACTTCCCCAATGAAGCACGGGTAGATTTTGCTGTTGAGCAGAATTTAGCTACCTTCTCTGTAATCTGATGGTATTTATCTGCTAGGAGGACAATAAGATAAGATTCTTCATTCTTCCTGGAAAGTTTTGTTGAATAGGAACTATCTGAGCACAGATTGCCCTGACTTCCTTCTTAGGAAAGTTTTTTTTTCACTAGATGAAATAACAGTTCTCACTGCCTTGGGAAACTCTAATTAGCCCCAGTTGAAGACAAATATTCCATAAACAGGGGTCAAGTGATCTTTGACCTTTCCCATTTCAAAATGTTTGGTCTGAGTTATTGTTTGTCTGCACTTGTTGCCATTCTGGTAACTAAATAAAAATCCTTTTGAAGATGGATATTTCCTTCTCATGGGTAGTCCAAGCAAATGAAATTAGATCTGATAATTGTGGTTTAGATTTATTTATTTATTTATTGCTTGCTCATCCTCTCCTTTCATCTGTCATCTAGCCATAATTTAATCAATAAACACTGCAGGAAATAGATTTTGAAGCATTCCTTGGGGCAGACGTTGGACAGAGTTTAGCTTTACCGTGTATTGTTTACCTAGGTATTTAACTTCCGTTTGCTAAGCAATGAAAAGAAGCTGTTACCTGAAGCATACTTACTAGGAAAAAAGCTGCATTAAAAAGCTGAGACTTGTTTCCAAGTTGGTGTAAAAATCACCAAGTAGGTAAAAAAAAATCTACAGAGATCACAAGGCACCATGGGAAATAACGGTTTTGGGTTTCCGTGACGGGTTTTTTTCATGATTCCACCCTCATGATTCTCTGGAATAAATTTCTAAGTTTATTCTGTGGATTTATTTATTTACTTCATTTGTACTCTGCCTTTCTCCCCAGGGGGGACCCGGTGTGATTTACATCGCTGTCCTTTTCCTCTTACTTGTATACTTTCACTGTCCATATGTCACCACTGTGTACCTTCCTGCAGCTGTAAAAAGCGGTAGCTGGGATAAGGCTGTAGCGCTCTTTTACATCATAAACAAGGACAGGACAGGTGCTTTATGTAGCCATATTACAGTGCTTTCAGGTGCATGCTGATACACTCCAAGCCAGGAGTACTGTTGCCATCAATCCTCCCGTTTTGGCAGGTCAACCTCCTCTTTGATGTGGACCAGCATCTTTCTGCTAGCAACAAAGTTTCTACCCTTTAAGCTAGAAATCTCCTCACATTTACTGAGGTTTATGACACCTCCAGGAACACATCAGCCTTGCCCAGTATCTAGCTATTTGATCATTTTCAAGGCTTCTCTGTAATAAACCAGAGCTCCTAGCCATGAAAGATTTCTACTATGCTACTCCTCTGCCTTCGTTATGTACCCTTTTTCTTAAGGGGTTCTTTGGTCAGATTGATCTAGTGTTGGTTTCTACCTAAACCCCAGCTCAGTGAGGTCATCAATCCTGCTTCCATATAACCTCCTCTCTTTTTCCCTTTAAAAAAACGCTTCCAGAGCCCTGAACCTCGTTTCTTTTCTCCTTCAGCCAGTGTAGTGGTGTCTGCAAGCTCCTGTTACCCCACCCTCTTTCTAAACCCTAAAGAAAAAGAATCTTGTTTTTAACTTGAGTATTAACTAGCTCTGTAACTAGAGCTAGAATCTGTCCCCAGAGTTTGCTTTGATTGACTCTGAGTCAGTTGCTTTGAGGCATATATTCAGTAGACATAAAAATGTCTTTACTTATCTTCCCAATTGCATTTCTTTGGATTATTTACAGCCTGGATACCCAAACTTTTGCCTTGGGAACTGGAGTTTTGCCTAGACTACACAGATGATATAAAGCGGGAACCGTAGCAATCTTTTGTTCTTCCTCTTTGGTCTTTTGCACCATTTTGAATGGAAAACATTGCATAGCGTGTGGCTTTTTGTAATATTTGGTTCTTAATGCAGGAATTCTAGCGCTGGTTGTTATTTTTGTATGCTTGATATTATTTTGACTTCTTGAGTTCCCTCATTCTTCTGAGCGGCTGAATGGCTGCTTGAGTTATTCTGCTCAATAAACTTTGTTTCTGATTTTACTCTGTCCAGATTATCAAGATTCCTGCCAAGTTAGTACAGAAGCTTTGGGACTTCATTAGTAAATCTCTATAGCTGTTGCATCTCTTGCTGCCCGGATTGGGAGTGCTTCTTTAAACTGGGTGTATAATTTAAGGCAGCAGGTTCTTTAGGCTAGGAGTAAGAGATGGCAGGAGAAGCCTTTCTCCTTACACTCAGGATATTGTATTGTGTATTTGGACCAAGTGGATAAGAAGACCATGTGACAGAAAACAGGAGAAAAAAGATAAAGGGGAAAAGGGAGAGATTCTGGGTCTGGTTGTCTGTGCAGAAGTTAAGCAGGCTTAGGACCAGCTCCTCTTCTGTAGTTCTGGTGTTACTGCCACCACCTATCTGAATGAGTATGGGGAGCTTCCTGATCTCCCTGAGGGAAACCACGTCTCTCTGGTATTGTGTGAAAGTTCATGGGAAGGGGGGAGTCACAGTACCTCAGCAAGAGAAGATTCAGTTATAAATAGTTTATTTTTAAGCACACAGGAAAAAACACATAATAATAGTGTGCCATCAGGCCCCCTCACGGGGTTCTCAAGACAAGAGACGGGCAGAAGTGGTTTTCTATTGCCTTCCTCTGCATTGCAGCCCAGGCCTTTCTTGGTAGTCTCCCATCCAAGAACTAACTGTGGCTGACCCTGCTTAGTTTCCAAGATTTGATGAGATCAGGCTAGGCTGGGCTGTCAGGCTGCTGACTGTTTTGGGATGGAAAATGTAGAACCCTTAAAGTACAGTTTCTGGATAGCTTAACACTTATAAGTAGCCCTTACATAGGGGTGGGCTAGGCAGACCATCCAGACATCCAGGTGTTGACAGCTGATTGCCAAAAGGCTGACTGACAGAACTTAGGTTGACTGACCGACCCTCCCCCATATCATCTTTCTGGGAAAGATCCCAGTCCTGGGAAAGTTCCCTCCCCCATATCATCTTTCTGGGAAATGAGGGGTTCATCTTGAACCAGTTAGGATGCCTGGAGCTCATTTAAATATTCCATCCAAAAAATACTTGTCTGGTAAACCATTTCCCAGGTTCATGTGTGTTTTACATCTGAGAAATCTAGGGATAACAGCAAAGCGTATGGGTTGCATCTAAGGGAAGATGTTAAAAGTGTCATATTGGAAGAAATTTGTTGAATAGGCTAGGATTTCTGCACAAAACTGGTCTTTCACAACAACAGTGTTCATGATATGCCTAGGTAAAGGAGTCTCCTCGACCATGCACACTACCAGTATGGATGTACTAACATAATGACTGAAGCAGTTCAGTGAATCTTGCAGACAGAGCAGTCTGTAACTTTAAAAAAACCCCGCATTCTAACTACCCTCCTGTTTTTTCATTTGCCTGTATAATATTTCTTTTATCTGACTGCATGACGTAATTGGCTGTAGCCTGATTGAGGGCCATATGAAATTTTAATTCCTTCCTGTGATATTTCTGCTGTCTTTCTTTCTTTCTTTTTTAAAGTAGGTCTCTCAGGAACTCTCTTTTGTCTTGTATTATTTTCCCCTCCATCTATATAAAATATTCACATTCTGCAATTTCTTCTGGCTTACATATTGCTTTACTTACTTGTAACATGGTTAATTTGGTCTGCAGTCTGCCGAAAAAAGTGCCTGTTAATTTATAATCTGCTTTTTGCCTTGAGTGATGATGGTGTTGTACTAGAAAATAAATTTTAAAAACGAACTGGGATTACGACTCCTTATGGTTATAACAATATAATATCTGTCATTGTTGAATCTCTTCATGTTTCCATATAGATATGGATTGGTAAACTCATTTAAGCCAAAATCTAAAGGTCAGTTTATTCTTTCTGTGCTATGAACTAGTTACTCAGACAAGGCTGTACACTTAAACAACCTGGAACTGGAATGACTGAAAGACTGCTTTTACCCATATGTCTGTGACTATTCCCCTGAGCGGTGGGGTCACCAACCTCCAGGTGGCACCTGGAGATCTCCTACTATTGCAATTGATCTCCAGGCAATCAAAGTCAGTTCCCCTGGAGTAAATGGCTGCTTTGGAGGGTGGATTCTATGACAGGGGTGGCCAAACTTGCTTAACGTAGCAGCCACATAGAATAAACATCAGGTGTTTGAGACCTGCAAGACATGAACAAATATTACACATGTTTTTATTGAAAAATATGCAAATTTACTTTTTATTAACATTAAATTAGGCTGTGTGAAAGAGCCACATAAGGCTCCCAAGCCGCAGTTTGGCCAGCCCTGCTCTATGACATTATACCTTGCAACAACAAAACGCTAACTTCTATCCCTTAAATAAGCTTGACAATAAATGAATACTGAAAACATTAGGCGAACTGCAGTTTAGACTATTTGCTTTAGTATCTGCTGATGCTTAGAGGTTTACAAAAAGCTGCCTTCCTCACATTGGTCTCTGTGACTCTTGGGACTGAAGTCCACTAAGACAGAATGGTGGCACTTATCTGTTATAGACACAAGTTCAAATGGTAGCTTTTCCATAAAGACAGAAACAATGAACTAGTGTATTTCCCCCCCCCACACACACACTGCACTTTTTGGTCTGTAGCTTTATATAGTTACTGTTACAGATGCTAGCCCTCAGCTGGCAATCCCTGGGAGCATTGGCCGGGGGGGGGGTGTACTTCTTGGAAGTCTCTTCTTGTTTCGAAATAGGAAAGGACATCATGACATTCTAGGAATTCCAAAATATGTGTGGTAAAAACATGAGTTTTTTTTAAAAAACTCAGTCATGACATCACTTCCTTTTCTGAAACAGTAAGTGGCTTCCCGTGCTGTTTTCTCCTGCCAATCCAGTGAGCAAGGGCGGGGGACAGAGAGCATCACTGGGGAGATTCACTGCCATTATGGGGTAGATGGCAACCCTAGTAATGGTATTAATATAATATGATATGATATTACATTACGTGAATGAATCACTTCAGTTCTTCTCAGAAATTCAGGGTTTTATATTTTAGCCACATGCAAAATTGGCATGCATTACGTGCAGTTCTTCCACCATGCATGGTCACCCTTTTCTTTGAATGAAGCAATGTGTGGACTTTTTCATGTGGGTACAGATTCAGTATACAAAAACACATTCCCAGAAAAAGCTGGGTTCTCTTCACGTATACCAAAGCTGTGCACGCATGCTAAATACATGCATTGTCCCAGTCACACAAAATGCCAGCCGGATGATCATACCTAATGTATGCTCCCAATATATGTGATTAGAGTGCCCGAATCCTATAATGTAATACGAACTTGCTCTGTGACTCAAAAACCAAAGCGATCTTTCCAGTGATAATTCTGCCTTATGCCAGTGAAGCTTGGACAGTCATGCTGGAGGTGAGCATCCTTGTTAATATAATACTATTACTGTATTCCTAGGTAATTAATCTTGAACACACAATGCAATCCAAAATGATTGGTTTCAGCATTTCTTTTATATTATTTGGAAGTTAAAAAAACACAAAAATGACTATGAAATAAGTGGATTACACAGAGAAAATTATATTTTAAAAATCTTATTATTCTAATGGATTTCAGTAATGTAAGCAGAAAGCTTAGCTATTGGAATCTTTTGTAGTTTGTTGTATTCCAAGAGCTAATAGCATCTGAAAACCATATGAGGGATTCCATTTATATGGCAGTTTTTCACCCACCCTATTTATCTCTTTTGTCTTAGTTATCATTTCTTTTCATGATTTGAACTGTAAAAGGAATGTCAAACCTGTGTTCTCTTTCTTTACATCTGATGCCACCAGGTAGTGGGCTTCACAGTGAATCTAGTGGTAACAGTGGTAGAAATGATACCTAATCCACAGTTATCTGTAAAAATTATATCTTCGAAAGATAGAAGTGTAATTTGTACACTGCTAATATTCAGAAGCTTACCTAAAATCACCTTCACAGGCTGTAGATAAAATCTTGCCACTAATGCTCTGTCTGTTTGCCTGGATGATAGCAGTTCATATGTTAGTGACTGGTACACAGCCAAGAGAACAAAGAGTTTCTTCCTGGGCTCTCAGGGTTCATGAGTAGTACACTCACACAGATTTTGCAGAAAAGAAACTACTAATTTTTCACATATTGTAGGGAAGATGTATGTGTTATGGTACTTAAAGGAGGAATGATGTCCTGGGGTGAGGGGTCTGGATGGGGAAGTATTTAGGTAGAGGAAGACAGACGAGTGATGGGAATGCCATAATTGCTGGGAAAGAAAGAGCCTGCCGAAGAGAAAATGATTTCATGAGAAAGCCTAGAGAGAATCAGTGCAACTAGACAGAATGAAACAAAAATAGCAATTTTAATATTATTCTACGTATCTCTCAATTCAGTCACAAGTACTGGCCCTAGGAAGAAAAGACTGTGTTTATTGATAACTTTATTCCCCCTTCACCCAACACAGACAATTTTCCTCAATTGAAATTAATGATTTACATTACAATTAAAATGATGTTTTCCCTTATATGGAATTTATGTTATTGGGTCTTTCTGAATAGGCAGCCTAACTCAGTCCATCCTTACGAAGATATAAAAATCATGCAGAGACGCCTGTCTGGATTTGAATTACTAGAACAGACTAGATTCCTAAGGTTTCCCCTGAATCCAGGTACATTTAGAATCCGTGGCTAGGGACAGCCTGAGCTTAATTCGAGAAAGAGTATTTAAAGAAACAGATAATTTAGTTTCCAGAAGACCTAAACAAGAACAGGAAGACCTAAGCTCTACAGGCCTGTGGGAGTGGTGACAAGAGGCTCTTATTTCTGTCGTGATGGTGGATGAAAACAGAATACTTCATTAGGGTCTAGTGTATCCATGGGCGCTATGGCACCCTCCAACATGTTTTCTGGCAACCACCAGGTGCTTTTAGAAAGCCAGGAGGGGCGTGTTGAGTTTCTGATGTTCGCAGTATATTGCTGACAGTATCTTTATGTAAAATACCCGTGCAAATAGTGAAGCGATATTGTAAAAACATAGTGGGACCCCCCCTTCTGACCGATGACAGGGCTCCCTGGCTGAAATGCTTAATGCACCTAACTGGAACTTCTACTGAGGTCATCAGATCCTCCCAATTTCGATGTATTTTTATAATTCAGGTGGACGTTGATAATAACATCACTACATCAAAGTTTGGTCACTTTTCAAAAAATCATTTATGTTCTATCAAAATCTGGCCAGAATCCTGCTGGAAATGGCTAGGCTCATGGGATAGCCAGGATCCAAAGCACCCCCCCCCCTTTTCCTTTTGCATAAATGCTTTAGATATCTGCAAAATGAAAACAGATACTACCAGATTAGGGTGGGTTTTTTAGCAAGCTCGGTATGTATATGTTCTGTGTATATGCCAGAAAATATTTTCAATGGTATGTTAATTTTAAGAGGCAACCTATTAAACAGAGCTTCTGCCTGAAATGTTGAAGAGCTACTACCAGAGTTAGCCATAACCTCACTCAACCACACTGTGGTCTGTTCTGCCTCCTGCAGCAGCCATTTTGTGATTGTGCCCACTACCCTATGTCAGAATTCCAAAAGTGCCTGCAGGCTCAAAATCTAGGGACCTCAGTCTAATGAAACTTGGGCCAAGCGGGTGAGTTCCATCCTCCATGTCTGTGGTAGAATGAGGTGCTTGCAGAGCTCATTCTATCATAACAAGCTGAGGTAGTACAAGGAACTTCTCACAGTCTTAGTGAATGTTTGAAAATTCTAAGAGCTTTCATATTTTTTCATACTACAACAATGCTCATCCTTTATCATGGTGTTTGAACACCTTTGCTAGCCACCTGCATGGTTGTGAGCTTTAGTTTTGGTATAGTGGTTAGGAGCACGGACTCTAATCTGGGAGAAGTGGATTTGAGTCTCCACTCTTCCACATGCAGCTGCTGGTGTGACCTTGGGTCAGTGGCTCTTTCAGAGCTGTTCTCTCAAGAGCAGTTCTTGGAAGAGCTCTCTCAGCCCCACCTATGGGTATCTGTTGTGGGGAGGGGAAGGGAAAGGAGATTGTAAGCCACTCTGAGACTCCTTTGGGTAGTGAAGGGTGGGGTATAAACTCAATTTCTTCTTCTTCTTTTAAATGCTTTAGCACAAGCAGTCTTCTTTAATGCGGGGCAAACATGTGCTTTGAACTGTATTTTATGGCTGCTGTGAAAGCAACAGCCCTGCATTGTTTCCTGTCCCTTCTTGTAATGTTTAGTAATGCAGAATGTGTGATGTGAAAATATTGTATTGAAAATTTCTACTTAATGGGCTGCTGCTTATGGGAATATCACAATATGATGACATCACGTCACACATTTGGCATTGCTAACTGTTACTGGGAAAGAGAAGAGAAATACGTAGGCCTGCAGCTTTCAGTGGTGAATCACATGTCATCTGCAGTTACTTGTTCTGGCCTGTGATCTCACTGTCTTTTTCTCATCAAGATCTGTTGGCTGTTCATCAGTTACAATTCCCAATCTTAGGGTGCAATGCAGGCAAATTTCTGTCTATGGAATGTCATTATCGTTGTTTTGGATCTAAGTTATTTGGATCAATTCATTTTGATATGTTTTCAATAGATGAAAGTAAAGGCGTGCTTGTCAATTGGTGTAAATATGAAATTTTGCTCACGTTTCACCGGACTTTAGCCTGACATCAAAAGTTTTGTATATATTCCTCTCCAATTATTTTGGCATGTCGAAATCAAACTTGTCCTGATGAATGTAAGCTTATGTATGTCACAAGGGAGAGTGTGTTGGCTTAAGCTTATGTTATGTATGTCACAAGGGAGAGTGTGTTGGAAGCAAAAACAAACAAACTTTAATGACCCATTCCATGACGACAACCCTTTTTTTCCCCACAGCCAGAATGAAGCATCTCAACTTGTCATTTGCAGCCTGTGGGTTTCTGGGGATCTACCACTTGGGGGCAGCAACTGCTCTCTGCAGACATGGCAAGAAGTTACTGAAGGCTGTGCAGGGCTTTGCTGGCGCTTCTGCAGGAGCTCTGATTGCCACCCTTCTTTTGACGGGGCCCGAAAATATAGAGGTAATTGAAAAAAGAGCTGCAATTTTTAACGAGAGATACTGCCTTAAATCTGGGATCTTGGATGATATCAGTTGCATTCGACAGGAACAGAGTCAGAGCTTTGTAACAAGACAACTTCCTTTTGCTGGCATGTTCCAGATAAAAAGCATAATGTAGAAAGGACAGATTTGTGCAAAGCGTGTTTCAAATTTGTTGGAAATCTTGTGTAGTATCTTGTGGTTTGTGCATTGCAAAGGTTATACATGGAGAAGTAGACCATGCTGGTGGGTGTTTCCGAGACTTGCACACACAGTTTATCAATTTTGCTGAATTACTTTATTGTTCATGCTTAAAAGGATGTATATTAGCTGACAAGGAGTCTAGTAGTTCCTTAGGAAAATTTGGCTCGGCGGCTATAACATGTCTCGCAAATAAGTCTTTTTAAAAACGCTTTAAAATATTTCTTTTTTGATTTGGTCTTTTTTTAAAAAAAAGATTTTGGTCTTTGTTTAGAAAAAAAGCAACCATTATAGCTGTAGTGTTAAGTGCCACCAGGTAGCTTAATGACCCTCCAAAACATCATATCGTTAACAGCCTTAGGCAGGTTGTGCAAACTGAGGACTCTGGCTTCCTTGATTGGGTCAGTCCATCTCTTGTTGGTTCTTCCTCTTTTCCTGCTGCTTTCAACTTTTCCCAGCATTATTGTCTTTTCCAGTGACTGCTTAGAATGTGACCCAAGTACGATAGCCTCAGATTAGTCATTTTAGCTTCTAGGGAGAGTTCAGGCTTGATTTGATGTAGAGTCCATTTGTAGTTTTGATGGTCCGTGGTATCTGTAAAACTCTCTTCCAACACCACTTCCTGACAGCTTTCTTCATTGTCCAGATTTCACACTTCTACATAGTAATGGGGAATACTATGGCATGAATTATTTTGATCTTGGTTGCCAGTGACACATCCTTACACTTAAGAATCTTTTCTAACTCCTTCATGGCTTCCCTTCCCTTCCCTTCCCACTCTCACTCTCAATCTCCTTTTGACTGCAGTCTCCCTTTTGGTTGATGATGGAGCCAAGAAATAAAATATTTAACCTACTGCCCCATTTTATGGTAAAAAGTGGTGGCATGAAGGTTATAACAACATTACAGAGTGACTGTTCCTTTTTATTTCTGCAGAGTTTTCAATCACATGTGCCATAATCTTGAATATTCTGAGCAGTTTGTTTACTGTCTCAGATATCCTTGCTTTTAAAAACTGCAAATAAAGCAGGTACACAACCAACCATGGTTCTTGTTCTTTACTTCTAAAGGAATGAATATACACTTGGATGAATGTTTTAATTTTTAAACGTTCCTTCCCATATACTTTTTTTTTCTTGGTAGAACATAAATATGATGGAGTTGGACAGAAGTTGAGGTTGAAATAATTGTCTACATTAGTGGAATAAAAATTTCCCCTTCAGAAATAGAACTTGCTGATTACATGATCATCCCTGATTAGCTGTGTACTGCAGGATAGCATTGAACGCTAACAACTTTTATGACTAGACAATTCAGAATAATTGTCATCTTGTTTAAGATACTACACAGCAATGTTCTTTTCCATTAGTTCCTTCCGACTGAACTGAATCTTAGTTCTTCTAGTGTAGTTCTAATTATACATCATCTCTCATTTGATGCTAGAAAACTCCATTCTAGCTCACTTGATCCCCGTGTGTTATGTCCCCCAAGTACCACTACCAGTAGCATTGTTCAACCCCTTACACACGAAAGGCTTTTGTAAGTCACTGGATAGGAATCACTCCTGTTCAACTAATATTTTCTCTTAAATTTCAGTGCTGTAGATATTGCCCATATGTCATCTGCAGCTGTTTAAGCTGATTTTGCATTTTTATGAGCATTAAAGCAGTCTTAGTAAATTACAACTTCTAGCCTGTGACATTAAAAATAACTGAAAATTGCCACCCACAGTTTTTTGTGATTTAAATCGGCATGGTTCTTTCAATATATTCTAGGGTTTCATTGCTCATGAAGGATCTGAAACAGTTTCCTGCTCAGCTCTGTGCTTTTCATTATGTAGAATTTCAGGTGGTGCTAAACATTCTGAGTAAAAATAGTGATTCTTATAAGTAAGAATAATATTGGGTTTACTTTTAAGAAAGCCTGTTGTGAAAGACCTAATAGTAGAACTGTATGCTAATGAAACAAAGTGGCTGATTGGTTTCACCCAACTTTCTCACTTGTTGGAAGGATCTTAAGTTTATCACATATATTCAGTTCCTACAAATTTTATAGTGTGAGAAATCTTCCTCCTCCATTGGGTTTACTCTAGTCAAGTTAGACACAACTGAAGAATTCTGTTCTGTATATAATAGCCATCTCCAATATACGTATACAAAGCCCAAGGAACAGGGCTTTCCATTGTATTTATCATAGGGTTGCCAAGTCTTTACTGCATGTAGAGCGGGGGACTCCAGTGCTGCTCCGGGAGTCCGTGCGTGCGTGACGCAATCACGTCACCCGGAAGTGACACAACCACATTGGACACACCGGGGGTGGGGCCACAATCATCCGAGGGAAAAACAGAGTTTTCCTTCGGATGACCATGGCCCCGCCCCCGACGCGACTGCACCACTTCCGGGTGACATGCTGACGCCGGGCACGTTGCGTGCTTTGGGGGTGGGGTACCCCCCGGGGCCCGATCCGCTGCTGGCGGGTAATGGGCCTCTCGGGCGGGGGTTTCCCCGCCCCCCGGTGGGACTTGGCAAGCCTACTTTATCAGTGGAAAATGTTCACTGTATGTAATAGGAAATGTTTACAATGCACTGACAGAAGACACAGAAGACACAATGCACTTACAGAAGTCAAGAAATGTGAGATCGCGACAACTGGGTGATATTCCGAACAAGGTGCTACTGAGCCATTTTTGTAAGGTGTAAGCTCTGGCTACTTTGGCAAATATCCTTTTGACATTTTGTTAATAGATACACCTCTAATCCTTGTGGTCGCTGTGGTTTGTTAAGAAGTATGATGGCAGTGTGTTCTGTGTAGGGGGTGCTGCAGATTTCTCTAGAAATATGTTTGACTGTTGAATGTACTGTCAATGAGTGCCTGCCAGACAGACATGTATCAGGTTTTTGCAATGCCCGTGTGCAATGTCATCACCGATTTAAACTGATTGGCAGCCATTTGCATCATTAGGGGCTACTTAGATGAACACCAAAGGGTAGGATTTTATTAAAACATGGCATTTATTTATGACTGATTTAGTAGTCTATTTAAACAGTTGGCTGCTTAGTGGAGCAGTTGCACAGCAAGAGCAAGAGGGTCGTAGAACTTAATAGGCCTGTACGAGAAGGAGAACACACGGAAAGCCAGCTGCTCTGTATTATACAGTGAAGCAGCATGCCAAACAGCCATGAATGGATCAATAAACAGTCAAACTGATCATTGAAAATTCAGCTCCCTGTGTGTGGCTGACAAACAGGATGTGGGCCATACAGATGGGTATTCAAGCATCCCTAGTGCTCTGTAAGTTGAAATTAATGATGGAGATGGAGTTTAAACAAATCCGTTTTGCTAGTTGTTTTCAGGACTCATGTTTCCATTTTTATTCTGATTTTTCTGATTTTATTCTGATTCTATTAATGACTAGGCAGTGGCTAAAACAGGAGTGTGCATGGCCATTAGGTGTCTCAGAGTGCACAAGGGAGGTAATATAGCTGTGTTAGTCTGATACACCCAGAGAGTCTTGTGGCGCCGTTAAAACCAAGAGATTTATTCTGCCATAAGATTCTGTAAGCCAGAGCCCACTTCTTCAGATGCACAAAGTATTGCATTCAGTTGACAGGGAGATTTAGGTCAGCAGCAGAAGGTCAGGGGTGGGTATGACATTTCTGTGACTCCCCCCCCCCCCGGAATTTACAAGTAATCATTTTAACATATTTTAAATAAGCAATTGTCTGTCTGAGATAAACTTTTTTTTGTGTGTATACATTTCAGGAATGTATAAAAGTTACACATTCATTTGCAGAAGAAACTAGGAAACAGTATTTGGGCGCACTGACACCAGGCTATGATTTTATGACAAAACTTAGGTAGGTTTTTGGTAAGTACCCTCTTGAACTTATGTGAAACCCCAAATAAATGCTGCTGAGGAGATTCTGTATGGATGGTTCTTTGCAATAAGTGTGAGAAGATGGGAACATTCTTTCCCGTCTAAATTATTTAGAAAGTGTTTAATTATTAAGGCTGACTAATGTTTATCATTCTCTTTTTCTGTAGGGGCAGCATTGATTCAATTCTCCCTCCCAATGCTCATGAGATAGCAGAAAATCGCCTCTTTATATCAGTCACTAGTGCTAAAAATGGAAAAAATCATTTGCTTTCAAATTTTGCCTCCAGGGAGGATCTTGTTAAGGTGGGAGACTTGCATATCACTTCTATAAATGAAAATGCATGAGTGTCTCCAGGGTCCAAGACTTTGGATTTTATTAACTGTGGCCTTCTCTTCGTTTTATTCACTGGAGCAACTGTGTTGCTTTAGAAGGATTGCTGACATGTTTAAACTGCAAACAGCATGACCCCATTATTTATCCTAACCTTAATAACTGGGCCCTTATTTATTCCTTGAGAAATAATAGTTCCTCATCCATTTAATGCGTGTATGTGTACGTAAACAGGGCATTTCTCCCAAACAATATGATATCTGAATGCCAAGACAGAGGTTCATGTATTAGGCAGAATAAAAGGAATAAAGAGTTGTAGGGAGTCATCATTTCAGTCTGGTGAAGGAGAGCCATGCGGTGAAAGAGGCTTCAGCACAGATTTGCATCAACATCAAAGCCAGGTTCCTTTGAACTATCTGGACCTAAGGAAGTCCTAATTTATGGCCCTGCCATAAGCCATCCTTATTCTGCTTGGTGACAGAATGTATTTAAGAGTAGTATTCATTTTCTCACAGTTCTAATTTCTGTTTCCCTTCACTAATGTTTTCTGTCCCCCCCCCCCCCTTTCACTTTTTGGCTTCAAGACCTTCTCATCCCTATCCTGCTTGGTGACAGAATGTATTGAAGAGTAGTATAGTAGCAAACCTTTGTTAATATTATGAACAGAAGGCAGTGGGTTTGCTGGGCACTGTACATTGCACTGGTTCTGCTGGGCTTCCAACCCCCCCTCCCCACTTGGACTGTGATTTTGTGTTTAATATCAGCTGGCATTGCCACAATGGCATTGGTCCTGCTGGGTACTCTGTACATTGCACTGGTTCCGCTGGGCCTGTAAAAATGCCCCACCCCCTTCAGTCTCTACTGCAGAGATTCTCTGGGTTGACTTTAGTCCTTTGGAAACAAAGGAGGGTGGGGGGGCCCTTCTTTGGGGGGTAGTATGTTTCTTAACATCCAGTCTGGTGAAGCTTGTGATCACTATTTTGTGATGCCTTGGCTATTGTTAGTTAGTAAAAGTTAGTATAAAGGCAAACTCTTAGTTCTCAAAAATGTCTTGTAGATGGTTGGGGTGGTCATCTCTTGGGCTTCTAAATGGAGAACAGAAGCCCTCTCAAGTGTCTGTTGAGAACACGAGTGGTGTGATGGATTATTATTTTTTTGCCATCAACTCAAGCTGATTTATGGCGACCCTGTAAGGTTTTCAAGGCAAGAGATGTTCGGAGGTAGTTTGCCATTGCCTGCCTCCACGTCAGCCCTGCTTAGCTTCTGATATCTGACGAGATCAGACTCTCCTGGGGCTATATCCAAGTCAGGGTTAGGCTGAGAGTAATGTGACTGGCCCAAGGTCACCCAGCAAACTTCCATGGCGCAAGTGGGGATTTGAACCTGGATTTCCCAGATCCTAGTCCAACACTTTAACCACGACACCATGCTGGCTCTCATGATGAAATAGCATGATGGAAATTGAATTTACTGGCATGATTACATACATGGTTAAATAAAATTTTCACTGTCTGCCTTTCTTTTTCTGCCCATTATTACTATTCGTTTTATTTCATGATTATTACTGAAAATAATTTTGACAGAGGAGGGGCCCTGACCTGCAAAGCCCCAGCCTAGCCTGTCCACGTCATATCTCAGAAGCTAAGCAGGGCCGACGCGGAGGCAGGCAATGGCAGACCACCTCCAAACGTCTCTTGCCTTGAAAACCCTATTGGGTCAATGTAAGTCAGCTGTGCCTTGACAGCAAAACAAAAACAAAAACAAAGAGGAGGGGGGTGTTAATGATCTGCCCTGGGTGCAAAATAGCCTTGCTATGCCACTAGTTCTTATGGCTTTCCTTGAAGTGGCTTAGACCATCCAGTGTGTTATTTTCAGAGCACAGTTTTACTGAAAATTAGGCTACTTTCAAGAGCTGTGGTGTGTTTTAAGGCCTTGCTCATTATCTAGTGCTAAAAAGGCACATTTTCAAATGGCTGAGGATGGAACAGGATGTTCGGAGGGCCGTTGTTCATCAGACAAGGCAGGTAACTGTGGTTACAGAGCTGACCTTTTCATGAGAGGCAACAGATTCATGAGACACACATTTCTAAATATGTTATAGAAAGAAAACGAGACCCAGGCCAGAATGAGTAGTCCTAGAGCAATATAATTAATGCAAATAATTACCCAACATGGTTGGTCAAAGTTGCAGAGGAAAGGAGGTGTACCAATATACAAGCAATTTATTGTCAAAAATGTTTAACTCAGCCATTTAGAAGTGCATATGTAGCATTATTTGAAAAATGGGTTAAAATGAATAAAATTATTAATTAAAATATTTTGACTTTTTTGTTTGCCCTTCTGTAGGCTCTTCTAGCCAGCAGTTTTATTCCGTTGTATGCAGGAATCAATGCAGTGGACTACAATGGAGAGGTCTTTTCTATTTTCTGGATTTTACAAGTTGTATTGTGTTTTCCAAAACTGAAAATTTGGTAATCAGATGACGTATAGGAGAGAGCTTCTATACCTGTAACAGGCTTAAATAATACATCACCTTTATAGCACAGCAGCCTTGAAAACTTGCTTTGCCGCGATTGGCACCCAGATTTTAACCATAATGTGTAAAAGCAGTACTGACGCTGAAAATAACCGCATCATCTGAATGATCCAGAAGAGGCTCAGCTTCTCAGTGGGTTAAGGAAGTGCCATTGTGTTCTTTATTCCACTAACAAAATAAACATCTCACTCTATAGTAAGCCCGGTAATGAATGGCTTACTACAAAGAACCTGGAGAAGACTTTTTATTCCTCCATATGTAACCTGTACTCACCCTGAATCAACACACATGGAGGCGAAATGGGCACAGTTGTGTTGGCCATGTCCCCAGCCAAGGGATGTCTGGCTTGTGAGCACAGTGTCTACATATGAAGAAAGTGTACACATGTGTGCTCACTCCCTTTGATCAGGAATGCTTGAAAAGCAGCACTTCCATTTGTGGGAACAGACTCCATTGGTGTAAAGTTATTCTTCCCGTAAGTTCAGGCCCCATCAGTTGGTCGTCATGCATAGGCAGGGGGTGGGGCCAGCATGTTTGTACCGGGCACCTCTACATTTGTTGATTCAGAGCAAGTACAGCTAAAGAAAAACTCTCTCCAGAACTTTTGTGTAAGGGACATGGTAGGGTTTATCATAGTTGAGATACCTTGTTAAACTAAACTCTCTGTTGCTATAATATTGTCCAGAAAATATTGATATATAAAACAATTTTCCTCCCAAAAAGACAACTAGTTCTGGGGTTTTATGGCAAACGGCGTATAAAGAATAAGGAAGACAGGCTTTTCATCTGAGACCAGATTATACTTTATTATTATGAACTGTCACAGTCAGATATTTGACTGAACAAATTTTGAGTCCAGTGGGACCTTTAAGACCAGCAAAGGTTTATTCAAGATATGAGCTTTCATGTGCACGCGCACTTCTTCAGGTACAATGAAGTGGAAATGTATTTTGGAAAAATCAGAGCTCAGGACTAGCCATGCAATTAGGAAAAAGAGAGGCTGTTATTCACGAAAAGGAATGGTTGAAGCCCAAGATTGTTTTTGATCAGTATCCCCAAAACATAGCATTTGTTTTGAAAGTTTGTAACAGGAAATTATCCGTCCTGACACTTCTGAATGATAATCTGTTCTGTTGCTTGCAGTTCGAAAACATATTGGCAGAAGATATATAAAGCCAGAATAATGAGCTGTGTTGAATACTAATTCCAGTTTTACTTTCCAGTAGAAATGGATTGATGGTGGCTTAACTAATGGCCTCCCCATCTTGCCAGTGGGCCGAACTGTGACAGTTTCTCCCTTTTGTGGCCGATTGGACATCTGCCCACAAGACAGAGGACGCATAGATGTCTATGTCAAAATGCCAAAGCAAGATTTAATGGTGAGATGTGCAAGTTAAAGTAATGTTTTAATAGCTCTAGAATAGTTTTTGTCTAGGAAGTAATTTGAGTTATATACAACAAACCTGGATTTCATAATGTTGTAGTTCCTTACATAGATTCTTTTTTTTTAAGTTTTAAGACAGACAAGAGGGGACCCTAAAGTAATGTTTTAATAGCTCTAGAATAGTTTTTGTCTAGGAAGTAATTTGAGTTACATACAACAAACCTGGATTTCATAATGTTGTAGTTCCTTACATAGATTCTTTTTTTTTAAGTTTTAAGACAGACAAGAGGGGACCCGCAACAAAATGTTGCGTAATGGGTTGTGCTTTGTTTTATATCTCTATAAGGCCAAGGGATATGGAAGACATTAAGGGGGCATCACAGAGCATCTCCCGCAGACTGCAGGGGGTGGGAATTACTGGGCACAGCAGAAAATGTTCAAAGCGACCCTGTGCATCAGAGACCACTGCAGCTGGTATTTACCACCTTGGCATTTAAAAGGTTAAGTGTGATAATAGTTGGAGGGGAAGGAAGGAGGGGGGCTTGCAGAAGTGGGGACACCAAAAAAAACATGCAGGGAGGTGGTATTCTCCCACTTTTGCTTCTTTCCCCTTCCCCTTCTTTCTTTCTCTCCCCAACCCAATACCCCCAGTTTGGTGTAGTGGTTAAGTGTGTAGACTCTAATCTGGGAGAACCGGGTTTGATTCCCCATTCCTCCACTTGCACCTGGCTGGATGACCTTGGGCAAGCCATAATTCTGGCACAGCTGTTCTTTAAAAAGAGCAGTTTCTGTCAGAGGGAAAGGAGTTTGTAAGCCACTCTAAGACACCTTTGGGTAGTGAAGGGCGGGGTATAAATCCAATCTCCTTCTTCTTCTTTCTCTCTGCCACCAAGGTACGGTTGCCAGCTCCACGTTGGGAAACACCTGGAGGTTTCGGGGATGGGATTTGGAAAGGGGAGGGACCTCAGCAGGACATGAGGCCACAGAGTCCACCCTCCAAAGTAGCCATGTTCTCCAGGTGAACTCATCTCGGTTGTTTGGAGATATTATATATTAACACACACACACACTCTCTCACACACTTTCTCTTTCTGGCTCACGCCTGCTGCTTCAGATATTCTGGAGAGCAGCAGCGTTGCAGCAGAAGTCACCACCACAGTCAGAAAAGGCTGCT
>NW_015173677.1:706810-708178 GCF_001447785.1 Gekko japonicus
AAGCAGGCAGAGCAGGCAAGCTTGCTGAGTGTGAGGTGGGGAAACAGGAGAGAGAGAGCAAATGGCAACTTTATCAGGCAACTTCTTGCTCTGCAGTCCTGGAGTGCAGCTGGACCAAAGATGGGGTCTCGGAGCCTGTGGGCACTCGGAAATTGCAGGAGCCAGCCCCTCCCCCCCCCAACTCCTGAGACACCGGGTTTCTGTCGTGTTGAGTACCGTGAAGGGGGGGGATGCTCCTTTTCCTCCGCAGGAACACGATAAGCCTTGGAAGATTCTGCCTAAGTTGAGACCACCCGCAGAGACGGTTTCTGAGGTGGCGGTTTGTGCTGCCGGGTGGTTGTAGCCGCCAGCGTTATTTGCGGGGCGTGTGCAGCCACGCCATTTCCCTTGGGCTCCCGAGTGTTCTACTGGGGATCTGTCAGTAGAGAATGCCGTTTAACTTTTGGGAAGGATTTAAATTTCCCTTGTATACTTTTTAAAACATGTCAGATTTTTCTGCACAACTGGAGCATGCTCCGAATGTGCTGAAAGATCTCCTTGCCCCCTGCGTGCCCCAGATTTGCAGGAATAAGTATCTGCACGCAGGGGGCGCCTTCGCTATTAGATATATAGATAGTATAAAAATACAGAAAGTAAAAAGTAATTATGTGACATGAACGAAAAATAAAAATGTTTTCTCCCCAACACCCCCTTCATTACATGAGAGACCTCCCCACCACATGCAGATCCTTTGCAAGCAGCGTCACAAGTGAACTTCAAAGTGGCGAGTTCACCCTTCCAGGTGAACCTGCCACTTCAAAGTTCACTCGTAGCGCAGCTAAGTTGTAAAATGCATTTAAAGGGACCATCCCTTTAAAGGGAAATGCTTCCAGTTTTCAAATGTTTTTATATAAACAAATAATTAAAGCCGCATCTAAAATATGTACAAAGACAATAAAAATAACAATTAAAACACCAAGAAGGAAGGAGGAATTACTGCAGTCCCGTAGCTAACAACTTTTTGGTGAGGGGGCCAGTGTTTTGCTTGTGGGGCCTGCCATTATATGTCTGTGTGGCACTGCCATGCCATGCTCATACTTCTAAATAAAAATTAATTAATTAATTAATAATAAATACAAGTGTCTTAAAAATAGCCAGAGTGATCGTTTTTAAAAATGTATATTGAATACAGAAGTGGAGAATCAGTGGAAATACACCCCACCCATTCTTACAGAAGTCAAGGTGCTTAGTTTCAGATTAGCTTTCCAAATCCAGCTGGAGATGCCCAGAACTGAAATAAGAACCAGGCCAGGTCCCACCACACAAGGCCACATTGAAAACAGAAGGAAAGGAGATTCAGTGGAAATACACCCCCCCCCTCCCATCCAT
>NW_015173677.1:708849-723319 GCF_001447785.1 Gekko japonicus
GGGGGGGGGTGCTCATGGACTGCCCCAGCCAGCAAAGAGTTGCCACCGGCCCCCTACTGCCCGCTGCCCTCCCCCTCTCTTCGCAGCTGCGCATGTTTGGAGGCTGCTCAGGGCATGCTCCAGTCTGCAGCTGCTGAAGGGCATACAGAAGCTGGTCTGCGGTCCGAATGTGAGAAGGAGGAGACGAGGTGGAGCTATGGCCCGGGGCTGTACAGGAGGACAGAGAGAAAGGCTTCTCTGCAGCCTCTGCTGCTGCAGTTTCCCGGAGTTGGAGGAAGACGAGGAGGAAGTAGCGGCATGGCTCGTTTAACTTGTATTTGGGAGGCTCTTTGCTTAGAGCCCGCCCACTATAGGCAGCCAATGGTCTGAGCCTAGGCGGGGACTGGCTCCGTCCACTCCTTTTTCTTCTGTATTTGTCATCCCCCCCCCAAGCCAGGAAAATGCCAGCGAAAGCCAGGAAAATGCCAGCGACGAGACCATTGATCAGGGGGTGAGGGGCCAGGGGGAGGGAGGGGTAGCAGAAGATGGGGACCTCCGGAAAAAAACGTGGGGGGGGGAGCCCCATGGGCCCCTGGATAGCTACGGGCCTGGATTACTGATAGAACAAACCAAACAAAAAATTCTTCACCCACTGATGGAAGTTGACAGCAGAAAGGAATAGAAGACTTTCCCTGAGGAAAGAGTTCCAGAGTTTTGGTGCCATGAGTTAGACGGCCCTCTCCTGGGTTGCCACCTGCCTAATCTCAGAAGGCAGGGGCACCCAAAGCAGGCTTTCCAAGGATGGATACAGTGGGTGGGCAGGTTCATAAAGGAGTACGTACTCCTTCAACTAGTTAAGGTAATTAACAAATAATATGGGCTTGTTTTAACCCCCTCATGTGCCAGCATCTTTATAAAACAATAACTACTTTTAAAGCCAGATGTTTGTTCAAAGAGGAAAGAGACAGAATAATTTTATACGAAAAACACTGCCTATGGCTTTAGAACCCAGTGCAAACACCACCATTATCTGTATTAGGTGCATTTTAACACAGTGAGAACAGAATTTTAAAAAGTGGTTCTGTAAAGAAAGAACCATGAAGTCATAGTGACAAAGAACTGCTGCAAAGGATGTTGGGATAGTTGGAATGTTTGCATTGTTTATCTACAAAATGAGAAGTTGGTAGAAGTGAAGAAAACCAGTCATAGAAAGTACAAACTAACCATGGTTATCTGTACTGTAGCATCCCACTGGAGTTTGGATTGTAGAAATTTAAAATGTTTAAGAAATGAGCAAACTTCCCTGCATTTTCCAGGTTATTTGTATTCACACTTCATAAATCAGATGGCTGATCAGATAGGTTCTTCAGATAACAGCGAATGGAAGACCTAGTTATAGCTGGGGTGGCCATTTGGGTTTTGAATGGCAAACCCCAGGTCCAAAGTCCAAATCCATGAAGCATAGGAAGGGTTTTTTTTAAGGCTGGCATGGTTGTTCTTGAGATAAAATGGGATAATCCTCTTTAAAAGCTGTGGAGAAAGTTAAGGATTGAAATATGATAAAGGATAGTAATAAACAGCAAATGTTGAATATTGTCACTGATGAAGCCTGCATCATTGTATTTAATCATATAAAACTAAAGAAACAGAAAATGTTATGCTGAGTATATATTCATGCTGTGTATATATTTATGCTGTATTCATGTATCTTGCTTCTTGGTTTCAGTTATCCATAGCCAACCTCATAAGACTTCATCAGTCTCTGTTTCCACCGAGCCAGGAAAAAATGGAATCACTATACCAAGATGGATATGATGATGCCATACTGTTTTTACTGAAGGAAAACTGGTTTGAGTAGATTATGTGTGTGTTGAAAATTAACAAGTCTGATGGCTGTCAGAGCAAAGCTACAGTACGTGGAGCCCAAGGGACTGCTGTCACAATTTCTGTTTATCTAAAATGACTACCATAGGAATTGCATCTGTCACTGTCAAGCAAGTGTTATATATAGGTGTGTAGGCTAGAATTGTAAACATATTCACATGCAAAGGAATTGTACTTATGCAGTAAATAATTGTTTAGGGACAGAATAATAAACACAGGCATTTG
Source organism: Gekko japonicus (assembly GCF_001447785.1). Lineage (NCBI taxonomy): Eukaryota > Metazoa > Chordata > Lepidosauria > Squamata > Gekkonidae > Gekko > Gekko japonicus. The sequence goes on from NW_015173677.1 coordinate 710,938, forward strand.
TTGGGGGGCTATAGGATGTCTATTACAGCATCCAGTGATAGTTCAAGAAATGCTAAAATACGATTGCCAGCATTAATTAGCTTTCAGATATTTGTTCATGAAAACCTACAGCGTGCTGCGTATTTGTGTTCTTTCAAAAGTAATCCTATCTGTGTGTCCATTCATTGACTTATTCATTTTTTGTTTTTGAATCTGCTGCGTGGTGTTTTTAGTGTACTCTCAAGCATGAACTCTAATTACAAAGAGGCTGTGGGAGACAAAACAGCTTAATTGCGTATCTTTTAATTGTTACGCATATGTGTTTTGTCATTAGTACATCTTGTTCTTCAAATAAATGGCAGAGTTTTTTGTATACTTTGATTTGCATAGATCTTATAACTCTTGGTTTCCATATGCAAAATACTTTGCAACATGACATTTTAAATGCCGTTCTAATGGACCTGTCCTATAAAATATACTGTGGCTTTTTTCCTGTAAAAATGTGAGATGTTCTAAATCAAGCAGGCCCTAACCGGGATGGCCCAGGCCAGCTCAGTCTTATCAGGTCTCAGAAGCTAAGCAGGGTCAGCCCTGGTTAGTGGTTGAACGGGAGGCCAGCAAGGGAGTCCGTGGCTGCCACACAGAGGTGGGCAATGGCAGACCACTTCTGGATGTCTCTTGCCTTGAAAACCCCACGAGGGGTCGCCATAAGTTGGCTGCGACTTGACGGCATTTTCCAGCACCACCACCAAATCAAGCAAAGAAACGTTTTCAGGAAGCAAATGGGGTCATGTAGAAGAAGAGGATTGGGCGAATAGAAGGAAGTGTGGATCTGTCCCCAGAGATGGCAGGAAGTATTGCATGTACTAGCCGTGGTGACTCTTTCATATATGCAAACTAGCACTTGTGTTTCATCAATTGACAAATTTGTACGTGTGAAGCAGAACAATTTATCTAAAGAAGAAAAAAAGAACAGGTATGTAATACATAGTAATTTTAAAGGAATGGCAAATGTATCCCTGACAAGAGCTAAGGAACTCTTTAGATACTGTTATTTTAAGTTAGTATGTCAGTTAGCTTTATAACTTGCTATAGATACTTATGCCCTGACCTGGGTAGGCCAAGCGAGCCTGATTTCATCAGATCTCTGCCTAGTAAAGGGATGGGAGACCTCCAAGGAATGCCGGAGTTGTGACGTGGAGGCAGGCAATGGTAAATCACCTCTGAACACCTCTTACCTTGAACACTCTATGGGGTCATCATAAGTCAGGTGTGACTTGACGGCACTTTCTACCATAGATTCTTATGCTACATGTAAATAATTTATTGATTTGATATAAAGGGAAAATGGGGGGAAAGAATGTATATAATACTAAGGAGCTTTGTGTTTACTGAGCAGTCAACAAGGCCTCATGTCTTGCTCTCCCAGATACCTGTTCTGTAGCTGATACTTTCATAGTCGCTGGCAAATGGAACTTATGGAACTAGTCAAGATTTCAGTGGGGATCATTCTTTTTAAGCAGGGCTTTAAAAAAAAAAGAGAGACCTTAAATTTGACCAGATATCCAATAGATAGATAGCAATGCACGAAGATCACTGAGGTCATGCATCCTTAGCGACCTCTATTACTGACAAGGTGACAGCTACAATAGAAAGCAATGTTCTTGCAAGGCTAGGGCATTAGTTCCCAGACAGAATGTATTGAAATCCTCATGTCTGGAAAGCTCTGATGAATCATTGTCTCATCAATGTATTCTCTCATTTCCGAGGAGTGACATCATCAGTTTCCAGTATTATAGCAAAGAATAAATAGCAGCGTAGTATAGATTCCCCCCCCCCCATATCCATGTATGATTTTATATATTGGTATATGGTTTCCTTTCTTTTGAGATAACATTATTGGGTTAAATATTTTAAAAAATCAGTTTTTGGAAGCACTGAAGCTTCCCAGTCAAGGGAAAAAATGCTGTTCAAAAAAATTACAAAAATGGTAACAAGAGAAAGAAATTTTACTTATAAGAATAGAAGCACATCTTACATGACATATTAATGTAGTACATGACATATTTATGTAGGTACATTTAACTTATTGTGAACAGATTGATTTCAAAAAGGTTGCTATAACTCCAAGCACAGGTAAGAGAGAAGAAGAGAGGTTCTATATAAGATGAAACAGATGACAATCAACAGCCAAAGAGGCTCATCATCTAATTGATGAGGGGATGGGGCCAACGGTACCCAAGTGAGAGAATTCTCTTAACCCTTTCCCTCCCGTATCTCACATACAGAATTACAGTATCCAAAACCCCTTCCTAATGTCAAATGCAAGAGCTCTCAAGTTTCAGTTTATCCTGTGGTTTTTCGAATTTGTCTCTTGATAGAGGCTTGGTCAGGATGCTGGCCACCATCTCTTCTGTTGAACAGTATTCCATCTCTATTAGGCCCTTCTCATTGATGTCACACACTAAGTGAAACTTCACACCAAAGTGCTTCGTGCGTGCAGCCATTTTTTCTGATTGAGAAATCGTAATGCAGCTCCAGTTATCTTCTGTAAATTGAATTGGCTTTTGCTCATCGACTCCAAAGTTCTTTAGGAACTAGTCTAGACACAACAGTTCTCTGCATGCATCAGCAGATGCTATATATTCAGACTCTGTAGGAAGACAAACTTACTATAGTTTGCTTTCTATGGTCCACCTCCATACAGGAACAAGCACCTACTTGTGGATTTCTAGTCTAAACTGTCTCCTGCCCAATTTGCATCCCTGTAACCAACTAATTTTGGATTACTGGTGGATGGCAATTTTAGTTTCAAATTTAAAGTTCATTTTAGATATCTAGCCACTCTTTCTTGCTACGTGCACTTGTCTTTCTACTAAGGATTCCAATACTGCTTGCAATATTGGGTCTGCTATTGGTGCTTAGGTATAGAAGTTTTTCTGTGGTGGTTCTGTACTGATTGTATTTAGATAAAGGCTCACTTATTTCAGCGTTCTTAAGAAAGTCAGTTTCCTTAGGTGTTGCACTGGGTTGGCATTTTCTAACATTTGTAAGAGTTCAGTTATTTTCTGTCACTGGTTTAGGAGAAATGAACCATTTCCTCCCTTTCCATTTGTGTGCCAGGTAGTAAGAAACATCTCCTAGCTCCTTAATTTCTACTTCTATTTAGGCACTCTTCCACACTGTTACAGTCCATTTGCCAGACATAACCCGGAATCAAGTCATCAATGTACACGAGAATAAAAGTACACTATCCATCTTTGTGTTTCGTGTACAGCCGTGAATTTGCTTCTCCTTGCAAAGGTTTCATCAAAGTCCTGACCATATTTTTGTGAGAAGCCTTTAGCAATTGATCTTGCTTTGTAATGTTCCACATTTCCATCTGCATTTTGTTTGATCTGGCTTCAATACCCACTTGCATTCAATAAGATTCTTTCCTGGTGGTAGCTTCATCAAGGTCCATGTTTTAGTTTTGTGTAGAGCATTAACCTCCTTTTGCTCTGCCTTCTTCCACCCACTGGTTTTTATTGCTGGCATCTGTTCTACTTTCTTCTGGGTAGAAGGTTCAGATGGTTACACCAACCTTGCAAGGTAGGACAAGCATGAGGCTAGTATGCCTTTGTTCAGTTACAATGAATATCAGAGTTGTGGTCCTGAATTTTCATCTGCTGTCAGAGAGAGAGTTTGGAAGAGAGACCCTACCTCCTGCATGGCAAGCAAATGGCACGGCTACTCCTCGCTGATCTTCTCCTAACGGCTCAATAGTCGTTCGGCTTCCGTTGAGGTAAAGGGGATATTGAGATGGTTGGCTCTGTGGGCGGGACCCAGGCACAGCTTCTGATGGGCAGTTCATGCAGCCAACCTATTTTGGCGCACATAGAACATTGTGGGACCAAAACTCAATTATATATGAAGAAGAGATTGGATTTACCCCGCCCTTCACAACCCAAAGGAGTCTCAGAGTGGCTTACAAACTCCTTTCCCTTCCCCTCCCCCCAACAGACACCCTGTGAGGTAAGTGGGGTTGAAAGATCTCTGACAGAAACTGCTCTTTTTCAAGAACACCTATGGCTTGTCCAAGGTCATATGAAATAAATACATGTACTGCCCAGGCTTTTCCTTGCCAGTTACTAATGATTGAGATAAGCATGCTATGTCCTTTCTACATAGTCACAGTATCTTTGGGTTGAAGTTAAAGTACCCCAAGGGCTTCCTATTCTAGTTCACCAAAGCCACCATAACCCTCAGGCTCTGGTCTGAAGAATTTCCTGTTCCTCATGATGCCTTAAGGGGCTCACCTAATCTTCATAATGAAAATGCTTTCTCCCACAGAGATACTAAAGAAGGAGACAAGCTTATGTCTCACCCTACCCCCAAATGCCCCCAAATGGCCTTGAAGAGTCATAAGAACATAAGAGACGCCAATGTTGGATCAGGCCAAAGGCCCATCCATTCCAACACTCTGTCACACAGTGGTCAAAAATACCAGGAGCTGTCAGGAGGTCCACTGGTGGGGCCAGGACACTAGAAGCCCTCACACTGTTGCCCCCCCACCCCCAAGCACCAAGAATACAGAGACTCTTGGTTATTTCTACTGCTACAGACAGACTAACATGGCTACCCATCTTGATCTGTTTCCGTGCAAGGTCAGAATTGTCTACTCAGACTGGCAGCGGCACTCCAGGGTCTCAGGCAGAGGTCTTTCACATCACCTGTTACCACTGCTCCCTCTGAGCTATGGAGTCCTGTGAGCAAAAATTCTACTTTCTGAGCTAATGGCATTAAAATTGTGAGCAGGTGATTGGGCTGTTGCATCAATTGGTTTGCTCTGGAGCCATCCTTCCTGAGCTAAGAGAAAAATGTGGGAGCCGGAGGCTAAAAAACTGCGAGCTAGCTCACACTGACTCAGCTTAGAGGGAACACTGCCTGTTACCTGGTCTCTTTTTAACTGGAGATGCCAGGGATTGAACCTGGGACCTTCTGCGTACCAGGCGGATGCTCTTCCACCAAGCCCACAGCACCTCCCTTAACACATGAAGCTGCCTTATAATGAATCAGACTTTTGATCCATCAAGGTCGGTATAGTCTACTCATACTGGCAGTAGCTCTCCAGGGTCTCAGGTTAAGGGGTTCCAGCCAATGTGAGCAAAAATTCTACTTGGTGAGCTACTGGCATTAAAGTTGTGAGCGAGCGACATTTTCAGTGAGTTATCTACTACGACTCCATGATCTCTCTCTTGTTCAGTCTCTGCCAGTTCAGACCCCATCAATGTGTATTTATATTTAGGATTTTTGGCTCCAGTGTGCATCACCTTGCACTTGGCCGCATTGAACCCCATTTGCCATGTTGACACCCACTTGCCCATCCTTGACAGATCCCTTTGGAGTGCCTCACAATCCTCCCTGGTTCTCACCTGCTGCTGATCTTTGAGGAAGATGCTATGGCCTTCTTCAGATTTCAGTGGGAGAGAAGCTGAAAAGTATATATGAAAATCATTTATATAAAGCAAATTAAAATTCAAAAAGATGGCACAAGCTCTAGCTACAGCTCAGGTAAAATGTAAAGTCATTCATTCAGAACTAGTAAAAACTGGAGATGATATTTAGTGTACATACAAAACAACTGCAAGCACACAGTATTCAATTACAAAAAATGAATAACAAAAATGAATTGTACTGTTATGCTTAAATATAGCAACTAGTCTGGATAGACCATTATCACTGATTACTTGCTGAAACTGGGACTACAGTGGTACAGATGTAAACTGGGGTATCAAAAATTTTTCTAATTTGTTGCTTCTGCTTGTTTTCAATCCAAAGAACCTGTAAAAGTGCCAAAAAAATCCCCAGGTTTTTGCAATACCTTTATGTGAAGATGTAGTTAATCCCAATCATCTTTACATGTGTAAGCTTGTTCATCATACTACACTGGACCTTGTATATGGGCACAGAGGAGTGCTAATACTATGGCTGATTTCGCACTAGAGTTGCCTCATGGTGGCACCGCCGTTTGCCCCGACACTATTGGTCAATTTCACACCCGAAGCTGTGGGGCTGCATTTTGACTCGCGGCTTCGCCCGATTTCCCTCGCAGTTTTGTGATCCTGTTTTTTTATGATCACGAAACTGTGGAGGAAATCGGGTGAATCCGTGGGTCAAATGCAGCCCTGCAGCTTCGGGTGTGAAATTGACCAATAGTGTCGGGGCAAACGGCGGTGCCACCATGAGGCAACTCTAGTGCGAAATCGTGGAGTATCTTGCACACACAGCATATGGGTTGTGATCTTCCGTTATTAGTCATGACCCTTATCTAGAACAGTCCCACTGGCTGAAGAACAATCTATTGAACAGCACTGGCATTTCAGCCTTTGTCTAACACCTAACTCTCATTACCTAGGGTAATGTTATCTGGGAATAAGCAGCTGGCCCTTAGTCTGACCTCCTTGTCATCTTTATTTGGGAAGTGGGAATTTGTTTGCCACTTTCACCCCTGAAAGTGAGCAAAACAAAGGAGGTTTAGGTTGAGATCTTTTATATGGCCAGTTTGCTGGTAGAAAGTCTTAAGGTTCACACTGAATGATTCTTTGGACAGAAAAAGCTGAAGCAAAATGCCAAGGAGCAGGTTATCAAGTCTTTCCAGGATTGGGAAAGGGGACAGAAAAACACAAAGCTCAAAATCAGAAAGCAGTTCAATGAAACAAGAATATAACATAATTAGGAACACATTATCTTTTCTGCAGGAGATGATGAAGATTTTAGCAAACTGGGAAAGGCCTTTAAGGATAAGAATAAATAATCCAGGCATGAAGCCTATGAATACCATCTGCTACTTTAATGTAGGGTTTGATATTTTTATGGCATTTGCATTTTAAAAAAATGTGTTTGACAATAGTAATGCCAAAGAGGGGAAATTTTTGTAAAAAGCAAGACGATTGCACAAGTCTTGCTTTTTAAAAAAGAAAGATGTGTAGAACTGCAGATAGTGTTGAAGGAAGAAAAAGGAAAATTGACAGAAAGGAAGAAATGCAGTTCTCATGTGTGTTCATACTTAATTACATCCACAGCTGTATTTCATATGCATTCAAACTCTATTGAAGAGGATAGAATTTATCCTCTCCCTCACTAAAGCAAATATTTTCCTTGGATGCTGAATAAAAGACATAGATTTAATCCAGGGATTATTTCTATCAGGTAAAAGGTAAAGGTAAAGGTTCCCTTGCTCGAAAGCCAGTCGAATCTGACTCTAGGGTTGCGGTGCTCATCTCCGTTTCAAAGCCAAAGAGCCAGCACTGTCCGAAGACGTTTCCGTGGTCATGTGGCTGGCATGACTAAACACCAAGGCGCATGGAACGCTGTTACCTTCCCACCGAAGTGGTACCTATTTATCTACTTGGAATTTCTTGCTTTCAAACTGCTAGGTTGGCAGGAGCTGGAACTAGAGACGGGAGCTCACTCCGTCTTGCGGCACCCAGGTCTCGAACTGCTGAACTACTGACCTTCCAAAGCCTGCAGTTCAGCGTCTTAACCACTTGAACCACCGCAGCTCTTCTATCGGGTACTATTATTGAAAAGTGGTCTTCTGCCAATGGATTTAAGACCACATTGTGCCCCCACATAGTATGAGCTAGGGATGTCCTGGAATTACATCTGATCTCCAGACTACATAGATTAATTTTCCTAGGGAAAATGGCTGCTTCACTGGACAGACCCTACGGCATTATATCCTACTGAGATCCTTCCCCATGCATGAACACATGAAGCTGCCTTGTACTGAATTAGCCATTCAAGGTCAGAATTGTCTATTTATATTGGCACTGGATCTTCAGGGTCTAATATAGAGGAGAGCTTTGACTCTTGAAAGCTCATCCCCCCCCCCCCCCCAAATCTTATTGTACTCTAAGGTGCTAGTGGGCTCGAATCTATCTGTTCTCCTGCAGACCATCATGGCTACCCTCTGAAACTATCAGGTAGAGGTCTTTCACATCACCTAGTACTGATCTGTTTTTACTGGAGATGTTGGTTTTCAGACATGGGGACTTCTGTGTGCCCCCCCCCCACTGTGTGCTCTACCACTGAGCCACAGTGCCTCCCCAAACTACACCATTCCAAGTCTCCACCCCCAAATCTCCAGGACTTTGCCAACCCAGAACTGACAACCCTAGAACTTAGCAGGGTGCAATGGAGATGGATTGAAGGGGAATTTACCAGCTAATTCTGGAAAGTCTCACCTACTCTACTTTCTCTCACTTCCACTGGGCATTTGCTGATAGCCCAGGTAAAGCTGTGTGTCACTGGAGAGCCATACTGATCCTGGGAGATGGGGAAACATGGTAAAGAGAACTGAAACCACTTCCACCTGAGATTGCACTTGGTTTGGCAGTTTTGTACAGTTTGTCCAGTCTCTCTTCTGGCTCTACAAAGGCTGGTAAGTAGAAAAGGTTCAGTGAGGTCAGCCATTCAGGACCCCCATGAGTGGTAGTTAACACTTCAGATCTTGTTAGGAAGCTTAAATTTCAGCCAAACTTTAGCAAACTTTGGATGGTGGCAACATTTTTCTGTTCTTTAAAGGTAATTTGATAAGTTGCCAGTGCATCTTGCCTTGACTAACTGGGAGAATTACATTTTATATCATGAAATTTTCTTATTCTAACACTAATTCACTAATGGGAATATGCTCTTCTCTTAGAATGAGAGTACTTATACCAAAGGAAGGGCACTTTTGGATCTAACCCAAAACAAATAGAATACAGTCCTTCACAGTGATAGGATAGGAGATGCTCTTTTGATAGCATATAATTAACAAAATAATAAAGGGAACAACTTCATAAGACTACTATAAAATTATCTGTTTGATCAGTCAGTTTAGACTACACAACTTCTTTCATTTACTTATAATCTTAAATTTACAGGTCGTCCTTATCTTTTGCTTATCTGCCAGTTATAGTTATCAGTCTTATTCAAGTAGGAAACTCACCCTGCAACTCAGAATGGTAGTCTTGATAAGCACTTAGCATTTTTTCTTCAGAAAACGTATATAGTTGGTACTTATCCAGAGAAGAATGGCAGAAGGCATACTCCAGAAGACATTATCCCTTGCCCTGTATGCTGCCAGGATGATGGACCATCTGGTAGACCTTTGAAAGCTTATCTAATGTTTGGGGGGGGAAACTAGGGTATGCGAAACATCAGTTTATAAGAATATCATAAATTTAAAAATATCACAAGAAACATTATTGAGCTAACAATATATCTAATTCTAAACACGGCTTCATCTGTGAATACTCAAATCCATTGATTGGGACCATGAACAGTGAAGACAGATTCTATATGCTGATACTGCATCTTTAATCCTTCTTATATCAGAATTGTACTGTTTTACTGGCTTTTGCTGTAATAAATCTCAGCTCTGCCTCACACATTTTTGTCTTAGCTCAGGAAGGATGGCTCCACAGCAAACTAATTTATGCAGTAGCCAAATCGCTCACTCACAACTTTAATGCCAGTAGCTCACAAAGTAGAATTTTTGCTCACAAGACTCCACAGCTTAGAGGGAGCATTGGTTTTGACCCCTTTGGTTTTTATTTTTGGCAGTCACATTTAATGTTAATAAAAAGAAAATGGGCATATTTTTAAAAATAAAAATGTGTGTGTAATATTTGTTCATGTCTTCCGGCTCTCAAACATCTAACATTTATTCTATGCGGCTCTTATGTTGAGCAAGTTTGGCCACCCTTGATCTATGAATAGACCAGGCAACTATATAGACAACTATATCACAATAAAGTTAATTTAAATCAGTATTGCTTGGTCATACAAATAGGATCTTAATCTTTTGCTGTGTTTTCTGTCAATTCTGATCCAGCAGGGAAAGAACAATGGCAAGAGAAAGGAAACAAGGTTGACTGTGAACTGAAGTCAAATCACTTTTGGAATGGAATCCAACTTTACCATACCCCCAGTAACAGTTAGTGGCTCTCCTTCTGATGTTGTTTATTAATTAATGTGTTTTCAATGGAATTATTTTATAATTTTAAATGTATTTTTAATTGTTTAAATATTGTAATGTGTTTCTTTATGTTCACTGCCTTATGGACCTTGATTGGGTGCAAAGGCAGCATAAAAATGTTTTGAATAAATACACTTCTAATTCACAAGTTCATAGAAACCATTTGATTTTGCATCTCCCACCTTCCCATCTTTGACAGATACTTAAAATTCTGTATGTTAACTGTTACAAGGAAGTACAATTAATCATTGCACTGAGAGTATTCACCCTTTGTTTTCTTTGATGAACTTGTTGGCATGGTTTCTTTGTCCTAGAGGAATCTTTGTACTAGCACTCAGCACAAACATATTTGCATTTAATCAGTGGGATGCCCTCACACAAAAATATTTTAAAAACAAAAAGGGAGTAATGAATTGTCTGATTCTACATAGTGTGTGAGGAAAAGAGTCAGACAAATCTAAAGCTTCCTGGCCTCATCTCAGACATAGTTACCATCTTCTGACAACCTGAGCTTTCCTGCTTTGCGATGCAAAATATAATTTCTGTCACCATTTTATGCTGCTTGAACTCACTGTAGGCCTTTACAAAGCTTTTAGAAGGCCCATTTCATGTAGCTTTTTAGGTGACTGGTCATGTTTGTCTTGTCAAATTTGCAGAAGAGACATGTAGAATATTAATGAGTGCTTTGAAGAAGAAAATTAACCTCCCTCCGTTTGTGAGTATATAAGTATAAAGCAAAAATAGCAAATCATTTTTCTCCATGCCAGATGTCCTTAAGCTATTGTCAGTCAACTGAAGCGACACAAAAGGCCCACAGTTTAAGAACCCCTAGAGAGCTAAGGTCCACTGAAGGTTCAGGATTGATTCTGAAACACAGTGTTGAAAATACTCATGGCTGTATCCCAACACAAACATTGCCAGAGATAGAGCACCTAGAGTGGGAGAATACTAACTTATCCCAGAGCCTACATGATAAAAAATATGTTATTCTGCTGTTGTGTGATATGCAGTGCAATTGTAAATGGAGTTACACTCTTCTAAGCACATTGATTTCAGTGGATTTCATGTACATTCTCTCCAGAGACTCCTCCAAGTAAGGGCTATCAGCTGAGACAGAAGGTGGACAGCATGAGACAGAACTGAGGCGCAGTGGATATTCCTTACACTAATCAAACTACTTTTGGCTAGTGAACTCTTTATACCAGTCTGCCTCCTAAGGTCAGGAAGCAATTTTTCTCCAGGCCAGTTTGGCTGGAGATCCTGGAGGGTGTTTTTTTTTTTGTCATCTTCTGGGCATGGAACAGCAGTCACTGGGGATGTGGAGGGGGAGGTATTCATGAATTTCCTGCATTGTGCAGGGTGTTGGACTAGATGACCCTGGATGTCCTTTCCAGCTCTATGATTCGGTCAGATGGCGTGCCAAAGCGGTTTACACTGCTCTGGTTCCAATCAGATTGTATTTGATCCGGGACAAGTGCGGTCACATTACCCTCTCTCGCAGTGCAGCACATCGCTCCCTCCACACAGCAGTGCGCATCGGCGTTTTTTTTAATTGCACAGTTTGCGCATGCACAGAACTGACTGGCGTGAAGCAGATAAATTAAGAGATGAGATGGATTTGGTTTATAGAGCCTATTCCATCTATACAAGGAAAAATAATCTGCCAGCAGAAGTGGTTGTGAAATTTACCAAGCAACGCATCAGAGATCAAATTTTGAAAGCAACTTCATCAAAACCTTTGAAAATCGGAGAGCAGAGCATAAGGATTTTAAAAGATGTTCCATTTGAAATTCGTATGAAAAGAAAGGCTTATAAGAGACTGACCACATTCTTGCAAAGTCAACAAGTTAATTACAGATGGTTGATTCCAGAAGGACTGGTCTTTAAGTTTAAAGACAAGAGAGAAAAGATAGACTCCATTTTCAAGGCTCAAGACTTTTTGAAGAGGCACACCAGTTCAGAGGACGAGGCAGAACTCGCCAAATGGGCAGTCTTTAGCAGTGAAGAAGACAGCAGCTCGGAGGGAGGGGACAAAGAATCGGAAGGTGGAGCAGCAGCGAAAGGTCCATCTTACAACTTGAGAGGCAAAAAGTGAAGCTCCCCAGTACTTGAAAACGCAATAAAGGACAGTACTGACCCCAAAGGGACATTATTAACATACTAAAAGTCTTTATTTTTTACAGGTAAAGATGAAAGAAGACAAGACAATCACAGAAGAAACCAGAGATTTTATGCATGCTAATAACAGACTAATATACTAATCAAAGCATCACTCACCACTTTTCTTGATCCATCTATATACCCTCCCTGTTTTCTGAATTTAAAAGCAATAAAATTCTCTCCTCTTTAGGAGAGTTTATATATATATAAAAAAGAATGCCCTGAAGCAAAGACTTT
>NW_015173677.1:723971-744624 GCF_001447785.1 Gekko japonicus
CTGAAGATAAGTCACCAGCTCTTTGTACTTCTTTCTCCGTTGTCTTATGTCAAATGGAATATCCTTCAGCATTCTGATCTTGGTTTCCCCCATTTTCAGGGGTGTTCCAGAAACTGCTTTCAGGATTGCATCCCTTATGTGCCTCTTCGAGAATCTCACCACAATCTCCCCAGGCAGATTATTCTTTTTTATATAGCCTGAATACGATCTATAGACCACATCCATTTCGTTTAGTAACAGTTCCACCGTCATATCTGTCACTGGGGCCAGCAATTCACTCATTAACTCCTTGAGACTCTCTCCCAGTTTTTCTGACACACCCTGGAAGCGAAGGACCATATTGGCTTTGTCCATTTGTACTTGCAGCCATTTATCTTCCATTTAAGTTTGCTTTAATTCCAGCTTTTGGACTTTCTTCTTCACTTTTTCAGTTGTTGCAGCCACCTCCCTGGTCTGGCATTTCGGCATCGAAGAGGCTACCCCTCCAAAAGCTCCTTGGCCAGGATACCTTCCCCGGTTCCCTGGGGGGGTTAACGAGCCTGCTCGCCCCCTTCTTCGGCTGGAGCACGGCTACCCCCCGGGAGGTCTGGGAGGAGCATCCGCAGTCGTGGAGCCATCGACCGGAAGTCCATAAGTAGTCCATTTCTAACCAGCATGTATACCGGCTCAAATGACCCGTCTGAACGCGCCCTATGATTCCTTTCTACTCTGTGAGAAATCAACATTAAACAGGTGCCTCTTTTTGCTCTGTGATGGAACCACTTACCTTGTTATCCTTTTACCCCACAAAGAAATTTTCAAGAATTGGTCCCTTGTTTATATTCCATTCATAATTGTCACAAAGCAAAAAAGACCAACAAGACCTAGACATTTCTTCTGGGGAAGGTCTGCCTCTCCCTAACCAAACCACAGAGAAACTACTCCTGCTCTTTATAGAAACTACTCCTGCTCTTTGGGTTTGAATATCTTCCTCTTTCCTATTTTTTGTTAATGCCCATGGACTGTAACAGATTTATTGCCTCTTGCCCCAAAGAGCTATGTGCAATTTGAAGCAAGCACCATTTGATGCAGCTGTGCATACCACTCAATACAGACTTGACCAAACCTTGCCATTATGCCTTGATGAATTTATTGTTTACTTTACTTTGGGACCCACACAGCTGCTAACAGTTTCTTCCTTCTCTTATACTTATTCACCTCTACTGAAGCAAAATTACATTCACTGGTCATCTTAGGTCCTTGGGTTCTTTTGTACCCTGACATTGCCTCAGAGAGAAAGGAAGTTTGAAAGCAGATGGTGAAACACTTTCCACCTGACTGCAGAGTTCCCATAGCTAGTGTAGGCAGGGACTCTTGGGATGTGGCAGAAGACTGTAATGGGCAACAGGCCATGGGAAGTCCTTGAGCAGAAACAGTGGCAACAGTATTTATTCATTAGAAACATTTACATCCTGCCTACAATTTAAAACAACAACTTAGCAGAGTTAAAGTACTAATATACAAAAATGTAAGCCGTCCACATAACGACATGTTCTTAGGAGTTGCTTCCACCTCCACAAAAGCTCTCTGTGATAAAATACACTTACATGCTACATTAAAAGCAGGAAGCAAAGTTCCCTGCTCCCGTCATTGACAAACTATTCCAAGGTACCAGCCCCACAATAGAGAATTACCTAGTTCTAAAGGTTAAAGGTAAAGTTAAAGGTTTCCCTTCTTTGAAAGCTAGTCAAATCCAACTCTAGTGGTTGGTGCTCATCTCCATTTGTAAGCCGAAGAGCCAACACTGTCTGAAGATATTTCTGTGGTCATGTGGTCGGCATGACTAAATGCTGAGGCACACGGAATGCTGCTATCTTCCCCCTGAAGTGGTACCTATTTATCTACTTGCAATTTCTTGCTTTCAAACTGCTATGTTGGCAGGAGCTGCGACCAGACACGGGAGCTCACTCTATCACACGGCACTAGGGTCTGGTCTGCAGCTTCAGCGTCTAAACCTCTGAGCCACTGTGGCTCAGTTCTAGAAGTCACCAAATGAACCTGAGGGAGAGCACTGTAAGAAGGTAATCTGAAATGTAAACCCCTGAAGCCTTCTAAAATACTAGTAAGCCCCCCCTCCCCACAATTCCCCTAGGCCATCTGTAATTCAAGAAGTGTGTTTAGGGAGGAAATGATTGGATGAGTGGTGTTTGCTTGAACACTGAGCTCAGCACTGTCACTAATACATTTGCTCTTTGGTGCAGATTTTGGTCACAAGTCCATATAGGATATTTTAGTTATCTCAGAGTATTTCATCTTGCTTGCTTACTCATACAAATCCATGTATTCACCACCCATACATGAGGACTTATTTATTTGAAGTATTTTTATGCTGCCTTTCCACCTGATCAGGGCCCCCAAGGTGGCAAACAAGAAAACACTAACATATTTGAACATTTAGCCAAATAACAGTCAATATGTATTGTAAAATAAAGGATCTGAAATATTTTGAGATCATGAGCTAGCCAGTAGAGTCAAATGCCAACTGAATTCGCTTCCCTTCCCCAGGATGCTGGGATTAGTGTGAATACTAGTTTTCTTGGCCTCCAACTGGCCTTGAAATCATGTTGGACATATTTCTGGCAGAATATCTTGCAGAAAAATGTTCAGCACAAACAAGGTGTGTTCAGATGGGCCATTTAAGCCGGCATAAGCTGCTCTGGTTGGAACCGGAGCAGTTTGATCTGGAAGAAACGCGATCACACTCACCTCCTGACTGTGCAGCACATTGCGATATGCCCGTTCAACACTACTGACACACAGCAGCGCGCGTCAGCAGTTTTAAAATTTTTTTTACATTTTGCACATGCGCATAGGCAGCTATCCACAGAGTTGAGATTTTCGCGCAGGCACAGAACACCCCATCCCGAAAAGCGTGCCCTGAAGCGAATACTTCCCTTTAAACTTTTACAGCGAAAAGGGCCTCTGTGAGGTCCCGGACTCGTCTGCAGCCTAAAACTAAGCATCTTTTTTTTTTTTTTACAAACGCCGGGGTGAAGCTTTGCCCAAGTGCACATCAAGGAGGCTTAACAAAAATGGCTGCCAAAAAGCGGAAGCCTCGGGCTTCTGAATGGAAGTGGCTCTACACCGGCGGAGAGCAATCAGATGGGGATAATACAGTTGGAACCGGAGCACTCAGGATACCACCACTTGGGGACCTAGTAGCAGAATACACCGATTTAAAGGGTGTTTGTGAAGGTTAGGGACAGAAGGCAGATGTTCGCTGTGTGATTGCGTGTAAGTACTCCGATTCTAACGGGCATCTATACTGGCTTAAATGCCAGTCTGAACGCACCCACAGAGTCTTTTCTTTATTTAAAGAGCCATTCTCCCCATTCTCAGTTGGGGGAGGGGGATGCAATTTTCAGTTCTCTGCGTCAAATAACTGCAAATGCTTATCAAGCATTTTTAGTATTTGACAGCTATGTCAACAAAAATGCAAGTAGCTTGAGATACAGCAGAGGGATGTTTGCCCATCACTGCAATGGAGTGTGTGGACAAATATACTGTGCAAATATTTTCCATTGACTTATTTTTGCCATTTAGAATAAGTCCTCCCCCCGCGCTTCAAACTTAGGTGCTTCCAATTACTACCATGGCTCCATTCACTTATTTTTCACCTGAGCTTTGCTTAACTCACAGTTTGTAGCCTTGGAGTTCTTTTGGAAGTCTTTTTAGAAGTTTGATCATGCTCACTTGCTCCGGCAGTCATCTCTAGGTGCCATGCTGGCTCTGCGGCGACGGTACCTATTGGGGAAGAAGGTGAGCCTCAATTCCTCGGGCGTCCCCTTGGAAGAGGCTCTCCTCAGCTCCCCAGGCTGGAGATCTCCTACAGAGACCCCGGGGGGGGTCCAGGACGAACTCGAACCCCTCCCGTCAGCCAGGTCTCGGCGCGTCTCCATCTAAGTGAGATGAGATGTGTCCGAGCAGCAAAACGCTTAAACCAGAAGTCGCCCGCCATTTTTTTTTTGTTAGGTCGCAATATGTGCTTGGGCGAAGCTTCACCCCAGCGTTTGTTTAAAAAAAAATTAAAGGGTCCTTAGTTTAAGGTTTTAGAGGAGTTCAGGACCTCAGGGAGGCCAGTTTGGTCTTTAAACTTTAAAGATAAGTCCTCTCTTCAGGACATGCTTTTTGGGATGGGGTGTTTTGTGCATGAGCGAAGATTGCCATTCTGTAGATGGCTGCCTATGCGCATGTGCAAACTGAGTTTATATTTTTTTAAAAACGCCGACGCCCACTGTGTGTGAACGGGCATACAGTGATGGGCTCCGCAGACAGGAGGTAAGTGTGATCACGTTTCAGCTGGCATAAACTGCACCAGTTGGAACCAGTGTAGTTTATGCTGGCTGAAAGGCCCCGTCTGAACACACCCATTGTATGCTAGATGCAAAGATGAGCTAGGATGGTGCTAAATTAGAGACTACCATGAAGGAGCTGTATTCTGCTCACTGCTGGTACTGGAATAGTGCTGGTGCTCAAGTGAACTTTAAATATACCTTTGATCGTTTGTAGTATATATCAGGAAATATTTCTCTGTTTCCAGATGTGCCACAATGAAAGTTTTAGTAGTGAGGCAGGAAGATTTAGGAAGGTCCAAAGCCTCACTAATTGATACATTTAAGAATTCAATGCACTTAAAAGCATTTAATGGGTTTGACTTACATCTTCATCGGTACACCAGTGCTTTTGTGGAATAATTCAATGTGATTTGAAATGTGAAGAAGAGAGAACTGTCCCCGTGGCCATGTCTAAATGATGAGTCTGATATTTTTGTAGCATTCTTAAAGAATGCTAAGCAGAAACCACATTGAAGGATGTGTTAAAACACGAACAAACGCCAACAGGATCCACAGCACTATCTTTTAAACCATATAAACTCAATAGCAAACACTATGTGTTCTCAGCAGTGGTGATCTATCATGAATTATTTTGATTTATATCATGGGGCAACATCTTATATAATTAACAGAAAACTTAAATGATCTTCATTGTGTGGCAGTGAGAGCACAGTAACCAAGGCAGATGTTGTTCTGACCTCTGTTTATTGGATTGTGACAGCCAGTTTAGGCACCATCTGCCACCCATTTGAGCTATTCACCTGGGAGTATTAAATTGCTGATGCATCATTATGCCAGGTGCTGTAGTTGATCAGGTGCAGCATTTTGGGTACAGTGAATAGAAACCTTTGTTCCATTCATCATTGCAGAAGACCTTGTTTTTAACCCTGCTATTAGCATTAAGTCTAAAGACCCAAGATTTTCAGTTCAAACAATATGGACAAATGAAAAGGGGGAAAAAAGACTAATGTAGTCATTAATATGTGTTCCAGTCATGTGTTACCACACAAAACTTTGTGGCTAGCAGATACTTATTAATCTGGGAAACTATCAGGCATATCTTTGTGAAAGCCTTAAGGTGTCATTTTAATCAGAGAATGAAATAGAGAATGTCTAAGTTGTCAATGTAATAAAGTATTGTTATGGCTGTTCACTGACCATTAAGTGAGGAAACTAAGATTTTTAGGCCTAGATTGAGCCACTTTATTGGCGGTTCTGTGTACATTCCTATTTGCCATCTGCATGTACACAAAATTGGGTCCACATTTAACTGTATGCCCAGTCTTCCCTTCCCTCCCACAGAATAGTCTCTTATTTAACTTATAATGTAAATAGTAAATAAAGTGTCCTGTTGAGTTGCAACCAACTCATGGCAACCCTATGAAGTTCCACCCCATGGAATCTTCAAGGCAAGAGATGAGTAGAGGTGGGTTGCCATTGCTTTCCTCTGCATAGCAGCCCCAGACGTCTTTGGAGAGTCCCCCATTCAAGTACTGACCATGTTTAAAACATTGTATTAAACCACTAACAACAGACAGTCAGTCAGTCACCTTTATTGGCATGTACAAATACTACAAACAACAGTTTTACTATTAAGGAGCTGAGTCCCTCCTGTAGCTGAGGCTTACTCTTGGCCACCTACTTGGGGCTAGGGTCTTAGCTGGACTGTAGTCTATGTTGCCAGTAAACAGTAGGCAGATGTGATGGACTGTGGTGTAAAAACTCATAAGTACTGTGTAAACATGTGAAGGATGGTGAAGTGTTAATGCCTCATAGAACCAGAGAGCCTTGAGTGGCAGGTTAGCATAAGTTGAACAGAAAGACTTGGGGACTGACTGCTGAAGAAAACTCAGTTTGAGATTAGACTGACTGGAAAGTTTAACTCTGACTGAGGAGATTTTAGCTCTGACTGAAAACAGTTTCATACTGACTGAGGACTGGGAAGGTTGACAAAGAGGAGTGGGTGGATCAGTGAAGAACCCCATTTGGACCAGGAAAAGAGATAGATCTTCTAGTTAGAGAAGAGATTCCCTGCCCAGTTGAAAGGGAGATAGAGTTTAGAGACAGAATTTGGGTACTTGTTAGTGTATTCCTGCCTTCTGAAACCTGAAGAGTCAGTTAAACTCAAGGAAGTATACTGGAGTGTTTAGGAAATGCTGAAACCAAAGCCTTTCAACTCAAAGATTCAAAAACTGTGTGAAAAACTTTAAAACTCTCACTTGTTGGATACATAGGAACTGGAGTTTGTGATTATAATAAATTAGTTCAGAGTTATAGTTGATTCACCTCAGATATTTTACCTCCGATTTCACCTGACCTTCTCCCCTCTATGTTGTATAAAATATGTTTATTTTTGAATGTTCTAAAGCCTTTTGTGTGCCATTTTCAGAAGTTTAAGTTACAGAGGTGATCCTTTTCGCACTTGGATCTCATCCCTGGTTTTATCAGAGTTCAACTCATCACACAATACCTTGCATTTATCCCCGGTTATAACAGCATCCATTTGTCCCAGGACAAGTGTGGGGTGAAACCAGGGTGATGTGTTTAAGGACATGCCTCAGCATCTGGGGCTGGCATGGGCTCTGGACTCCACCACACCCCTGGGGCTAGTCCCTGTGAAAAAGAAGGGGCCTGGGATGGCTGAATTGGAGATGAGGAGGCACAAGACTTACCATCTTGTTCTTAAGCTGAGAATGTCAAGGTAGAAGGACAAGGGGGAGGCCAAGCTAGGCCTGGCTACAACAGCAAGCAGCCCAGCTACAAAGCCAGGGGGATGACATCAGTGGCTGGCAAATGCTTGACTGTTTGGGGGAGCCAGGGAATGCCCTGGTTGTGCTCACTGCAGTAGCAGATGCCAGGCCAGTGTGGCTTGGGGTGGCATGATGCTACAGAGGTCAGACACAGCTGCACTCAGCCTTAGCTGGCTGAGGGCTCTCTGAGCGGGTGAGAACACCAGTGCACTCCTCCACTGCCTTGCCTTCCCACCTTGCCCCTGTAAAAGGGAGAGCAGTGGCTGTCTGGCTGAGGGCTCTCTGAGTAGGCGAGTGCACCGGTGCACTCCTCCACCGCCTTGCCTTCCTAGCTGCATTCCCCACCCGGCCCCTTTAAATCAATTTTAATTAAATTAGGTGCCCTCCCTGACAAAAGAAATCCTGGATATGAGCCCATTGGACTAGGGCCCCACCTTGCCTGGGGATTGGGTGATGGAGAGCAGCCCTTTAGAATGGGAGGCTCCCTTGAAAGCTGGGGAGCAAATTAGCTGAGGAAAGCTCCCTGTAGCTGGAGCAGTCAAACCAGGGTCAAGGAGGACCAGGGTGGACCGAGTCGTTGGAGGCGTGGGGAAGTCTCCAGGGGAGGAGCAGCATAACAGCAGGGGGCAGAAGGTGAGGCCCGCGAGGAAGAAGCCTCACACTCAGACATTTCCTGGTTTGTACTGCTTTCTAATTTGTAATCCTAGTTCTATTGCATTTTACATACAAAAACCCCTCCTTTCAAGAAACAGAGTGTTTAAAAATATTCTTACCCAGACCTTAGAAATGAACCTGAAGGATTCTAATGTTGAATTTTTTTTTCACATAAAAATATCCACACAAATGTGAAACTGGTAAAAGTCCATCCCCTCTCTTTGTTTGCTGTGCTGATTTGATATGTGCAGGTAGTATCAGAGTCCATTCCAAAATGTGATCTTGCATGATGCTCCGAACTGTAATCTGATGGGGTGAATTCATTCTGACACTTTTGCGTTTTACCACCTCATTCTCCTGGATGTGCAAACCTGACCTTAATCAAAACCAAACCCTCATGAAATCTAGTTAAACTTTTGGCCTTACTGAAGTATTCTGATAATAAAGTTGTATGATTTGCAATCTCTTGAAACAGAGTAAATTTTAGTTAAAGAAAAAGGATCAATGCTTTGATCTTGTGACTAAGCAATTGGAACAAGTTTTCTGTTTACACAGGCATATATATTATACTCCAGGAGAAGAGTTATTTTCAGTTGACTTAACTCAGACATATGTTAAAGAATCTGAATTACATTCCCTGCAGGCCCATCTGTTTCTTAGATTCCTCCTTGCATTGTTTTCGGTGAGAAAAACTAGATAATCAATCCGTACTCCCGAACATCTGTGATTTTGCCAGGAGCTGAAGACATATTTATGGAATTGAAGGCATGAAAGACACTACTTCTCCAACTCTTAATTTCTTTAAAACTGAATTTAGTGCTGAGAAAGGTGATAGGTTAGCAGCAACAAAACTATATCCTTTGGCTTCCCCAGATATGGCAGGAACAAGGTAAGAATCTATTTTAACTTGTCAGAATCCCGTCTTGTTTTTTCAAATTTATGAATAGGATACAAGTGATTGCCATGAATTCTAGATAACTGGCAAGCACCTGAAGTTAATACTGTCTAAAATATGAAGCCCTGGAGTCATATATAATAATATTTTTATTAAAGTCTCATTTAATTTTTTTTATATACTCAAAACTGTAGCCTTGAGTTGAGGCATAGCACGTTTAATCTTTTTTTAACAGAAAGCATTAATATGTTCTTCACCAGCTTACCTGTGGTGCAAAGAGAAACGATGTGTGTGAATTAGAAGCCATAGGATAAAATACAAATATGGTTATAATGATTGGGAGAGCATTTAAGGATCTCCAAGACAATACAAACTTGGTTCTCACTACTTTCTCCTTTAATGGACAATTCAAAACCCAGAAGTTAAAGATTATCTTGCTTTGTATTTTAATCCATTAATGATCGGTTTTAACTGTACATTTACTGGTATATTTAACTCTATATTCTTTTACAGTTTGCTCTTTCATCTGTAGACTGATGCACACACAAGCAGAAAGTTAATATATACTCATCTCTCAAAACCATCATTTTCATTGCTCATTTTATAGTGGTTAATGCTATGCTTGCAGAGGTGGAACAATTTCTGAAGGATCTAAATTAAAATGATCAAGTTTCTCAAAGGGTATCAGTGCATGTAATAGTTTACATCACTACTATTACCACTATTATTTTTATTTATTTATTTATTTATTAAATTTCTGAATCACCCCATCCCTGAGTACACAGGACTCTGGGCGATTTACAACAGGTTAAAAACATACAAATACAATTTAAATCAGCAGATCAATTGATCCTAATTGCACAATCTTTGGATGGCATCTGTACTTCAGTCTAAAACCCGCTCTGGAATGTTCTTCCATCTCATGGGCAGATTAGGAGGAGGCCGAAGCAGGCAAGATGAAAAAAAGAAGGCTAGTGATGAAATACAGTGGAATTTGTGAATGAATCAACATTGTCCATTGCACCCTGATATTGCACCATTGCACCAGATTACAGTATTGTAAAAGTTTCCACAAGGTCAAGCTTACATTGTATTTTGTGACAATGCAGTTGGCATGCCATATTTGGAACACATTTCATATTTTCATATTAGGAAAACAACTTCAGTTATAAACATTAAAGTGTAACAAACACTAAAGTCATATCTATTCTAAATGGCAAAAATAAGTCAATGGAAAATATTTGCACAGTATATTTGTCCACACACTCCATTGCAGTGATGGGCAAACATCCCTCTGCTGTATCTCAAGCTACTTGCATTTTTGTTGACATAGCTGTCAAATACTAAAAATGCTTGATAGGCATTTGCAGTTATTTGACGCAGAGAACTGAAAATTGCATTCCCCTCCCCCAACTGAGAATGGTTCTTTAAATAAAGAAAATACTCTGTGGGTGCATTCAGACGGGCATTTAAGCCGGTATAGATGCCCGTTAGAGGAAGGGAACCAGCTGCCGAGCCTGCCTAAGATGGTAAAATGCAGATCTGGCAGTGGCTGCCACCTGGGCCTCCATAGTTAAGGAGGGATCCAGGAGCACTCCCAAACTCCTAACCTCTGGTGCTGGCACCAACGGCGCCCCATCGAAGGTCAGGAGAGGGATCCCCAACCCCAAACCGTGTCGACTCAGGCACAGGACTTCTGTCTTCGCTGGGTTTTGTTTCAGCCGGCTCAGCCTGAGCCACCCAGCCACGGCCTGTAGCGCCCAGTTCAGATCTTCTGGGTCGGAGTCCAACTGGCCACCCAACATCAGATAGAGCTGGGTGTCATCTACATATTGGTTCAAACTAATAGCCAGCAAATTAACTTGTAACAAGGTGATGTTCAAGATATGCAAAGTGAAAACTAAATAACAAGATTATAAGGTCAACAGTTGTAAAGCAATAAATATGTCAAACTAGCAGATACATATCTAAAGATGTCTTTTCTAATTGTGAGAAGTAACTAGGAATGGATCCTGTGTAAGCTAGAGACATCAAAGTCACAGGGGACCTCCCCAGATGCTTCTCTACGTGCCCTCCAAGTTGTTGCTTTGAAGTTATGTAAACGTTTTGATTGAGCAGAGACTGTCTGTCTGGAAATGTCTCTGCTCATGAACCAGCATGACCCTCCATGAACAGCTTGAAAGTTTGTGGAAAGTTTGTGCTGGCTGACCTGCCATGAACTTGACTTCACAAAGCAAAAGCCACCCAAAATTAATCACAAGCTTTAGTTTGTGAGCTGATTCGTGCCCTTCCCTAGAACCAATAATTACCCCAAAATGTGCATTTGAATCCACACACATAGAGGATCCTAGGGGAGTCGACATTTAAAAAAATTAATTAGTTTTAGATCTGGATTTCAGGAAGGCATGCTTTTTCTACCGCTGAATGTCATTACTCTCCTTACTGTTTGGGGATTTTTTGAGGATTTTTTAATCCAGGTCTTGAAAATTCAGGTTTAGCCTTTTGTCAGTGTCAGTCAAGGCAAAAATAATAAATTCATAATAAAATTAATGCTTTTTGAAAAGACAGATACCTTTATAACAATAACTGTAAATGGTGCTGCCAAAAATGTTAATGAAAAGCAGATAGTACTTTCAGCTCAGTTAAAAGGATCCAAATAATGTAGGCATCCACTTCTCACTGGTGCAGTGCCTAGGTGGGTAATTGTTTCTGATTGCCATTGTACATTCAGGTGATGTACAAGTTGGACTTTATGCTAGCTGCATGAAGTAGAGAGTTATATCTGCTGGCTGCTACCTCAATATAATTTCTAGTAGATTGGCACTTGGCACCTATTGTAAGTGAACACATGGAAACGGGTGTGTTTTTTCTCCCTTCGTACCAGCCATTAATCAACCCCCAACGTATTAAATGGGCAGCCATTTTATTCACTAATTGAATGTTTTGAACAATTTCTTCTGCCCAAAGTTACATAATATAATTATATTTTTTCTTCATTGTAAAATGCTTTTTCAAGCACTGAAAAGATTGAGCATCTTTTTCTATGAGAAGGTTCTATACTATTTTCCAGTTAATTGCACATCAAATATTTATTTCGCATCCAATAAATTAATGAAGCATGCTTGCAGTGAAGAGGGAGAAGTGACTGGCAAACACCTATAAATATATATTGGAGTGCTATAGCATTTTGGCAGGAATCCTTTAATGTAGGAGGGCTGTGTTTCACTGAGGAGAAAATAATTATTTAATTGCAAAATGATTTTTTAAAAATTATTTCATTTCATATGATCATTTTGTCTAATTACACTCATGACTTCTCATGGACTAGGATTTTTATTTTAAATAAGAGAGAGAGAGAGAGAGAGAGAGAGAGAGAGAGAGAGACTCAGAATGAGAGCCAGTTTGTTGTAGTGGTTAAGTGTGTGGACTTTAATCGGTGAGAACCGGGTTTGATTCCCCACTCCTCCACTTGCAGCTGCTGGATGACCTTGGGCAAGCCATAGTTCTGTCAAAACTGTTCCTGAAAAAGCAGTTCTTGAAAGAGCTCTCTCAGCCCCACCTACCTCACAGATTGAGAAGACACCATGTGGGAAATTATGAGTGGCATATGATACAAGTGGGTTAATATTGTCAAAGTTTGTGTTTTTGTATTAATTACAGGAGATGTAAAATTGGAAGAGCACCATATTTTTGACCAGATATTTTGTGTTATACTGCAATCTTGTTGCCATAATTTCTTGTAATACAGTGTTTTGGTGTTACTTTGAGTAGAATTTTATATATTTTTGAAATTAGATGACAATTACTACTGTCTGCTTCTCAAAGAATGATTTCAAACTCTTTTAGTGTGTTAGGTAGTATTTTAGAACTATTGCTTGCAGAAACTGTGTATTTGTCGATACTGAAACCAGAAAATTGAACTAATTTTTCTTCAAGTCTAGATTTGTTGAGTAAGCTATGTTTTGTGGTTATATCTATTTGTCTAGTAAGATTTGCTTGCCACCAAAGTTTGAACAAATTGTGATCTTGCCCTAGTAAGAATCATTCCTGACCAAAAAAAGAGGAGACTCATGATAGTGTAGGTAACAGTTTTGATCTTTTATTATCCCAAATATGTAATACTGAGAAGATAAATTTATGGTTTTGGATGTGCTTTGGCCTATGACAGACTTTGTTCCATATTGTATCTGAAACTGTTTTAGGGTGGGTATATTCAGACAAAATCATAACCCAGTCTAATGGGTTTTCCATTTTCATCATTTTAATCACATTCATACCATCTTGTTTGGAACATATACATAAGATGTCAAGATTTATGTCTCTGTGTGTGTGGTTTTATTTGCCCACATAAAGCTGGTTAGCGTGTTTTGCCAACGTTTCAGAGTCTGTTTTTGGATTTCAATTAGTATGGCTTGGAAATAAAGTACGTAAAAATCTGGAGAGTAGAAAAGATTTGAATAGATTATATCTATCCATGATAGTTGAAGTTTTCCCATTTGGCAATTAGTAGAGCTGCGGTGGCTCAAGTGGTTAAGACGCTGAACTGCAGGCTGTGGAAGGTCAGTAGTTCAGCAGTTCGAGACCTGAGTGTGCCGCATGACGGAGTGAGCTCCCGTCTCTAGTTCCAGCTCCTGCCAACCTAGCAGTTCGAAAGCAAGTAGAGAGACTTCACTATGCAATTTGTTGCGATTAAATTTCAGAAGATTGTTTAGATCCAATGGAATTTCAATACCCAAAAAAGACACGGATGATGTCCATCGGAAAGAATATGAATGCCAGGAGAATCAAGCCAGCGGTGAATTCTTGTAGGCCGAGTACCACATACGTAATTTTTGATTGGCAATTCTCTCACTTGTGAAATGTTGTAAATTCTGTGAAGCTGTTTGGAGTTGACATTTTCAGTGCTCTATGCTATTAAGTAACTAGTACAGAGAACAGATTTCCCCTATGAAATTTAAGAAGAATTTGTGAAACGGGATTTTTACTGGTCCCTGTAGTTTTTGAAGTTTCAGTTTGTCTCAGTGTTCTTTGTCAAACCTCAGCTTATTTTAGCATCTTCTGAGGTTTTGTACATGATTTAAGAAATACTGCTACTTTAAGCTTGTATTTGAATCATTTCTTTTCTCTTTTTTTTGTATATTCTGTTCTCCATGAAGAAAAGTTGTCCAGTTTTCTATCCACATAGAGTGATTCAGCCATTGCTTTCCCTGTCTTTCTCCTTTGCTCTGGTACTTAATGTACACACACACACACCTTGCTCCTTTCTCAGTTAAATTGCAGCAGGCAACATTTTCTCTTGGTTGGTTGCTGAAGGCAGATTTAACTCCTTAGTTGCTGGATCTGGATCTCATAACCTTAAGAATATGCTGGGCCTCATAACCTGAAGGATTATTTGGGTAGCAGAGTGCTCAAAGCACATAATGCAGCAGGACCAATCTACTTAGTGTGTGCTGACGAGAAACAAAGTTGCACAGGGAGCCTCTTTATCTTTGCAAGACTGAAATGAGTCTTTTATTGTAAGGAACTCCATTCTATACAGAATATAGATAGGATTCTAATCCAATCTAACTAGCCAGGATGGATAGAGATGCAGGAAGCATGTCCTGCTGTCATGGTGCCAAGATGGAGAAGAGTGGCACAGTATGAAGGTGTCAGAGCAGAAGGAAGGAAGATTCCCTGACAGTAGCAATCTACACATCAAAGAGATAGCACCAGAAAGTAAAGGGAAGGATAGAACAGTGTCCTGGTTCTCCCTATCTCTCTGACTCTTTTATAGACCCCCTCTGAAGTCTGAGGCTAAGAGACAGTATAAAGTCCTCACTTCCAACAAGAATGCCCATTGGACATACTTGCAGCCAGATGTCAAATGACTTGTATGGTTTCCATTGCAATACATTATTACTTCATTACTACGTGTGGAAGTAATGATGAATGCAGAATGGGTTTGGAATGACAGTCTTTGAGCACTGATTGCTCTGCGGCTGGAATGACAGAGCCCAGAGTGTAATGGCAGTCATTCCAGTTCCAGATCACCTCTGCTGCATTGAGGAGGAAATTGGGGGATCTGAAGGTGGTGCTGCATGCCTCCACATCTGTATGGTCCCTGTTCCTGCTCTGCCACTGGCAGGGGTGGTGCAGGAGTGCCCTCAGCACCATGACTTTGCTGCTGGGAAGTGCGCCCTCCAATAAGCAAATGCATAGGGTACAAACAACAACACCCCCTCCCCTTCTGCTCTTCAGGGACCCTGTGCTTTGTGTGGGCATTGAAGCAGCTGCAGATGCCTGTGGGGCAGACAGCTTGAACCCCTTCCCCACTATCAGGTGCCTGGATTTGCTGACAGCAGTTGGTCCCTTTAAGGGGGTGGGGGTGTACTGCTGACGAGTGGAACTCCTGTGGCTTGCCCCCTCTGCCCCTGCCTGAGATGATTCTGGATGCTGGACTTCACCCCTTTGCTATATGGCCCCTGATTGGTTCTGGTGACCATATAGCATAGTGCCACTGCCTCCATACAGTGCCTTCAAAGACAGCAGCAGAACGGTGGCTAAAGACCAGTTACGATCAGAAAACACTGTGAAACCGCTAAGTTTATCTTTGGGCCACTGCCTAACTTATGCTCATAGGGAATGGACTAGAATCATAGAATCATAGAGTTGGAAGGGACCTCCAAGATCATCTAGACCAACCCCCTACACAATGCAAGAAATACACAAATACCTACCCCTCCACACTCCCAGTGACTGCTGTTCCACACCCAAAGAAAACTCCAGGATCTCCAGCCAAACTGGCCTGGAGAAAAATTGCTTCCTGACCCCAAAGTGGTGATCAGCATTTCCCTGGGTGTGTTAGAAAGGGCCACAAGAACTAAGCACCGAGGCAGCCCTTTCTGCCCTCCCTCTCATGATCTGCCTAAGCTCACAGTATCCGCATTGCTGTCAGATGGCCATCTAGCTTCTGTTTGAAAACCTCCAAAGTAGGAGAGCCCACCATCTACCGAAGAAGCCTGTTCCACTGAGGAACTGCTCTAACTGTCAGGAAGTTCTTAATGTTTAGCCAAAAACTCTTCTGATTTAATTTCAGCCCATGGTTTCCAGTTCGACCTCCTGGGGGAACAGAAAACAATTCCATACCTTCCTCTATATGACAGTCCTTCTAGTACTTGGAGATGGTTATATCACCTGTCAGTCGTCTCCTCTCCAGGCTAAACATACTGAGCTCCTTCAACCTTTCCTCATAGGACATGGTCCCCAGATCCCTCACCATCTTCGTTGTCCTCCTCTGGACACGTTCCAGCTTGTCTATATCCTTCTTAAATTGTGGTGCCCAAAACTGAACACAATACTTTAGGTGAGGTCTTACCAGAGCAGAATAAAGCGATACCATAACTTCACATGATCTGGACACTATACTTTTGTTGATATAGCCCAAAATTGCATTTGCCTTTTTAGCTACTGCATCACATTGCTGAGTCATGTTCAGTGTATGATCTACTAAGACCCCTAGATCCTATCTGAATTCAGAAGTTTACATTTATCCCCATTGAAATTCATTTTATTTGTTTTAGCCCAGTTTTCTAGCCTGTCAAGATCATCCTATATCCTTTCTTCTACTGTATTTGCTACCCATCCCAATTTAGTATCATCTGTAAATTTAATAAGCATTCCCTCTATTCCTTCATCCAAATTATTTATAAAGATGTTGAACAAAACAGGTCCTAGGACAGATCTTTGAGGCACTCCACTTGTCACTCCTCTCCAAGAGAATGAGGAACCATTGACAAGTACTCTTTGGGTGCAATCTGTCAACCATATCTACCTAACAGTAATAGGAATCAAACCACATTTTACCAATTTGTCAAAAAGAATATTATGTGGAACCTTATCAAAAGCCTTACTGAAATCAAGCATTCCCCTGCTCCAGAAAGGTAGTAACTTTCACAAAAAAAAAAGAGAGAGAGAGAGATAAGGTTGGTCTGACATGACTTGTTCTTGAGAAACCCATGCTGGCTCTTAGTAATAACAGCTGTCCTTTTTAAATGCTCAAGGACTGCCTGTTTGATTATTTGTTTTAAAACTTTCTCAGATATAGACGTCAAGCTGACGAGTTGGTAGTTACCCGGATCCTCCTTTTCCCCCTTCTTGAAGATGGGGACAACATTTGCCCACCTCCAATCTTCTGACACCTCACCTGTTCTCCAAGAATTCTCAAAAATAATGGCTAGAGGCTCAGAAATTACATCCACAAGTTCTTTTAATACCCTTGGATGCAGGTGTTTATGTACTACCCCTATGCCAATCTTAGGCTGCAACAAGTGCTGCTGTAGTTATTCGATGGTGAGCCACCACGATACAGGCTCAGCACAGGATTGCTCTGTTAGTAGTTTACATTTTCTTTAATACCTCCAATCATAAACAAGCTTTTACCTATTAGCTGCTAGGTTGGATGCTAACACACACAGGATTCCACCTACAGTAGCTTGCCCTTTCTCAAGAGTCAGACTAAATGGCACAAGGTCTGCTCATTGCCAGAGACAGGTCTGACGGGTACTCTATTCTCTGTCAGATGCCAAACCACTCTGCCACCCTACCAAGCAGAACTACCCTTTTCTCTGTCTGCTCTTTTCCTGAGCCAGATCTGAGCTCTCACTTCTCTCTCCCTGAGGCGGAACTGAACTCCTGCTGTCTTTCCCTCCAACATTCCATCCCGCTTCTGAAAGGTGATCGGATGCTGGAGCAGCACTCCCATAGGCTCAAGTGAGTGGCGGTTTTCTCCTTCAAGGGTGAGACAGCCTTCTGTCCATCACAGGCAGTTCAGCAAAGACTTACACTACCACATAGAGTTGCCAGGCTGAGGATTGGCAGGAGGATTGGGGTGGTGGCATGGTGGGGACATTGCCAATCATAGAATCATAGAGAATCAAGAATCATAGAGGTGGACGGGACCTCCAAGTGTGACATTACTTGTGAATGGTGTGACATTACTTGCAGGAAAACCAAGAAGTGATGGAGGGTGACTCTAGGAATTTTTTCAGAATCATTTGGGTGCTTAAGGTTTCCTAGAGTTTCTTCTTGGCCCCTGAGTACTTTCACAGTTTTCTTTCTTTTCTTGTTTACTTACAAATATTCACATAGCACCAAGTGACCCCCTACACTGTCATGCCCAATTCCCACATGCAGTTTTTCTTACAGGTAAGTGATGAGTCAGCAACTCAGCCTCCTTCCTGGTCCTGTCTTCCCTGAACTTTCACATCCTCAGGCCTTCCCATGTCTCCTGGGTTGGCCTGGGTGCTTGCCTCTGCCCCCTGGCCTCTCCTTCATCCTTGGTGTCCCAGTGTCTCTGGGGCAGGCCTAAAGGCCTGCCTCTGATCTAGGTTGTTTGCATGCCCTGGGACCTCCCCTGCTATTTCTTGTTCTCTGGTGGCCTCTCCTCTGCGCTCCATCTCTGCCTCTAACCCTCTCTGGCTGGTCCACCACTTTCTTTTAATTGTGTGGGTGGCATGGGTGGACCCTGCCCACCTTCCAATGGAAGTTGATAACTTCCAGCCCATTCATGTTTACATCTGGCTGGGCCATAACAAATGCCCCACCACTTCATGGGGCTTGGGGGAGGTCACCTATCCACCCACGATTAAATTATTTTACCAAAGGAATGTTTCCCATCCTCAAACCTACTCTAATATAGAAATATTTTTCACTTTCATGATCTCCATGAGACACTGAATAATATTTCCCATGTTAGATCTAGTCTATACATAAACTTCCACATTGTTCACATTTGAAAAGTGGTATAAGTTTAGAGGAAATACACATTTCTTATATAGGAATAGATGGTGAGTCATTGCTCGCTTTTACAGTGACTCACGACAGTTCATACCCTACTACCAATTTTCTACATCTTCAAGGTGCTACTGGACTCCTACTCTTTTCTACTGCTACAGACAGACTAATATAGCTACCCATCTTGATCTAGGAACAGACGGGTTTGGCTTTCCATTGTGATATATGACATATGTCCTGATTTCTGAGATGCCAGAGAAGGGGGGAGGGGGAGGATAAATGTATTGGATTTAGAAGTTTAGAACTTTTATGTTGAAAGGCTACTTCAGGTCATTTTTGGCAGTCTATTAGTTTTCATTTCCCCTTTTTCTATGCAGGAATGATAATGGTAAGTAAAGCATTTGACTTTACAAGCCAAAGTAGGCCTAATAAAATGGTTTCAATAAAACCTGAGGCATGTCACTATGGTTTCCTTAACTGAATATTATGACTATTCTAAAATCACTGCAGTGAAGTTTCAGAATACAGAATAGCTTATAGGGTATACGTGGGACTGGGGATGGGGGAGTATAGATGTATCTAAGTGTATAATACCTGCCTATGGAAAACAGGAAACTTTGTTTTTCCTGAGATGAAAAGAGGTTAATATGTGAGTCTTCTGCAGAGATGCTACTCATGAATTTCACTTCCTTTGCCCTCTGTTGTCATGGTGACAAACTTATGAGATCTGTGGCTAGGATCTTATTCAGATACAGGAAAATCACTAATGTAAGCAGGCATTCAAGGAAAGGTAAAGTGTATGAAAAGCAAACCAAGGCAGGCAAAAATGGATGGTTCTTTTTTTTAAATAATGGTTAAAAATCTGTGCAGAAGGAAAATGTTTTGATTTTAAGAGAGGCTTTTTTAAAATCAGAAAGTCGTCAAAAGCAATTTGCACCTTCCTATGCTAAAGTATTTTCAATTAAGCACTGCATGTATATACATAATAGCATAGTTTTGATTTTGCTCATTTGTATGACTTGGGAAATTCAAGGTCTAAATAACATATATTTCATATATATTTAAAGTATCCTAGATAAAAACATGTTTGTGGCATTGTAATAATGCATGAAGCACTCACTGCCCTCAAATCTCCCCCCCCCCCAGCCATTATGCTTGGCTGTTTTGAAGAAGCGAGGACCCACCTCAGCTATGGGGATATTACAAAATTTAACAGCACACTTTTTTTATACATCCCAGTTTCTCACATGAACTGTTTTAGGTTGAAATGAAACTGCAGTGGTCTTTACCTCGCAACCATATTAATAAGTACGTCATTGATGCCAATAGGCTTAGACGGATGAAACTTTTCTGGAGAGTGTACTGTAAATATTTATTTATTTATTTCAAATTATATTCCGCCCTCCCTGCAAGCAGGCTCAGGGTGGATCAGTTAGGATTGAACTAGAGCGCAGCAGACCTAGCTGTCGTGGATGATTGAGATGGATACATGAGTAGATGAATGGAAGAGTTAGGATTATTCTGCTTTTAAGTGTGGGTTGTGGTTGATAGATGTATGAGTGGAGTGGCAGGTAGATTTTTAAATATTAATGAGTGATGATGTAGGCTGCTGGCATGGTTAAGGAAATTGTGAATTGGATTTTGTAGAGCAGATTGTGGTTGTAGCTGTATAGCGGTGTGGGATAGTTGGGCTGTAGTAACAGCATCAGAACAAATTTCCAGCTTGTTGCCGGCGGTCTGGAGTTACGGCGTAGACCAGCCAATGCAGCAATGCTAGGACAACAGATTCCGGTGCTCTTTGGGAGGGGAAAGAATAGCGGTGGGTCCAGGCGGAATGATAAAGGAAGGATGCTGAGAAATAAAAGGGCTCGGTGTCCTTCCAGCCTGCGACCTATCCCAAAGGATGTAAAACCCCTCCGTCATTGGTGTTGTGCAACACCAGGTCTATTAACAACAAGGCAATAGTCCTTCGGGACTTTGTCATAGAACAACAGGTTGACCTGGCATGCATGACCGAGACCTGGGTACGGGAGGGGGAGATGGTAGCCCTCTCCTAGCTTGCCCCACCGGGGTTCTTTGTCCTACACCAATCACGGACTAAGGGACGGGGGGAGGAGTGGCGATATTTGTGCGGGAGGCTTACTCCTTCAGGGCGCTCCCTACGTTGGAGATTGTGGGCTTGGAGTGTGTTGGTCTGGTGCTGGAGG
>NW_015173677.1:745998-759141 GCF_001447785.1 Gekko japonicus
TTGGGAGTGCTCCTGGACCCCACCTTAATGATGGAGAACCAGGTGGCAGCCACTGCCAGATCGGGATTCTACCGTCTTCGGCTGGTGAGGCAGTTGGTTCCTTTCCTTGACTGCAATGACCTGGCTACAGTGATCCATGCGACGGTCACCTCAAGGCTAGACTACTGTAGCACTCTCTACATGGGGCTGCCTCTGTCACAAATCCGGAAGCTGCAGCTGGTGCAGAATGCTGCAGCTAGGTTGTTGGTCAGCGCCCCTAGGTGGGAGCACACCCAACCTATGCTGAAAGCGCTGCACTGGCTCCCTATAGCATACCGGATTCACTTCAAAGTGCTGGTGCTTACCTTTAAAGCCCTACATGGCCTGGGTCCGACATACCTGAGGGACCACATTTCCCCACATATTCCCCAAAGAGCACTTCGGTCGGGGTCACAACACCAGCTGGTGACCCCGGGCCCTAAGGAGGCCAAGCTTGCTGCAACAAGGGCCAGGTCCTTTTTAGTGGTGGCTCCTATCTGATGGAACGAGCTCCTGGAGGAAATCAGGGCCCTGTGGGACATTTTGCAGTTCTGCAGGGCCTGTAAGATGGAGCTCTTCCGCCAGGCGTATGAGTAGGAGCCACCACTGCCACTGCCATTACCATCACCATTCTCCAGAGAGTGCTACCGCCGGAAGACCGTGGAACATCTAAGCGGGGCCCGAGTCTTTTCCTCTGCTGTGCAGAATGTGGAGTTGTTTCTTTTCTCTCTTGCATCCAGATGGAATTGAATTCTTAAATTGTTATTATTCATTTTATATATTGTAATTATATATGCTCGTGCTCGTGTAAGCCTCCCTGAGCCCGTTCGCGGGAAGGGTGGGGTATAAATGTAATGAAAATAAATAAAATAAAATAAATAAATCACAAAGCATAATCTAAAACAGATATACTCCCTGTGATGATGCTTTTCTTGCTTCCATTTGCACTGCAGACCAATGAGGAAAAACTCTTTCATGTATAAACATTTCTTCAGTACACAAATTTGCATTCATTTTGGAGCTACGCAGGTTAATGCTGAATGACGATAAATGGGAGTCACTGCAAATAACAGAGCCTCTGGAACTTTACACCATAAATACTACATCACACGTTGAAATGAACATGAATCTTTTCAGAAGAAAGAAGAGGGACAGATTGTTAATACAGGGGCCTTTCCCAGGCAAAGTTAGCCATTTTGCAGTTCCATTTATTTTAATTGCAGAGCTTTAAGCACTTGTTTAACTCCATCTATTAAAACCAATGGTACTTAAAATTGTTCAAGTCCATCCAGAGGTTCCATTGAACTAAGTGGGACTTATTATTTAAACATCAATAAGATCAGTCTAAAAATGGGGGGGAAACAGTAGCATTGAAAAAGGTATGACTAATATCGAAAATGGGAACAGATAGTGTCTTGCTAGTGTCTATGAATTACTTCTTTCCAGTGGTGTATCTAGCCTACTTGGCACCTGGGGCAGATAAGTTTTAACACCCCCCTCCTCTAATTTTTCCCATCAAGTCACAGCTGACTTATGGCGACCCCAGAGGGTTTTCAAGGCAAGAGACGTTCAGAGGTGGTTTGCAATTACCGGCCTCGATGGTGACTCTGCTTAGCTTCTGAGATCTGATGAGATCAGGTTCAGCTGGGGCTATCCAGGTCAGAGCCCCTCCTCTATATGACAAAATTATTTTCAGTAATAATTGTGAAATAAAACAAATAACAGTAATGGCCAGAAAATAGATTCAGGTGGGTAGTTATGTCGGTCTGAAGCATCAGAACAAAATTGGGTCTTAAAAGTGCCCCTGAACCCAAACTTTTGATTCAAAGGCCAGAACAGAAACACAGACAGTGAAATTTTTAAAATTTATTTTGGTATATATAATCATGCCAGTATAAAGATTCCAACACACTACTCCTTCATGAGAGCCAACATGGTATAGTGGGAAAACCAGATTCAAATCCCCACTCATGCCACAGAAGTTTGCTGAGAGATCTTGACCCAGTCACATCATTTTCAGCCTAAACCTTAAATGGATAGCCCCAGGATATGTCCCAGCCACCACCACCTCCTGTGTCAGTGAATTCGATGTGTTAATCACTCTTTGGGTGAAAAAGTACTTCCTTTTATCTGTTCTAACCCGACTGCTCAGCAATTTCATGGAGTGCCCACGAGTTCCTGTATTGTGAGAAAGGGAGAAAAGTACTTCTTTCTCAACTTTCTCTATCCCATGCATAATCTTGTAAACCTCGATCATGTCACCCCTCATCTGTCATTTCTCCAAGCTAAAGAGCCTCAAGCGCTTTAAGCTTTCTTCATAGGGAAAGTGTTCCAACCCTTTTATCATTCGAGTTGCCCTTTTCTGCACTTTTTTCAATGCTATAATAATAATATCTGGTGTAGTGACCAGAACTTTTCACAGTACTCCAAATGAGGTCGCACCATTGATTCATACAGGGGCATTATGATACTGGCTGATTTGTTTTCAATTCCCTTCCTAATAACCCCCAGCATAGTGTTGGCCTTTTTTAATCGCAGTTGCACACTGTCTCAAAATTTTCATTGAGTTATCCATTATCTCTTTCTTGGTCAGTCTCCGCCAGTTCGAACCTCCATCAACATGTATTTATATTGAAGATTTTTGGCTCCAATGTGCATCACTTTGCACTTGGCCACATTGAACCCCATTTGCCACATTGCCACCCACTCGCCATGGACAGTTTCAAGAGGGAATTAGATAAGCATATGGAGCAGAAGTCCATCAGTGGCTATTAGCCACAAGGTATACATAGGAACTCTCAGGCTGGGGCAAGTGATGCACTGTATTCTTGGTGCTTGGGGGTGGGCAACAGTGGGAAGGTTTCTAGTGTCCTGGCCCCAGTGCTGGACCTCCTGATGGCACCTGGTATTTTTGGCCACTGTGTGACAGAGTGTTGGATTAGATGGGCCATTGGCCTGATCCAACATTGGCTTCTCTTATGTTCTTATGATAGCCTGAGATTCTCAGATCTCAGAAGCTGAGCAGGGCTGATACGGAGGCGGGTCATGGAAAACCATCTCCGAATATCTCTTGCTTGGAAGACCTAACAGAATTGCTATAAGTCAGCTGTGACTTGACAGTAATAAAATAATTTTAAAAATTCCAGAACACCACTTGTGTTACAGTAATAAAATAATTTTAAAAATTCCAAAACACCACTTGTGTTCTGAGCAGACACTTAGGAGGGCTTCTGTTTTCCATTTTGAAGTCCAAGAGCTGAATATCCCAAACATCTACAATGCATATTTGAAAGCTAGGAGTCTGTCTTTGTACTAACTTTTACTAACTAACACTAGCCAAAACATCACAAAGCAGTGATTGCAAGCTTCACCAGACTGGATGTTAAGAAACACACTAGCTCCCAAATAAGGTGGCCGCATCCTCCATTGTTTCTAAAGGACTAAAGTCAAACCAGAGAGTCTCTGCAGTAGAAAATGAAGTGGGGGGCATTTTTGCAAGCCCAGCAGAACCAGTGCAATGTGCAGAGTACCCTGCAGTACCACTGCAATCACAGAGTGCCCAGCAGAACCCAGAGCCATTGTGGCAATGCCAGCTGACATCAAGCACAGAATCACAGTCCAAGCAAGGTGGAGGGGTGGAAGCCCAGCAGAACCAGTTCAATGTACAGTGCCCAGCAAACCCACTGCCTTCGGTTCATAATATAAACAAAGGTTTGCTACTATACTACTCTTAAATATATTCTGTCACCAAGCAGAATAGGGATGAGAAAGTCTTGAGACCAAGAAGTGAAAATATGGAAAACATGGAAAAAATAGGTGAAATGAGATCAAAATGAATGAGAAGCGTATGGAAAAGAGGGAGAGAAATTAAGAGAAGGAAAGGTTTTATCTTACTGAAACACCCTGACTACTGTTTTGCAAGATCTGGCTGACCTGGGTGCAAGGAAAGGAAGACAGAATGGCTAGACTATTGGAGAAAATTACCTGCAGGCTGGCAATTACTGTAATAGCTATCAGTGTGCTGGCTTGGCTGTATGATCTCTAAAGGAAGTTAGCTTCAGTCTTGGAGAAAGGGAAGTCACGCCAATACTAGAGTGCTTTTTGCTTTGCTCAGACTTCCCTGCACTCCTAGTGGCTACAGCCAGAACTCCATTTTAAAATGAAAGGAAAGATATTCAACTGGACGCAGCATGGCGCTGGCATCAAGCGCCCCCCCAGGGCCTTCCTCAAGCTGTGATGGGGCAGAGGTCACCCCCACCCTGCCCTTGGTACACCACTGCTTTTTTATACTTCCTTAACATTGTTAAGACCTTCAAGCAAAGACTGATAGAAATGTTTTTGGATTTCCTGTGCTGAGAAGAGGGATTGGACTGGATGGCCTATAGGCTCCTTTCAGCTCCAGGACTCAGTAACCGGGATTTTCAGGTGGTCAAAAGAACCATAGGTGTGGAACCAGACTAAATTTTCTCCTAATGGAAGTGTGTGGTAATTTCCATCAATTTCCCCTTCTTGCTGCAGACCCCAGATTTGGCTCTCATGGGGTGCATTCAGATGGGGCATTTATACTGGTATAAACTGCTGCATTTCCAACTGGTGCAATTTGATCCGAAAGAAACGTGATCACACTCACCTCCTGACTGCGTAGCACATTGCGATATGCCCATTCACACTACCGATGCGTAGCAGCACGCATCGGCGGGTTTAAATTTTTTTTTACATTTTGCACATGCGCATAGGCAGCCATCCACAGAGTTGAGATCTTCACGCAGGCGCAGAACACCCCGTCCCGCAAAGCGTGCCTTGAAGCAAAGACATCCCTTTAAATTTTTACTCTGAAACTGACTTCTGTGAGATCCTGGATTCGTCTAAAGCCTTACACTACCCCCCCCTGTTTTACAAATGCTGAGAAAAAGCTTCACCCAAGTGCACATTGAGGAGTCTTAAAAAAATATGGCAGCCGAAAAGCGGAAGCCTCAGGCTTCTGAACGGAAGTGGCTAGACACCGGCGGAGAGCGATCAGACGGGGATAATGCGGTTGGAACCAGTGCACTCAGGATACCACCACTTGGGGACCTAGTAGCAGAATACAACAGTTAAAGGCTGTTTGCAACGGTTAGGAATGAAAGGCAGATGTTCGCCGTGTGGTTGCCTGTAAGTACACCGATTCCAACTGGCATCTATACTGGCATAAATGCCCTGTCTGAATGCACCCATGTTGTTCCTGAGGATTCCCTGCCCTTTCAGGGAAATCAGCGGGCTGCAGTGGGAGGGGAGAGGCAGAAATGTTCAGTTCCACTAATGGAAGTGGCCTTGTGAGAATGGCAAATTTAGTCTGGATCCAACCCATATTCTGTGTATGCCACTGAAACAGTCAAATTAAAATCCAGTGCTGCGCATAGTACTTTCCTGAATCATCCACAGTATAAAGCCCTAGGGTAAAATGCAGATTACCTGGGAATTAATAAAAGAACATATTATACTGAGATTTTTACATTCTCTTCAAATAATAAATTCACTGGGCCAAATCTTGCTTTCTGTTTTGATACATTATCCAATAAACCCAGGCCTTTTTTACTTAAGCCACAACAATGAAGTCTGTATTTAAAACACTAGCAGGAGAACAAATAGTCTCATTAAATAATATTATATAAAGAAGTAATACTTATAATACATAGGTAAAAATATATTTCCACTTTTCAGAGTTACGGTAATTGCCACTAGTATTTGTAGACTCCAGTGAAATGCATCTGTAGTTGTTACAATCCCTTTTCAGACACTACATCTAGGGATGCTTCCCATTCACAAGAGTTAATCAGGCAGCCAATTAACTGAAGAGCTGCTTAGCTGTTTTTGCAGGAACATACTTACAGCCACCAGATCAGCTGGGAATCAGCTTCAGATCTCCTCCTGGGGAAAATTTCACTGTATCCAGCAAAGTGGCTTTTTGGGGGGAGCGAGAGCCAACTCTCAGCTGATTACCTGGAACTTGAGTACTTCTGATTTTCCTTTCTGGAAACTCTGCTGTCTCCTAGACTTGCCGAGATGCAGCAGATTTAGGAAGAGGAAGGTGATTAGAAGCCCATCTGATTTCCCTTCTCTTCACTCCGTCCCAAGCTCTCAGCTAGGGCTGCAGAGAAAATGAGAGAAAACAGATCGCCCATCTGATTTCCCTTCTCTTCACTCCATCCCAAGCTCTCAGCTAGGGCTGCAAAGAAAATGAGAGAAAACAGATTTCCCCCCCCCCCCATTGTAATGGGGAGTCATCATGAGCAGTGTTCCCTCTAAGCTGAGTTAGTGTGAGCCAGCTCCCAGTTTTTTAGCCTCCAGCTCACACGTTTTTTGTCTTAGCTCAGGAAGGATGGCTCCGGAGCAAACTAATTGATGCAGTAGCCAAATCGCTCACTCACAACTTTAATGCCAGTAGCTCACAAAATAGAGTTTTTGCTCACAAGACTCCACAGCTTAGAGGGAATGATCATGAGCATTATTTCTGTCACCACCCAGCTTGAAGGGGGAGACAAACAAGATCTGTCTGCCCTCACCTTTCAGTGCCATGGTCAAAAGCATTGCTTCTGTCCCTGTCCAGCTGGGAGGGGAAGGAAGAAAAAGAAGTTATTTTTCTTCTCCCTCTTTCAGATTCACTGTGTAGTTCTTATAGCTCTCAGCTGAACATAGCTTTCAGCTGAAGTAGCTGTAAGTTGGCTCCTGATCAAGAGGCAGCTGCAAACCTGTTTGGCAGCTGTTCAGGTTGCTTGGTGAAATCCAAAATTATTCCTGACTAGATTGCGGTTTCATCATGAGAGCCAGTTTGGTGTAGTGGTTAAGTGTGCGGAGTC
Source organism: Gekko japonicus (assembly GCF_001447785.1). Lineage (NCBI taxonomy): Eukaryota > Metazoa > Chordata > Lepidosauria > Squamata > Gekkonidae > Gekko > Gekko japonicus. The sequence continues at coordinate 752,853 of NW_015173677.1, forward strand.
TAATCTGGGAGAACCGGGTTTGATTCCCCACTCCTTCACTTGCACCTGCTGATGTGACCTTGGGTCAGTCACAAGCTCTGGCACAGCTGTTCCTGAAAGAGCAGTTTGTGTCAGAGTTCTCTCAGCCCCACCCACCTCACAGGGTGTCTGTTGGGGGGAGGGGAAGGGAAAGGAGTTTGTAAGCTGCTCTGAGACTCCAAGTGAAGGGTGGGATATAAATCCAATCTCATCATCATCATCATCATGAGCATTGACCATGGTAAGTTCAACTGTCCAACAGGTTCACTGAGAAATTCACAGCATCTCTAATTATATTCATGTGTAGCAGGAGACTTATAACTGTGTGCAGATCCTCCCAATACATCCGGTTTTCCACAATACCTGAACAAAGGCAACATACATATTTTGAATGCATGTATTGCTTTGGAACATGCAAACTGACCCCTGGACTTTCAGAGTTCTCATTAACATGTACTGAAGCTGCATATGCATGCAAAATACATGAATTGTCCTGACAACTGCATGCATCAGGAACATCACAGCTAGTAAGTGCTCCTATGTATGCAGTTGCCAGACTCTCAGCACATGTGGATATAATGTCTGAAAAAGGTTATATATAAGAGGCACTACCAACCAATAGAATAAAAATTATTCAGGATATCCAGACAGAGTCTTGAATTATCCTAAGGGGACTTGTTAGACCTTATAGTAGACAGTCTATTGGAATGGCTATCATAATAAATAACATGGAATGAAAGGAAAAGCTGTAAAGATTTGATCCAGAACTCTTAAAAAGACATCTTGGGATGGGGCTAGAGTGTTGGGGTAAACTAAAGCGAACTAAGCTTAAGCAAACTAAAAGTTGTTATCTACTTCAGATAGGTTTGCATGAGGTTCAGGATAATTCAACGATCCTTGGTCATGCTAGTAGAGATCGAGAACTGGTTGTATAATGAACTGTCTAAGGTAATGGTTTTTGTGACAGTGATCACCATGGTATGAAAGGAGGATACCTTGACAAAGATATAAAAGTAGAACCAGGATTCCAGAGAGAAGGCCTCTCCCACCCCTCTCCCCATTTCCAGGTTCTCCTCTACCTTCTCTTCTGAGTGAGTCAAAAGAATGCTGGTGTAAAATCTCCCAACCTGATTACTCCAATTAGATGAGAGGTGGCCAACTCATTCTATTGTTTACATTGCTCTTAGAAACTGGTGAGATTATTGAAATCTTGTATGTATGTATGTATGTATGTATGTATGTATGTATGTATGTATGTCATTCCTTATGGTTCAAGATTTATCATGGAGGTAAAATGTGTTCAAATTTATTTGTTAGCCTTCTTGGCTAAGGAACTACTGGAGAATTCATGAACCTCATTTTCTTAAAATCTTTTTTTTGCATAGCTGCAACAAAGTAGTCAAATAGTATTTCGGTTGTGTCTGGTTCCTCTCAAATGGGATTTTGTTTCTTTTGTGCTAAGGATAAAAGATCCCTTGTAACTGAAAGTTAAGAGACTTGTGGAACTTCTGAAGTGAGGAAAGCATGCGATTCATGTGTTTATAAACCATATAAAGAAGTAATTTATATCAACTAAAATAATTCTTGGTAAATCCTTGGAACTGCAAGGGAAAGTATTAATAGTAACAATATCTGTTCAATATGTACATGGTAATAATGGTTCTTGAGGTTGCATCCGCATTGTCTCCTCCACTTTCATATGGTCACTGTTCTGGTTTTGCCCTCAGCTCAGCTACACTACATCCCATGTAAGGTAACATCTAAGTTTTAGACAACTTGAAGGAAGGAAGGAAGGAAGGAAGGAAGGAAGGAAGGAAGGAAGGAAGGAAGGAAGGAGAGAGCAATATCAGACCTATATCTTCTCTGACAGGAAACACAGCTTTGTTTTATGCATTACTTGCCCCTTTTTCTATGTTTATGGCATTGGTGTAATAATCTAATGGCAGTAATCTTTTTTCCCTTCTGCCTCTTCCTCCAAACTCCTCAAGTGCACACCAGTAAGTGGTAGCTTGCACAACAAATATTGGATGAGGTGGGGAAGGAGCAGGGATGGAAAGGGGAGTAGTGCAACCCGACCTCAGTTTCTTCAACTTGGCTTCAGGCAATCAGATACAATTCCTCCCCCCGCCCACCGGCATTATAAATATTAAGATTAAAAGACAAATAGAAAATATATTCACTTCCATGAAGACCCAGATCTACGTGCACATTTTAGTGTGCAAAAGATGAGATAGATAATTCATTATTAAAAGCAGAAATGTGGAATATTAATGGTTTTAATAATCCTATCAAGTGGAAGTTTGTGATACCATATGTCAAAATATAGAGACTGTATTATTTTCTCTTTTTTAAGAAGCAAAATTAAAGTGCATTAGTAAAGAGAAAGATGGGGAAAAATATATACCAATATTTCCTATTCAAGGTCAGATTATAATATAATGAGGCCCTAAGCGATGTTAACTATACAAAAAAACCCAAACAAACCCAAAAGCATTTTAGTTATTTTTTATTAGTAGTATTTAGAGGCCCCTCATAATCTGAGGCACCAACTAGGGTTGTCAGCTGTAGGTTGGGAAATTCCTGAGTTTGAGGGTGAAGCATAGGAAGGACATGATGTGGGAGGGGGAAGAAGAAGAAGAGATTGGATTTATACCCCGCCCTTCACTACCCAAGGGAGTCTCAGAGCGGCTTACAAACTCCTTTCCCTTCTCCTCCCCACAACAGAAACCCTGTGAGGTAGGTGGGGCTGAGAGAGCTCTTGACAGAAACTGATCTTTTTCAAGAACAGCTGTGCCAGAACTATGGCTTGCCCAAGGTCATCCAGCCAGGTGCAAGTGGAGGAGTGGGGAATCAAGCCCGGTTCTCCCAGATTAGAGTCCGCGCACTTAACCACTACACCAAACTGGCTCTCCAGTTGAGGCCAACAAGCAGCCGGGGGACTTACCAGGAGGCTCCAGGAGAGGGAAGGGAGACTCCAGGAGAGGGAAGTCTGAAGTGAGTTCTGGGTGAATGCTGTCACATTTAAAGGGACTGTGTTACTTTTAAATGCTTTCCCTCCATTGGAAATAATGGAGGATGGGGGCACTTTCTTTTGATGCTCATAGAATTGGACACCTTTGTCCAATTCTTTTGAAACTTGGGGGGGTCTGAGGAGAGGCACCAGCAGCTATACTGAAAATTTTGTGCCTCTAACCCAAAAAACAGCCCCTCCCAGAGCCCCAGATACCCACAGATTGATTCTCCACTATACCCTATGGGAATCAGTCTCCATAGGGTATAATGGAGCACCCAGCAGCTATTCCACCCCAGCTTTCTGATAGCCCTGAAGCAGGGGGAGGGGCTTCAAACTGGGGGACCCCTGCCCCCAACTGGCAAACCTAGGGAGAGGAGAGTCCTCAGCGTGATATAATACCAAAGAGTCCACCAGCACAGTATAATACCATAGAGGCCACCTTCCAAAGCAGCCATTTTCTCCAAGAGAACTCTGGAGATCTCTGGAGCCTTGAGATCAGTTGTAATTCTGGGAGATCTCTAGCCACCATCTGGCGGTTGGCAACCCTACTGTAGTTTACTTATCTTGTGTATAAATCCAGATCTGTACCTGTTATACTTAATCTGTCACAACAATCATTAATAGAATTCAACCAAATTTTCCTGTACTCAAGAATGTGTCAACTTAACTGGAGAACATGTACCTGACAGCCTCTTTCTGCAGGTTCCCATGTGGCAGCTTTCTGGCAGAGCCTACTAGCTGTGGCCTCTCTGTCTAGCATCACTCTGTTACAGTGCCTGTGGAACAGCCTCCCAGAAGAGGTCAAGGGGATTTGTACCCTCATGGTGTTCTGGCAATGCTGTAAAACAGAACTATTACCCCAGGCAATAGGAGCAGCAAGAGTCTGGCCAAAGGGAATATGGGCACAGGGTGTTTTAAAGCACCCATTTTAAATGTTGTTTTAATGTATTTTAAGGTATTGTTTTAATATTTTTAATTATGTGGTTTTATAAAGTTTGAATTTATTATTACCCACTTTAGGTATTGACTTGGCTGGGAGAATGGTAGGCACAAAAACATTCAAAATAGATAAATAAATAAAATTCTGGGAATTTAGGAGAAGGGGGCGGGCATTCAGTTTATCTGAGCCAGGAAAATACCTGGAAAAATACCGTACCAGTATTTTTTTCTTGGTATTTTAAAGCCAAATGCTGATCAAATATCTGTATTTTGCTACTGATATACTTGAGCCCTAAAAAGCCACCCCCCTCCCGATTTTATTCGGGTACATTCAACAATACCGAGAAAGCATTTGGAGAAAATATTTTTTGTTCTATTTTTTGTATTTTTGTGTGCCTGTGTGCACACCTGGAAGTCATGGCGACCTCTGGTGACTGACAGCTACTGGGAGCCTCGAAGATATTCAAAGGTGGCTGAATAACATTATCTGCTTTAGTCACTTCCCTTATTTCCTTCTCCATCTCAAGATCAGCCTCAAGAGTTTCATCAGGAGGGTGATAGTACACCCCCAGTTTAAGTAACCCTTTGTTGTTCAGTCGCACAGTCGAGTCCGACTCTTTGCGACCCCATGGACCAGATCACGCCAGGCCTTCCTGTCTTCCGCTGTCCTCTGAGGTTTGCTCAATTTCATGTTCGTTGCATCTATGACACTGTCTAACCATCTCATCCTTTGCCATCCCCTTCTTTGACCTTCAATCTTTCCCAGCATCAGGGTCTTCTCCAGTGAGTGCTCCCTTCTCATTTGGTGGCCAAAGTATTTCAGCTTCAAAAAGGAGTGATGGGGCCGGATGCCATGATCTTAGTTTTTTTGATGTTGAGCTTCAAGCCCACTTTGCGCTCTCCTCTTTTACCCTGAGCAAGAGGCTCTTTAGGTCCTCTTCACTTTCTGCCATTAGAGTGGTATTGTCTGCATATCTGAGGTTGTTGATCTTTTCCCCAGCAATCTTAATTCTTAACCCTTAGGGCCCAAAATTCCCACTCATACTGCTTCTGTTGGGCAGTTAATTCCCTTGATGTTTTCTTATTTGATTCTATGACCTCTTTGATGTACAACACAATATCACCACCAACCCACCCCTCCCTGTCCTTCTTATAATGCTTATTGTATCCCATAGATTTACCCCATTGCATCATGTTTCTGAGATACCTCCCATATCTAAATTGCCATTCAACACCAAGCACTCCAGCTCCCTCATCTTGGCTTCAAGACTTCTAGCATTGGCATATAGACACCTACAAGTGGAGACCTGCAAGAAACTTGCGGGATGGTTATCCTATTCCTCACACCTTTGCGCTTCCTCCCCTCTCCCCCTACCTCTCTCCCACTCTTTCTCCCTTCTGCCCCCCCTTCTTTCTTTCTCTCCTCCATGTTTGTCTTGGAGGGTGACGTCTATGGCATTATACTGATCTGTAGTTCCTCCCCTCCTCAAATCCCACCCTCCCCAGGCTCTACCCCTCAAATGTCCAGGAATTTCCCAACCTGGAGTTAGCAACACAATTTCCTTCCCACCCAGCAGCCAACCTACCTTTATCTGCCTGTCTTCAGCTTTCCATCTCCACACCCCTCCCCACAGTCTCTATCTAGGAAAATTACAGTCTTTCTCCACAGTGGGGACCAAAGCAGCTTACATTATTTTCTCCTCCTTTTTATCTGCACAACAACCCTGTGAGGTTTTTTATCTCCACAACAACCCTGTGAGGGTGGCTAGCCTGAAAGTATGTGACTGGTCCAAAATCACCCAGTCAGCTTCCACCGCAAGATGGGGATCTGAACCTGGGTCTCACAGACCCTAATTTGAATCTCTAACTGATGCACCACACTGGCTTTCATAGGGTGGCTGCTGATGAACAGTAGCAAGCAGCTAGGCCTAATTGAGTCATGGAAATCAGGTGGTATCAAGTCACCCAGAGGGTGCTGCCTAGGGATGCCAGCCTCCAGGTGGGACCTGGGGATGCCTGGAATTACTGCTCATCTCCAGACTATAAAGAGAACTTCCCATGGAGAAAATGGATGCTTTGGAGGGTGGAATCTGTGACATTGTACCTCACTGAGGTCCCTGTCCTCCCCAGGCTCCACCCACAAATCTCCAAAAGTTTACCAGCCTGGATCTGGCAACCTTAGAGAGCCAGTTTGGTGTAGTGGTTAAGTGCGCGGACTCTAATCTGGGAGAACCGGGTTTGATTCCCCACTCCTCCACTTGCACCTGGCTGGATGACCTTGGGCAAGCCATAACTCTGGCACAGCTGTTCTTGAAAAAG
>NW_015173677.1:759267-784197 GCF_001447785.1 Gekko japonicus
ACTGACAGAGCCAGTTAGAAGCCCCCCCCCCCTCGCTTTGAACGTTCTAATCTCTCTCTCACCGTTGATGCCTGGAGTTAGATCCCTGCAGAGGCCATTTCAAAAGGTATTGGGGGGAATTCAACCCTCCCTGAAGGGATTTTTTTACTTCTTGGATTTTTCTGCAGACACAGGAAGTCTACTGACTATGTTGGAAAAGCTGTTGGGGGAGAGTGAGCCTCTGTTGGCAGAAATAAGTATCTGCACAACCTGCCCCTTGTTGGAATTAGAAATATAGATAATGAGTTTCCTTCTCCAGTACCCCTCTCCTCCCTCAGCCCCTTAGTTGCCACACATGGCCCTCAGTTGCTATCCTACCCTCGGTTGCAAATTCTATTATGCTGCTCTCAATATTACTCTGACTGGTTGCATAATCAACCCTTTTGACTGACTTTTCCCAAACTGGAGGCTCCCCAGCTCCTGTCAGCTTTTCCCCTGTGGTTAGTTTAAAATCTGCTCTGCGATTTTTTTGATATTAATCACCAGCAGCCTGGTTCATTTTTCATTCCAGTGAAGTTCATTTCTTTTGTAGAGGTTTGGCTTGTCCCAGAAAGTTCCCCAGTGGCTAACAAATATAAACCCTTCATCCCGGCACCACTTTCTCATCCATGCATCAAGACCCCTGATCTATGCTTGCTGAGCTGACCCTGTGTGTGGAACCGGCAGCAGTTCTGAGAATGCTACCATTGAGGTCATGGCTCAACTTTCTGCTAGTAACCTACATTTTCCCTCCAGCACCAAATGATTACATTTCCCAGTGTCATTGGTGCCAGCACTACCTATGAGCCTATCTAGACAGCATGTGATGTCTGCAACCTTCATACCAGGCAGGCAAGTCACCATGTGGTCAAAATGCCTGTCAGAGATCCTACTCTCTATATTCCTAATGACTGAATCACCAACTATAAGAAGCCCACCTCCCCCCAGCCACCCAGGGGTATCCTTGGGATGAGAGGATATTGGTCCATTGTCCAAGGAAGGGGTTCCTCTAAGGGATCGTCTCCCTCTTCAGACTGACACCCTCCAGCCTCGAGACTCTCACTCTCCAAACATGTGTGTTAGCTCTGTTTGCTGAAACCATGGGCTGGATCCTAAACTGATTCTTAGATAACATCTGTTGTTGTGGTTCAGTCGCACAGTTGAGTCCAACTCTTTGCAACCCCATTGACCACATCATGCCAGGCCCTCCTGTCTTCCGTCATGCTCTGGAGCTTGCTTAATTTCCTGTTTGTTGCATTGATAACACTGTCTAACCATCTCATCCTTTGCCACCCCCTTCTTCTTTTTCCTTCAATCTTTCCCAGCATCAGGGTCTTCTCCAGTGATTGCTCCCTTCTCATTTGGTGGCCAAAGTATTTGAGCTTCAGTTTCAGTATCTGGCCTTCCAGGGAACAGTTGGGGCTGATTTCTTTTAGGATTGACTGATTTGATCTCCTTGCAGTCCAAGGGACTCTCAAGAGTCTTCTCCAGCACCATAATTCAAAAGCATCTATTATTTGGCACTTGGCCTTACTTATAGTCCAACTCTCACAGCCATACATTACTACTGAGAATACCATTGCTTTGACCATACAGACTTTTGTTGGGGTTTTTATTTTGCTGTCTAGGTTTGCCATCACTTTTATCCCAAGGAGCAAGCGTCTTTTAATTTCGTGGCTGGAGTCACCATCTGCAGTGATCTTGGATCCCAGAAATGTGAAGTCTGTCACTGCTTCCATGACTTCCCCTTCTATTTGCCAAGGAGTGATGGGGCCAGATGCCATGATCTTAGTTTTTTTGATGTTGAGCTTCAAGCCAACTTTTGCGTTCTCCTCTTTTACCCTGAGCAAGAGGCTCTTTAGGTCCTCTTCACTTTCTGCCATTAGAGTGGTATTGTCTGCATATCTGAGGTTGTTGATCTTTTCCCCAGCAATCTTAATTCCTGCTTGTGATTCATCCAGGCCAGCATTTCGCATGATGTACTCTGCATGTATATTAAATAAGCAAGGTGACAATATACATCCTTGTCGTACTCCTTTTCCTATGCTGAACCAATCAGTTGTTCCATACTGGTTCTAACTGTCGCTTCTTGACCCTTATACAGCTTTCTCAAGAGACATGTGAGGTGGTCTGGTACTCCCATCTCTTTAAGGACTTGCCACAGTTCATTGTGGATCACTGCTGAAGCCTAGTTTGTGGGATCTTGAGCATGACCTTGCTAGTGTGTGAAATGAGTGCAATTGTGTGATAGTTTGAACATTCCTTGGCATTGCCCTTCTTTGGGATTGGAATGTAAACTGATCTTTTCCTATCCTGTGGCCACTGTTGCGTTTTCCAAATTTGCTGGCATATTGAGTGCAGCACTCAATATGCAGATAACATCTACTAGCCGTTAAAAATCATGGTTGTCCCAGCATCATATCTGTTCTGCCCATCAGATTATTTGTAAAATGGAACAACAGTATGGCTGTTCCATTCCACGGTATGGCTGTTCCATTCCAATCTATCACGTGAAGACAGGATATTGTAAGATTGTCACTTTGGGGAATATTGTTCACTCAGTGAAAAGTGCTTCTAGCACCCTTTCAGAAATCAAGCGCAAAAGCTATAAATTGTGTAACAGATGCGTCTCCATAGTAGCAATACTACAGTGTAAATCTGAAAGGATGTGATGCTCCCTGGGACTTTCTTTATGAATGCAAGCAGAGATTTGGCTAGCTGAGTTCAGATGCGAAAGGTTCTGTTGTGTGGTATGTATATTCGGTGCTTCTTATAGCTAGATTTAGTATGAAGGTCTTTCAGGAATATAAATAAGTCTTGAAGAGCCATTTTCAGTTCTTCGATGAAACCTGGAAAAAAAGGAATTCAAACAGTTCTGTGTGCTCCACCGTGAATCTCTTGATGCCTATGGGTCACAGTACTAATCCCCCTATCAGACTATGAGGCACTAATTATTCTGCTTTCATTTATCATTGAGAAATGGAGCTGCAGGCACAGATGACCATAAAACAGTGTTTTCAGCATGGTATATAGATTAAATGTAGCACAAATGTTATTTCTAATGGCAGTTCCTGAACAACTCTTTAGGGGAGGAGAACTGCCAGGTTAAATTTATACCAGAGGGTTAGCATGAAAATCGTAATGCTTCCAAGGACTGCATCTTGTACCTCAGTGCTGCTAACTGAATGCTGCAGCTCTGCCGGCAGACATGTTTGCAAATATTTGTGCTTCCAGGCAGTGAGGTGGTTCTGAAGGTTGGGAGAGGCAATGACAGAGTTTCAGTGATCCTGTAATACAGAACCATCATCTTATTCAAAAATACAGAAGAAAGCAGGTAAGGCATTGAAGGAGAGAAGTGGTTGTAATCTCTCAATTACTCCTGTAACAGCGAGGCTAGAAGCCAAATGTTCAGTCCTTTTTTTATATATGTACCAATGTGTTAGCTGAGCATAAGGAAGGCCCCTATGCTTCTGTCACTCTGCAGAAATGTTTAGGTGAGTATTTTTGTACAGTGATTAGATCTGCACTATAATAGAACAGATCAGGAGGTCACTTTATAAAGGATAGTCTACTGCAAATGATAGGTAAAGTAAAGGTAAAGGTTCCCTTGCTTGAAAGCCAGTTGAATCCGACTCTAGGGTTGTGGTGCTTATCTCCGTTTCAAAGCCGAAGAGCCAGCGCTGTCCGAAGACGTTTCCGTGGTCATGTGGCCGGCATGACTAAACACCAAGGTGCATGGAACGCTGTTACCTTCCCACCTAAGTGGTACCTATTTATCTACTTGCAATTTCTTGCTTTCGAACTGCTAGGTTGCAAATGATAGTCTACTGTAAATGACAACTTCGAGTAATCTTGGATGAAGCTAAGGTCCTGGATGACTTCCAGTCTGGCTTCCGCCCTGCCCATGGGACGGAGGAGGTGCTGGTTGCCCTAGTAAATGATCTCTGGAGACATCTGGATTGAGGCGGTTTGGTGCTGCTGATTCTCCTCAATCTATCGGCAGCGTTCAATATGGTTGACCATGAGGTGTTAACGCACTGCCTCGCTGACACTGGGATACAGGGACTTGCCTAACAATAGCTGGCCTCCTTTCTTCAGGGTCGGGGACAGAGGGTGGCACTTGGGGGGGGTAGTTATCCCAGAAGCACCCACTAGAATGTGGCATTCCGCAAGGTGCGATCCTCTCCCCCATGCTATTTAATATCTATATGCACCCTCTCACCCAGATTATCCAGAGCTATGGGCTGGGTTGTCACCACTATACAGACAACACCCAGCTCCATCTGCTGATGGATGCCCACCCAGACATGGCCCCCGGACATCTTGATGAGGCGTTACAGGCCATGGCTGGATGGTTATGACAGAGCCGACTGAAGTTAAATCCATCTAAGATGGAGGTCTCTGAGTCAAGGGGACTGAGTCAGGGTATCAGGCTCCCAACCTTCAATGGGGCTCCATTGGTCCCTGAGTCGAGTGTGAAGAGTCTGGGAGTGCTCCTGGTTACCTCCCTTTCTATGGAGGCCCAGGTTACCAACACTGCCAGGTCTGCCTTTTTCTATCTGAGGCAGACCAGACAGCCGCATAACTTGCCCCCTGAGACTTAGCTACAGTGATCCATGCAATGGTCACTTCCAGACTAGATTATTGTAACTCTCTCTACGTGGGGCTGCCCTTGACTCTGCTCCAAAAGTTGCAGATAGTGCAGAATGCAGCAGCCAGGGTGTTGGCGGCGATTCCTGTGTGGGCTTGTATCCACCTGCGTGAACTGCACCGGCTGCCTATTGAATTCCAGATCTGCTTCAAGGTGCTGGTGCTTACCTTTAAAGCCCTATATGGCCAGGGGCCAGCATACCTATGAGACCCCCTCTCCCCATATGAGCCCCAGAGGGCACTGTGGTCCACAAATCAACATCTGTTAGTCGTTCCGGGCACAGAGAGAGAGGGGGAGAGAGGGAGGGAGGGAGAGAGATCACATGAGCTTTCATTTCTTGATTACTAATTCTTTAATGACACTGAAAAAATGAAAAGTTTTATATTTCATGTTGACATCAACTGAGATGAAAGTTCTGTCTGTGGTGATTAATCTTACGAGCACAAGTCATCACTTGATGCCGAGGTCCACTGGTGATGAACATGCATTGGTGACCAACACTATGCCAGGTAATAAGGATGATGAAACAGAAACGTTTTAAAGGTGCACACACACATACAAATTGGTCTAAAAGGGGTCATTTCTGTGTAAACTCCATCTTCATTTGGAAAGAAGTCAGAATAATTTCTCATATATAAAATTTGTTTCTATTTATATTTGTTTGTGTTTTTGACCACTTAATGTAATATTCTGGACTACGTTAATTACTGGTCTATTTTGCTTATTCCAAAGGCATTCCAGTAATCCATAAATTTACTGATGAACTTTGTGACTATCAGGTTGGTCAAATGTTTCTGCTGATAAAGACTTTAATAAAGATGGATGAAGTTATTAAGTATTTTGTACCTGAGGCAGGTTTTTTAGTTTAAAAATTATAATAACAAAAAAATTCCATGCTATGAATTCACTGGGTTTCTGAAGGAATCATTTATGAGATGTCGATACTCAGTTGCTAATGAAAATGGTTACAGTAGTGCATTATATGCTTTTTTATTATTCATTATCAGAAGCCATGCGAAAACGATGGAAAGTCCAAAGTTCAGAGATAGTTTACCTCTTGTGGAAAATGAAACAATATTCTAATTGCTAAAGTTACTCTTAAGAATTTGTTGCCAGAGAAACACAGTTCTCTTCATATTAATGAGCAGCACATACACCACCAACTGCTGCTAGAAGATGATATTAGATGCTTATGCAATTACACACTATTTAGGTCTCATTCATGTTTGTGTCTCACCCTGAGGGAGTGCCATCTGCCATCCATGCCTTGCTGAAAAGTAGCCACATTAATGCTATTCAAAACAGAAGGGTTACAATACCTATCTTGTCTAGTCTCACTCTGTTTTTGAGATCTAGCCTGGGCAGACTGGACATTTAAGTTACAGAGAAAACTTCTTGGGGGCCACTGCCCTAAAGGTTCCCTAGCATCCAGGAGATGGCAGAGCCAAGCCCCCAAAACTCTGCCAGTGCCTCAAGGGCACCTTGGCTCAGACCCTTCATTATTTATCACTGTTCAGATTGAGTGCCTTCTCACAAATTGCTGCCATTTTGCAGGAGGAGGCAATTGGCCAGTGCCTACCATTGGTGCCACTGAACTGAGTGGCCCCTGCAGCTCTGCCTCATAGGGCCACAGGGGCCACTCAGATTGGCTTGTTCCAAGGCAATATTATCTTCCTAGTCTGCCCTGGATCTTGCCTTATACTGAGGGCAGTGCGCTATGATTAAAATAATAGAACTGGCACCATTTAAGTATGGGATTTGGTACAAAGAGCAGCTTTGACAATTCAGTTCCATTTCAGCTTTCTTTTTTATGTACACAAAAATGGAACGTTTATAGCCCCTCAGGTAGAGACTACAGCATTTGAAAAATGTCTAATAAAATATTGGAAACTGGGGAGAGGGGGAAAACAAGACTTTCAGGGCAGGGCTTCTGCATCCTGCATAGTTCCTATTTTATTAAAATAATTATTGTTAGCTTAATTTACACAGCTAGCAAAGTTCATTGCTTGGCGCAGATGGGGAGAATATTCAGCCTTGACTATAGTCCCACTTTACAGACTGGTAACCAAGACTAAAACGACCCAAATCCGTGGGATTTCAAGAGCATTTTTAGAATTGCCAAATGAGTCTCAGTACCTGAATCAATCAGACTCCACTTCTGGTCTTCCTGAATCATACAGGTGCATAATAAGCACAATGCATTGGGGTGGTGGGGAGGTTGGCAGCTATTCATCTAGTACTCGTCCAGTAATAGCTAAATGTATATTGGCTTCTTAGTTAAACCAAAAGGAATTAAGGGCAAAAATTGGGAACGGAATCAGTGGGGAAAGCAACACATCAATGAGGTTCATAAAAACGTACAAAGAGCCCCGCTGAATTAGACCAGTGGTCCATTGAGTCCAGCGTCCTGTTTTGTACAGTGGCCAACCAGTTGCCCTGGGGCTGGGCCAACAAACAAGGCATGAACACTGAGGCCTCCCCTAATGTTGCCTCTTAACATTGGAATGCAGAGATTTGCTGCCTCTGACTATGGAGATTCCTTTTAGTGTGCATTGATGGGCCTCTTCTCCATTAATTTGTCTAAGCCAACATACCCCATACCTAGAAGCCAGTGGCACCTTTAAGACCAACAAAGGTTTATTCAAGGTATGAGCGTGTGCATACACACTTTATCAAATACATTATAGTGGCAGGGAAGGTTCAAACTTATAGCCAGAGAACAATCAGCAAATTAATATGTAACATGATGATGTTCAAGATATGCAAAGTGACACTAAATAACAAGGTTATAAGGTCAAAAGCTGTAAAGCAATAAAAATGTCAGGCTAGCAGATAAATGTCTAAAGGTGTCTTTTCCAATTGTGGGAAGTGGCCCCCATACCTTTTCTGGTTGGGAAAAGGGCAGAGGAAGAAGGTAGGAGGCCCTCCTCCCCCATGCTACAGCAGCCCTGGCCAAAACTGGCAGTCTTAAAAAGAGCTACCCAGTGGGAACTCACTCTACGAAATGGTGGCACATCTTTTTGGCAAAGTCAGGGATGCCCATATTTTCTAGTTTGGCCTGAGATTTCCTGTGCCAGAGAGGCTTCATGTACAAAATATGGATTGCACATCCTACCACATGGAAGTAATTCTCCAGCCCTTTTTCCTGTTAACTATATTAAATATGCATTATGGCTCATTCCTTTTTACCAATGCATAAGACAAAGTATATCCTATAAAGTACAAACATCTACTCTTTTTCAGCTAGATCAGCTTACGTTATGAAACAGCAGACGCTGGACAGCCATTCATACTGGTGTAGTTTCTCCCTCCCAAATGCATGAAGAGTCTAATTGAATCAGTAATACTGAACAGATACTGACACTGATCAGGAGAAAGGGAGGAAAAGTGACATGCAGCTGAAATATAGTTTCAGAGCTGAAGAAAGGCTAACTGAAAAACAGGACCATTCATCAGTTAAGGAGCTGTTCAGCCATAATTTGCTCCTTCATCAATATTTATGAAGTGAGATTATAGTTATTGTCAAGCAACATAATTGTCATTTAACACTAATCTCCCCTTGTAGTTCTTTAAAGATGTCAAATACACATAACAGCAAAAATGCACAGCATTTAATTGCCCATGATGTACTTAGCAGTGGGACAGTCAGGATGCGTAGCCATTCACCTGCCTTCATAGCTGCTTGTTTGTCAAAATTATCCACCACAATGGGCTCTGGGTGGAGAATTTGTCAGTGATCCAGACAGTTAAAACTGCCTCCTGCACAAATCTGGTATATTGGTAGGAGGCAGTATTGTATCTTCAGTGTTATCAAAATATTTAAGGTAGAAGTGCTGCAGTTGCTAGTGGTCTGAAGGACTGTCCATGCAATCCTAGGTACAGGGGAAGTGTTCAAGAAGCCAGCCAGCCATTATGCTAATGTATCTCAGTGATGTGTGGACATAACCTGGAGACAGGCCCACAGAGTGCACTGGCACAAGCACACCCATTGCCAAATGCTGGCATGCCACTACCAGTACAACCTCTGTGCCAGGGGGAATAGGACAGGCCTGGGGCATGGCAGAAGTTAATCAGATCCCTAATCTGCCCCATTCTGGGAACACGCTTTGGCAACAGTACAGAGTTACACCCACAAAAATTGTGGTGCAACCTATAGGTGCCCATTCTTCTCTCTAGAATAGCCTGTTTCAACCCAAGTAATCTAAATATATAAAAACAGGGTTCTAAATAAAACTAAGCAGAGTACTAGACAATAATCACAGTTCAAACACTGGGTTGGATCCAAGCTTTGGGGAAGCAGAGCACACTCACACGAGAGTGATACTTTCTGTTGATTTCCCTACACCACTTTGGTGTAGTGGTTAAGAGTGGCAGACTCTAATCTGGAGAACCAGGTTTGATTCCCCTCTCCTCCACATGAATCCAGCTGGGTTACCTTGGGTCAGTCGCAGTTTGAGAGAACTGCTCTTGAGAGAACAGCTCTGAGAGGAGTTCTCTCAGCCCCACCTATCACACAGGGTGTCTGTTGTGGGGAGGGGAAGGGAAGGAGATTGCCACATGAGATATTGTACTTGAGAGTCCCTCACCCCTCAGCAGTGACATTTTAGGGAACATAGCTGGCATCTAGTGAAAAGGGAAATCTATTTTTAAAATTCATCTTGGTTGCTAAAGTCTTGGATCAAAGTTAATGTGATTAAAGACATGAGGATTGGGCTGGGAAATTAGGATACTTCTGTGCACCTCTTCAGAAACATGGTCAAGGCAACTTACTATGACAGCCCTAACCACTTCCCTCAGAGGCAAGATTTTCCCTCCATTTTTCTTTCCCATTACTGACTGAGCCACCCAAGTAATGTGCTTTGCTGAAGAACTGTCCCACCCTGCCACAGTATGGTATTTTGGCTGTTGGCTCAGCCCAGGAGCCTGAAGGAAGGATCAGGAACCTGCTTTAACTTAAACAACTTAAATGGCATTTGAGGCATTTTGAAATGCAAAAATAACAAAATATTTTATTTAACATAGAGGGGGAAAGGTCAGGTGAAATCAGGGGTTGAAGATTTTTGAAGTAACACAATATAAATAACTCTGAGGTAAAATCAGTACACGCACAGACTTCAGGGTTTAAAGCTAATGTCAGTACTCAACTCTTCTCAGAAGGAATTCTCCAAATCATCCAGTTCAGAAGTCTTTCTCTGCTCAGTGGATGCTAACAGGTCTCTTGAAACAGCCTGTCACTCAAGACTCTCTGGATCTGTGTAGAATGTTAGCCAAATTGCCTTGATTTATAATTGTGGGGAGTATGAATATTAAAAGGCAATAGGCATTAAATATAGGATCAGACCTGTGTATACTGGAGTCCCACTTATCCAAATCCCAGAAATAGATGCTGAGACTAGATCTTAAAAAGCAGTGATTTCTTTTACTAAAGCATTATCACACATACAAACATAAAATCAAGTGTTCATACACACAATACAGAACTAAGAAATCAGAGGTGATTGATAGCTGATAGAGGGTTCAGTTATGGGGTGATACTACCTGTCCAGACATGCAGAGGTCCATGAAGAAAGGATTATGGCCTAAACCCAGAGGCTTAGGGGTGGACTGCCAGTTGGCATCAGGGCTTGAACAATTATAGACATTGGAAAACAAGGCAGACCAATGGAAGGGCTGGTCTCAGGTGAGAACAATAGATTGCCTGGACCAATGATGAATCCCAGGGGTGTGTGGCAGCAGGATGGGCAAGGCCTGGATGTGACCAATGAAGTTCCAGAGAGGCAGAGTCGGGCTTAAGAAGAGCCTTGATTAAATCAGCCAGGTGCTGGGTGGCTAGTTGAATTGGTTTCTGACTACTAATTGTCCTGACAAGGCAGTTGAATAGGTTCCCAGATACAGACAAAAGATGGGAGATGGGTTCCTGATTAGATTGCTAAACACCTGAATGATTTATTGGTTTATCTCAGTATCCTGAGGAAGGAAGGACAAAGAATTCACAAATAGACATAGGACTACACAAAAGAGCTGGCTGAGGTACTGGAGAGAAGAGGACTATTTGCCAGGTGGCCTCTGAATAGACTTTAGAAATGTAGATATTTTACCTAGTTGAACTCATTGTCATTCCATAAGCATATCTCTGCTGGGTGGAGGGGGAAGACTGGAAGTTTGTTCTGAGGTTTCCTTATGAAACCTGAAAATCGAGATCTAACCTTTTCCAGAGCTGTGGCTAGCTCTGTGTTTCAGAACCAGGAGTGCCTTCCTTGACCTGAGTTTTGTTGATCTCTGGGTCAGGTTAGAAGTGGGATGCCCCTGCTATTGGGGCTACCCAAAAGTAAAGGCAGTGCCTCTGGCAATAAAGAATTAACCCTTCACAGTCCTTTATCTGTTTACTTCTAAGCTTTTAAAAATGCTGTCCGTCACACTTACAATTAAAACCAAGTCACAATATTAAAACCAAGCCACTTACAATTAAAACCATGTCACAATATTAAAACCAAGCCACTGAAAACAAGACATTGGACATAAGCAGCATACAAAACATCCATAGTACAGAAGCTGACCATTATGGTTTAGAAGCTATTAATTAAAATAATTAAATTATTAAAATCATAACTAAAAGTCTGGGTAAAAAGATGTATTTTGACCTAGAAAGTAAAGTAGGCACCAGGTGAGCCTCAAGGGTAAGGGTGTTCTTACCTGTCCTAACACAATTGGGCATATACTGAATCACCTACAATAACATAGGCATACCCTTCACTTAGGAGCTGCGGTGGCTCAAGTGGTTAAGACGCTGAACTGCAGGCTGTGGAAGGTCAGTAGTTCAGCAGTTCAAGACCCGGGTGCCGCAAGACGGGGTGAGCTCCTGTCTCTAGTTCCAGCTCCTGCCAACCTAGCAGTTCGAAAGCAAGAAATTGCAAGTAGATAAATAGGTACCACTTCGGTGGGAAGGTGACAGCGTTCCGTGCGCCTTGGTGTTTAGCCATGCCGGCCACATGACCACGGAAACATCTTCGGACAGCGCTGGCTCTTCGGCTTTGAAACGGAGATGAGCACCGCACCCCTAGAGTCGGATTCGACTGGCTTTCGAGCAAGGGAACCTTTACCTTTACCTTTTTACCCTTCACTTACCATTCAATTTCCAGGTTTTGTTTTGTTTTCTTTTTAATTTTTTTTAATGTGGTTGAGGTCTGTCACAAACCTAGCAAAAAATCACTTAAGCTAGGGATAGTGTTACTTGACTGGGACTATGTCAGGACAGCTGATAGAATTTCTAGTTTTGCTATCTTGATAAGAAGTTCTTGAAGGGTACAAATGTACAATGCAGACTTAAAATAAGGAAATAATATTAAAGTACAGTTTGCATTTTTGTTCACTTCAGCTATTTTGCCTAAACATGAAAAAAAAATAGACAAAGGGGAAAAGGTGCCAATATAAATACACATAAAACAAATCTGCAACGCCATCCAAAGGACTTGCAGTTCTAGCTTTTTATGTTTTTATTTTGTTGCATTGCCGGCAGGCGCAATATAACGTTGAACTTGTGGCTGAACCCTATCATATACAAATTGCTTTGAAAGATGAAAAAAGAACCCCTGTATTAATGTTTTGTACTTGTGGTGCTCCTTTGCAAATAGAAGCATTAAACAGGAGACCTGAAGGCTCCTATTCTCACACTTCCTTTGTTTTCGCTGCTACCTCTGTTGTTATTAAAGGTGTGTGCTTGGTTTACCCAAACAAAAAAAACCCATGGCATTACTTTTGATCTGTGCCTCAGTAAAAAAGAGGAAGCAAGGCCTGAATTGCAAATTAAAACTAATTTGAAGAAATGTGAAGCAGTTCATGCTGGATGCAGTCTGTCTGTTGTGCTCACATTTTAAAAATAAACACTATCTGTGCTACAGTTCAAAATAAAAGCAGGCTGCTAAAACATTCCTTTGCAGATGGATACTGCGTGTGAATTCTCAACCATCTGTGGATATTTAGGTTATGGCAGAAAATTGTTTGCTATTAACAGCCCTACTCCCTCCAGGGCCCTTTCCAGATCACTTAAACACCTTGCCGTCCTGCCTCCCATTTGTGCAATTCTCCTGTAATGGGGAATTCAGCCCTGTTCCCATGCTAACCTGTTCTCATTTAATGGAAGGTGGTAGCCTTGCTACAAGGAAGTCTTCTTGCCATCATTTGATTTGGAGACATATATTCTCCTCCAAATTTGGGAATGCCTTCCTCACTGTGTGTTAACTGGGCAACAATGGTTTGTTGTCTTCAACGCAAGAAGTAGAATACCAGTCATTGCACAGATGCTGTGTTTTTTCTACATAGCCATAAGTTCCATGCAAGAAACACAGTGTGCACCATCATGCATAAATTAGTTTATTTAGCCAGAAATGCATGTGTTAAAAAGCCAGTGGAATGCCATGTGTGCAATGGCCCTAAGGCCATGACAGTAAACAGTCTGGACATCTCAGTGGATGTTATATACTCTGGGAATCTCCTAATTGGTCTCAGGCAGAATTTAATGCCATACCAAGCTCCCTAACACCTTGTACCATCTGTTTTCTCTACTTAAATTTAGAAACTTACATTAAATTATCTCTTGATTTAGACAGAAATGAATTGCTGACATCTCAACAAGAAAAATATACAATTTAATAAAACAATTTTATAGCCTGCTGCCCTACAGGAAAAAAGACAAAATGCAAGCAAAGGAACAGCATGCATTTCTAGTCCTAAATGTGATCACACTGAAGGTGAAAGCCAGTATCATAATGCCCTGGTATAAATCGATGATATGACCACTATGTGCAATTCTGGTCACCACACCTCAAAAAAGATATTATAGCATTGGGAAAAGTGCAGAAAAGGGCAACTAGAATGATAAAAGGGTTGGAACGCTTTCCCTATGAAGAAAGCTTAAAGTGCTTGGGACTCTTTAGCTTGGAGAAACGATGACTGAGGGGGTGACATGATCGAGGTTTACAAGTTATGCATGGGATAGAGCAGGTAGAGAAAGAAGTACTTTTCTCTCTTTCTCACAATACAAGAACTCGTGGGCACTCAATGAAATTGCTGAGCAGTCAGGTTAGAAAAGATGAAAGGAAGTAATTCTTGATGCAAAGGGTGGAATTCACTGCCACAGGAGGTGGTGGCAGCTACAAGCATGGACGGCTTCAAGAGGGAATTGGATAAACATATGGAGCAGGGGTCCATCAGTGGCTATCAGCCACAAAGTATAGATAGGAACTCTCAGTATGGGACAAGTGATGCTCTGTTGGTGTTTCGGGGGGCAACAGTGGGAAGGCTTCTAGTGTCCTGTCTCCACTGGTGGACCCCCTGATGGCATCTGGTATTTTTGGCCACTATGTGACAGAGTGTTGGACTGAATGGGCCATTGGCCTGATCCAGCATAGGCTTCTATTATGTTCTTATGTTCTTAAGGTTTTTCAAATCAACCATAACGATTAACTGCAATTCTTTTATGCTAAAGAAACCACAAAATATTCCTTGATCATCTCCAGCCCAGGAATGAATAACTACTGCATTCTGAATTTGCTTGGTATTCTTAAACAGGTCTGTATTCCTGAACCACTAAAATTGCCAGCAAAGCAGTGTTGGCCATTGAGGGAATCATAGCTCATGGTAAAGAGACCAATCACCTGTGTTCTGAATACTTTTCAGGTTGAGTAGTCATACAAACTTACAGATGATTAAGCACCCACTGCCTTGGCTTATAGATGAGCAAGGAGCTGGCCCCTCTGGCCCATAGCTAACATGGGGCCCATGGGGCCCTGCCCCCTAGTGTTTCTTCTGGGCCCCTTCCCTCCTGGGCTGCCCCCAAAGTGCTCCAACTTACCACCTGCACTGTACTTTCATTTAATTAGCTGGTGGGCCCCCAAGGCCCCCTCCCAAAAAATTCCCTAGCTACAGGGCTGCTTGTGAGGGGCTCTGTTTCTTGAGCCACTCGGCATACAATGGCCCAACACTCCACACATGGAATCCTGCTCTTCCCCTCCCCTAGATTCCTACTGCTGGAAACTCTGTTGCCTCCCGGACATGCTGAGTTGCAGCAAATTTAGTGGGGGGAAGGAAAGCCCAATGGTTTGCCTTCTCTTCTCCCCACCCCAAGCTGTTAGTTTGTGCTGCAGAGAAAGGGAGAGAAATGAGCTCTTTCTCCTCTTATCTTTGTATTGGGGGTGAGTGGGGGGTGAGCTCTTTCTGTTTTGCAGATTCACTGTGTAGCTATTTTGATGACCGGGTGGACCAGAAGCCAATGCTAAACTGATCCCTCAATCAACTGTGAGTCTGCTTCTGACCAACAGGCAGTTGCAAGCTTTTTGGGCTGCTGTTTTAAGTTACATGATTCAATCCCTGATCAGCTCAGTTTGATTGTGAGTGTCGAACATGGTAAGTTCAGCTGAACAGGTTAACTTAGAAATTCATGGCATCCCTATTGTTAGAAAGCTGCCAAATGTTGACTGTAGGGAGGTGTGGAGAACTGAGGTTCCCCTATGGTGTGCTTTTCTCCTGAGCCTGCTCATTGTGAGTTTTCCAGTATCCCTGTACCAAGCATGCATTCCATTTCCACCAATCTATAGTGCTCAAATTGCCCTTCTTTGGCAGGAAACTGTTCTTGAAATAAGATGAGCCCATACAGAAAGCACTGGGTATTCCAAGATGATATGCACCTTTAGGGGTGTTGATTTGCCCTACTCCTCAAATATCCTGAGGTCTGCAGTGGGCCCCTCCTTCAAGTGGTCCTACTTAATTCCAGCTGTGGGGATGAGTTCATACTAACAATATTCCTGTCCATCCAATAGTTATTTCAGAGATTCCTAGATCATAATAATAGCTCCATAACACTGCAGCATCCTCAAAGACAACAGACCAAAGCCTATAGCTATAACACATGCCTTTCAGCTTTGAAATAACAATAACAAATAATAGCAAAAAAGTACCAATGGTATTGAACAGATATATATGCTACTAGTAGTTTTTTTGAAGGTGCAATGCCATATCTCCTAATGCTGCTGTCTGTCTGCTTATTAAAGCTTATGAGCATTAACTTGAGTCATTAAAAACAATGGATGGTTCCCCATTCACTTCAGTAGAATGTGGATTTTATTCTGCAGCTATTACCTCTCTTTCCTATGTATGACATGTGAAAAGAGCTGTCTTGAATTGATTTCATTCAATTTTCTTCTTATGATCGGTGGCATTAAGGAGCCCCGGTTCTTTATTAGGTTGGCTAAGAAAATGAAACGGTACATCATGTGTGGGTGAATAAGGGAACAATTTGTACTGTGGAATGGGGTGTATAAAGCACAAATGGAGAAATTAATTCAGTGTTATTTATAGATTCCATCTCCCATAATTGTAGTTTACTATAGCTAATAAACAATTTATTTTAACGAAACTTTTACACCAGATTCAAATATAATATATTTTATTGTGCAACACCCTTTGAGAAATTTGAGCACCTTGGGCAAGTCAGTAATCTAGGGCATACAAAGTAGTAATCACTGTAAATAGAGTCATTCTTTGTATGTCTACAGAAGTGTTAGATGCATGCTGGCTGGAACTGGTGAAGGGAAGTTTGGAATAATTACTCCGTACTCATAATTACTCCCAGCTCAATTTGAAGAATGGCCAATGGATCTAGGGAACGTGTGTGTGGGGTTTTTCTTTCTCCCTAGAGTTCTCTAATTCTTCAAAATTTACAATTATTCTTATGAGCTCTCAACGAGCTTCCCCTTCTACCACTCTCATAATTACCACAATCATACCAGTCCATGCTATCATCATGAATACTGCTTCAATTGTGCCGCTACTATTCTGGTTGATATGCTGCCAGGTACGAAGGATTGTGGTAGGAGCAGCCAGTCAGCTGAACTGCCATATATCTCTTTCTTTTCCTCCTCTTCCTGAGTGCCTCAGACACTGTTTCAGAAGTATCTAGGGCACCAAGGTGTGCTTGAGGAATGAAGTCCTTAGAGTGCCTGACAATTCAGTGTCCAAGGAGCTGGGGAAAGGCTTGGCTGCCATCACTCTGCAGGGAACAGGGGATCCCCCACTGCCCTAAGCCGGCTGATGGAGGAAATGTAAGGAAATGGGGGAATATTAGCAGCATCCCAATGTGCTGACCTCACTTCCTGTATCCCCGGAATTGACATCCGCAGGTTAGGGGGGATGCTGGGGATGCTCTAGCATCTGGCCCAAACTCTATGGTTAATCCAAGCTACCTGCTGACATCATTTCCAGGTGCATGGGAAGTGACATCAGTGTGTCACTAGTGATATTACTATATTGATGCCAAGGGCCCTTGCCACTGGTAAGCCCCCTGCTGGTTGTCAGGCTCTGCCTGGCAATGCTAAGAGGGGAAGAAGGAAAATGTGAGCAGGGAAAGGCTTCCTGCTCACTTACTTCCTTGCTGGCTGGTTAATGCAACACCTGGCCATCTATTACATCTGCTGGCCGGCTAACAGCAATTGCTGCATTGCAAGTGGGTTTCAAGAGGGAGAAGACATATAATGCCAGGAGGGTAGGGTTGCCAACCTTTAGGTATCCTCCTGGAATTACAGCTGATCTCCAGACTACAGAAATCAGTTGCACTGGAGTAAACGGCAGCTTTGGAGGGCAAACTCTTTGGTATACTGTAGATTCTAAGTAAAATTCCTCCCCAAATTCCCCCCTCAACAGGCTCTGCCCCCAAATCTCCAGGAATTTCCCAGTCTGTAGTTGGCAAGCCTTGAGCAGGATTAGGAAGAAAAGGAAGGGTTACATATTCTGCCATAGCCTGAAAGGCAGAAGTATCAAGCCCTTCTGAGAGGCATTATAACAACATGTCCTCTTTGGACTTTTGAGAGGGAAGCAGTCCACTATCAAACATGAAAGCTTTCACTCGCTATATCTAACTAAGTGCCCTACAAAGATTTATCTAACTTGGACACAGTTCCACCATTAAACTCTGTTATGTCCACTGACTGCCACCAGGGGCTAGTGAATGCTCCCGAGCTTGATCTGTAGGAACAATGGGGACTAGGCTCCTAGTCTCTCCACTTGGGAACCAATAGGACCGTGGCGTGAGATTTGAACCCACCAATGGGACCTAGGGGGGTGTCCCCAGGTGTGTATATAGTTGGCCAGCCAGCCAGTAGTTGTGTTCTTTTGTTATGTACAAGTAAACCATGCTGATCATTGCATCAGTCTCTGTGGTTTCTACATGTGTCTAACCCATTACACTTCAAACCCGATGGGCTGATGTTTTCCTTCTTGTTTTTTTGTCATCTGTGCTTAGTGTTGCATATAACTCCTATTTTCCCTTTCTTTTTTTCCCTGGTACTATCTTCCGTTTGTTCTTAATTTGCCACTAACATTTCTACTTGGGGGTTATCTTTCTTTGGACCCAAGCCCTGTTATTTTTCTAGGCTATGTTAATCATCCCAATGCAGTTAGTAAGACTGCTATTCTTCATTATTTATGTATTTCTTTTCTTGTTTTGCTTTTGCTGAGACCTAGATTCCACCATCCCTCAATCATGCCAGCTGTTCTTGCACTGCCTGTCTTGGATCTTTCTGACTGACTTTGCTCAGCTGAATGGGTGAATGGCTTATGGTTTTTTTCCTTGCCCCACATTGCTTTCTTTCTGTCATTCTTCCTTTTCATCTACCATGTTCCTCTGTGTCTAAGTATCACAACTTTTGTATCTATTTTGCGGATATTTTTTCCCTTGGTGGCATTTGTCATCTTTTTATCTGTTTTAAACTTTGGCTATCTTCCTTGCTGAGGTTTTTCTTTTTCAGATCTTAAATTAGATGTTTTTAAATATACATACCCATCCATCTTGTAAGACCAGTCTTTTCTTGCTTTCATTGATTTAGTTGACCTCTTTCTACTTCTGCTCACGGTCAGATCCTTGATTTAATGGTAACTTTTCTTTGTTTACTTCCTGTTGATTTTTTTTAACCCTCTTTTGCCATTGGCACTAAAAATTGGCCTGCCACTGGCCAATTTATAATTTGTTGATAGGGTTGCCCACTGGCCTGGAAGAAAATGTCCTGTCCCTTTAATAGAGGCATAACATGTGGAACTGGGCAGTTGAAGCTTTTCATGGAATGGAGGTAAATAATAACATTGAATAAATAACATCCCATTAAGCCTTTATTAAAAAGGCTGGACACTTTTCACCAATACTGTTGGCAACCCTAGTTATTGAAAGAACTGTTTTAAAATAAATGTGTCTGTTTTCAGTGTATATAAATTGCCTCTGAAAGACAAGGAATGGTTGTGGGAATAAAGGGAAGGAGGAAGGGCCTGTGAAGCAACTGATGGGCTACAGATACAAGCATTGTAGGGTGGGGGTATGTGCCATTTGCCCAAGAAGTGAAATGGTTATATGTTCTTACAATTATTGATATATCTAATATGAAGAGAGCTGAAATACTGTATTTAATTGATGTAGTTTGTAAACAAGAAATTGCAAGTAGATAAATAGGTACCACTTTGGTGGGAAGGTAACAGTGTTCTGTGCGCCTCGACGTCTTCGGACAGCGCTGGCTCTTTGGCTTGGAAACGGAGATAAGCACTGCACTCTAGAGTTGGATTCGACTGGCTTTCAAGCAAGGGAAACATTACCGTAAACATATCTGTATCACAAAAATATTAAAGGCCCTTCCCTATAAGACTGTGTCAGGACATCATTTGTTTAGTCTTCTCACTCTGTCATTAGAATATTTACATGTGATTTCTTTTTAATAGAAGCCACACTGGTAGAATTTTGATCTTCCTCAGTTTATTCAGAAAATACACCCCCCTCTTTTGGAAGATGGCTATCTTTTAGGTAGAAGTTAATGGCAACAGTAAAACCCTCAGCTCTCTATGAACTTTCATTTACATTTGCTCTGTGATGTGAGGAGTCAAGTGACAAAACAGACACATGTTTTGACAGGTACAAGAGGTCTTTGCACAAGTCATGTGTGAAAATGTCTTCAGGACTAAATAGTTTCTCAGTTGACACACACTGTGACTTTTGTGGGCAGAGATTGTTCTTTGTGTTTTATGTCCTTGAAACTGATAATCTGTGTCCAGACAGGCATGGTATAGGATTGATTTTCTGTAGTGCAAACATGGCCACTGAGATAAATTTGGGCATGCTGGAATGCACCCTGGAGTGACCATTCCAACTGACTGGCTTTGTGAAACCCTTCATTAAGTATCAAATTGCCTGTTTCAAACCAAAGAACCTTTCTAAACTTTGGGAGTTTGTTTCCCCTCTTGGGTGATTTCTGATCACATTATAAGCATGCTCACTGAGCTACGACAACATAGACTAGATTGGCCTCTGACTGCCAAAACTAAATAGAGGAAAATGCAATACCAAAAAGTTCTCTTTTTAATCTGGAACAAAAGTGGCAAGATTTCTTAGAATGTGCGATCATTTTCCTATGTAAATAGATAATTTAATCTTGACCAATGTAGTGTAATTGGCAGGGAGATCAATATAGTTTGAATAAATACGTATCCCTCATACAAATAAATACTCAAATCCTGGTTAATAGCCCTCCAATGTATTTGTGTGTATAAAGTGCTCTCAAGTTGCAGGCAGCTGACTTGTGGTGACCCCATAAGGTTTTCAAGGCAAGTGAGGTGGTCTCCAGTGCCTTCTTCTGCAGTCTTCCTTGGTAGTCTCCCATCCAAGTACTGACACTGCTTAGCTTCTGAGATCTGGTGAGACTGGGCTATCTTATACCATTCCACATCCCTCCAATCCATTTATAAGGAAGAAATTCCAGATCTGTGACTGACTATTCCATTAACAGGAAACTGTAGTCAGTCCTGCTTTTTTGGTGAGTGTATTTGTATGAGAAACACCTCAAATTATCCCCCCCCCCTCATTCTCACATTGCATCTAAAAATGTAATGTGAGAATTGCTCTCAGATATGAGGTTACTATACAACTACCAATGATGTGGGTATGCATATACCCATATACACCTATGCACTACAATCTTTATAGCATTTTTTTTGTCCAGTTATATTGTGAACTATCAGTCTACTTTGCCTCAGAGGCTGATGCGATACTTTCTATTCTTCTGTGCAAATTGTCAATAAGTATTTTTTGCACATGTAGGCTTTCTCAGTTATCAAACCAATTTCTTATAGGTATTTTCTCTTGTAGGGAGAGGAATTTTAACCAACTGTTTATCCTGTTTCGTCTTAAGCCTCCCCCCCCTAAGTAATTTCTTCCTGCTTGTTATCCTCTGAAGAAAAGCTCTGAAGAAAATCTATCTGCTATTTGTTTTAAATGAAATTCCCCAGCTCTATGTTTGAGGATATAAAAGTGTTACACATATTGTTAGCTAAATAGGGTTCAACTAACCTAGAAGGGGGGGGGGGGGTTACTCATGACAGCATGCTAAACTACAAACAAACTCTGTGATGATCTGTGATCAGATTTCCCAATAGGATTGCCAAATCTGGATTAGGACATTCCTGGAGATTTGGGGGTGGAGCCTGGAGAGGACAGGGTTTGGGGAGGGGAAGGATCATAGAGGGGTATAATGCCACAGACTTCACATTCCAAAGCTGCCATTTTCTTCAGAATGGTATAGTGCCATAGAGTCCACCCTCTAAAGCAGCTATTTTCTCCAGAGAAACTGATCTCTATAGTCTGGAGAACAGCTGTAATTCCAGGGCATCTCCAGGGCCCACATGGAGGTTGGCAACCCTATCTACATGTCCCCTTTCCTTATCAGCCAATAAGTGTGAACTCAGACTCTTTTACTTGGTCAGTGCCAGCTATTCTCCACACAGTCTGTGGGACTGCAGCCAGCATCTTTACTTGATCTATTAAAACTGGAGAGACGTTCAGGTACATGCATGCACAAAGAAGCACAGCTCAAAATAGCAACAAATTATGCTGTAGGATGTGTGTGTGTTGGGGAGACAGATGTTTATTCCCAGAAGCAGAAGCCATGTCCTGTAATGTAATCTTTTCCACTGCTAATCTGTGTGAGTGTATTGGTAGCTGCTATACATCAGTTACACTTTCTGAAGGATAAATGGTTGAGAATCTCCCGAGCACATTTCATCATTCTAGTGGCTGCTGATCTATTTCTCCCATTGGTTTCCTGTTGCTGTAGCTGCAACAGTTTGTTTTCTTTGCCCTTCTGCAGCCGTCTTTTCCCATCTAATAATGTAGACATCACGCCAGAGATGTCTAAGTGGAGCAGTCCCAGTTTAACTGTACAGAACAGTATTGACTCAGCTAGTGTCAAATACATACTGCGGGGCTCAAAACAGTGCAGATATTTCTTCCAGTAAATGCCAGAATTAAACCAGTTAAGGCTCTGTCAACACATTCAAGAAATATCATCTATTCACCAAATATTCCATGCCTGAAATTAGTGCTGATGAGGTCCTCGCAGAGAAGACTTTCAAAAATGGAACTCACCATGCTTGCAATGGCCACTTGCTCTTGAGTTGAACACTCTGTTCACTCACACTAATAATTAGTTTGCAATTTAGAACAAGCAGTATGTTGACTGCATTTGCATCTGCATACTGGGAAACACATTTTCACATGCGTCTTTTCCCACTTGCACAATTGGGGTGAATTTATGTGGCA
The DNA here is from genome assembly GCF_001447785.1 of Gekko japonicus. Taxonomy (NCBI): domain Eukaryota; kingdom Metazoa; phylum Chordata; class Lepidosauria; order Squamata; family Gekkonidae; genus Gekko; species Gekko japonicus. The sequence continues at coordinate 781,557 of NW_015173677.1, forward strand.
TTGCTCCCCTTATACAATGGATCTTCTCCCCCAAATCTGAGGCAGGTTCTCTGTTCTGTAAAACCATCAAAATTATCCTATGGAATGGGAACAGGCAGGTGTAAATTAAATCTCCCTCCCTTTCCCAGGATCCTTAAGCACAGATTGTGGGATTTTTTTAAATATTAGGATTTTTTTTAATGGAGTTTGAGTGTGACTGGAGTTAATCCCGTGATTAGTAATGTTCTACAACATTAAAACATCTTTACATTTATTTGTGGATATGGACAGTGGTATATAGAATTCCCTTTTGGCTGCTGGATTTTCACCTTTCTTTGTGGTGGGAGAAAGTTCATTCAAGAAGGGCTTATAATCATATGGAACTCTTGAAAGATTCACTAGAGATGCCCCATTTTCCAGCACAACAGGGATCTTTCATTTTATTCCTGCCAAATCAGTTTAAAAAGTTTTTAATAATTCCTTTCAAAATCCATGCACATATTTAAACTCAGAAACTTAAGATGCTTGATGATGATGCTTTTATTGAAGTTGACGTTTAAAAAAACCTGCAATCTTTAACTCTGTATTTTATATCATTTCATGTATTTTCAATGCAGAAGAGACTCAGAACATTTCTTCTTTCCTCTCTATTACTGCTCTCTAGGTATTTGTAATGGTAGCTGGGCAGCAGCAAACAATGTAAAAAACCCACTATTGAAGGCTTTTTCAGTGTATAAATGGGGGTTAATCTGGTATCCCCAACTCATGCAAAAATGAGATTGGGACCAAGTGTGTCCACATGCTGACCCTAAGCAAATGTATAATAAAACAGACTTCTGTTAAGATAACTTCAGTCAGCATTCTCATCAGATGTTTCAGCATGGATTCCTACTCTTATTACAAAATCCCAGAACTGAAAAGAACCCAAGCCAAATGGCTCAGTCCTTTTATGCTCACTCTCAGACTCTTCCCTGAGTCCTTTTAGACATGATGGCATGAAATGGAGTTGGAAGGCATCCACTCAAAACACACACATGAACACAGGAAGTTGCTTCATGAGACCATTGGTCTGCCAAGATCAGCAGTCAGAGTCCCCTGAACTGTGGCAGCTGTGGGGCTGAAGGCTCTTCACTGGGCCTGCTACTGCTGTCACCCAAGTAGGGATGCTGGTCTCCAGGTGGGACCTTGGGATCCCCTGGAATTACAGCTCATCTCCAGAATATAGAGATTAGTTCCCCTGGAGAAAATGGATGCTTTGGAGGGTGGACTCTATGGCATTATAACCAACCCAAGTCTCTGTTCTCCTCAGGCCCCATCCCCAAATCTCCAGGGGTTTCCCAACCTGGATCTGACAACCCATGGGCAAGGGAGGCAGAGGCAGATAGAGGGCACTTTAGCAAGGGATGGTGCCTCCTTGCTTCCAGAGGTGAGACACCAGGGGCTGCCATGCCATGGGAGTACAGGGGGGCCACTGTAGTGGTTTGGCAGCCTATGAGAACCCTCTGCCCAGGACCATAGCACTCTGGAACTGGCCCTGAAGTTCAGTATTGCCTACTTTGATTTGCAGGGATTCGACCTAGGATTTTCTGCATGCAAAGAAAATACTGAGCATGGCCCTTCCCCAACGGCACTGGTATAACAGCTAAACCAGCAGGAAGACATCCTGTATTTAACACAGAATAATTCCTAGCAATTTTTTTTGAGTTCTCAGCCACAATGATTCAGCACACCTGACAGGGGAAAATTGTGATGGAGACCTGGGAACTGTGTTCATCACCACAAGACAAACCAAAATCCATAGAACATACCAGTGGTACAATCTGCAAGAGAAACTTCTGCACAGAAACACCTTTTCATGGCACCTTTCTCCTCATTTCTCAACTGCCTGTACAGGAGGTAATTGACCATTTCCTTAAGTGGCTGAGACGTTGACCCACAGAGGGACACTACCTTATAAACATTTACACTAAACAAACATCTGCCAGAATCCGTCATGTACACACTTATCCAATTTAGTCATGAATGCCCCAAGTGGTAAATGCCTTCAGCATTTACTCAGTGTTAGTTATTCCATAGTTTAATTCCATTAAAAAAAACAACAGCACAAGGCCAGGAAGTTTTTCTTAACAGAAAGTCATTGCACACCAAGAACAAATAAAGCATGCTAAACTGAGAGCATGACTAACAATGCTGCATAAATTATTCACAAATGGCACTCCTGTAAGGAGGCTTGTACATTATTGCATTTTTAATTTGCAAGCTTTTTCACTTTTGGGCTCTATAACTTTGTTTAAAAGTTTTTTTTTTAAAAAAACAACTTTTGATAATCTTTATAACTAGCAATTAAATAATGCGTCATAGGAATAGAGGAAAATCATCATAAACTGCTACTAATAACATCCAGGAAAGCAAATGATAGGTTTGGGGAAGAACATAAAATATGTGTAAACTTGTTTGTTGTACCAAGGAAAGATTGCATGTTACTCTTAATTCTTTCCTAACAGGCTTCATTCTCAGAAAGGTGGTAAATCTGTGTTTGGCCTAACCACTTTAGGCTGCAGGTGAGAGCTCAGTGGAATGAATGGATGAATTAAAAACATACCTCCACAGAGAAAACTTGATGTCAGGGAGAAAGCTATGCTAGAATTCTTCCCCAACATCT
>NW_015173677.1:784243-795009 GCF_001447785.1 Gekko japonicus
AGTCATATTAATTATCCTCCAAATGCAATCAGAAGGTTGCAACGCAGACCTTGATGAGGACTATCCTCAGCAGTATGAATCTGAAAGGCACATATTTTCGTAAGGAAGGGTTTTGTTTTGTTTTTAAATTCATATGCGTTTAAGGATGTCACCATGTTGTGTGACGATTCTGGGTTGATTTCAAGTTGCTTTCCCAGTTTCTCCACACTCAGGATGCAATTGCAGCCATCCTTTCTCCTGATTTCATTTACAAAATCAATAAAAGTACTGGCCAACAAATCGGACCCCTTTTTTGGGGGGGTCAGCTTCATAGCAGCATACAAACTTGGTATACATGTAGTGCCAAAGAAAACTGGCAAAGTGGAAATGGCCTTACCAACCATGTATGAAAATTTAAAGAAATCTAAAAAAAAAATACATGTCTGTATCCCTAAATGTTCTCTGAGGCTAAGTTTGCTGCCAATATGCCAAGCGATGCTGGGAAAAGACAGAACTAGCAGGGGAGAAGTGGTGGTGGTGGTGGTGGTGGTGGTGGTGGTGGTGGTGGTGGTGGTGGTGGTGGTAAGCACAGAACTACTGCTCCACCACTGAGTTTCTTCTGGCGCCCAACTGTTTCCTTGTCAAGAGCTCCAAAAACTGGAACAAGCTTTTGATGAAATTACCCTGCTCTTTGATCAGTTTCCTGGTGATCAGCCTCAAATAGCAGCTGAACAGCATTACAGCCATCCAGTGACTGTGGTCCACTTTCCTCCCTTCTGCCTGGCAAACCCATTTTTGCATCTGCACAGTAGGGGAAATTGAATCTGTCCAGGGTTCATGAATAGTTGAGTCAGTGATGGTATGACTCCTAAAATACTGTGTGAAAATGCACTCCCACAAAATATCCTCAACAATAACACAGATTTAAATTAACACCAACCAGTAAGGTTTTTTTAAATTAGTTTTGATTTATTTATTTATTTATTTAGTTTTGATTTAATATCACTGGTCGACCCATGAATTTACTCACTATTTATCTAGATCTGCCAAGCAGTGAGCAACAATAGGTCTTTAGGGGAGGGGGAAAGCCAAGATTATTCACTGGGCTATGTGGGAACAGCAGGTCCACAAAATGCTGCCAACGGCATTGTGTTCTACTGTATTGTCTGAATACATGAAAAGTAACTTGCTAAATGGGCTTAAACTATTCATGAGCAGTCAAAAAATTGGCTCCCTGTTCGCCATTGGTGATCCAAATGTGAGTGGCTCTAGCAGGCATCCAGGCATCTCTAGTTGTGTCTTCCTACTTAGGTGCAGCTCTGAGTTTCATGTTTTTTTGCCATGGAAGCATGGACTAGTGAAATGTGTTTGCCTCCATGTCCCCAAAGTAGTCTGTGACTTTTATTTCTGTATTTTAAAATCCTGCTTTCTCCTCTTAGAGTAGTACTCCTGGGTTCAGAAGCACCATTATTCCAGCCTTTGTAATGCTTCACTCTCCAAATATGTCACGACAGCTGACTTACCATTTTAAAAAGCCATAAACTAGACTCGATCTGCCTGGTCTCAAGCTGTTTCGTAGCTACAGCCTTTTATCAGCATTTCCCCAATAAGGTCAGCATACTGCAGACTGAATTTCTGTCTCTGACTGGATGGCATACCTGTGTGTCTCCACCAGTGGGCAATAACAGACTTGTTATACCTATCTTGGGATCAGAAACATTAAATGTGCAGTGAGAAAAGGTGGGGGAAAGACAGACTGAATGCTGCGGGCACCTTTGCAGTTTTATAACCGGTTGACTCTATGAGTTAAATGAGCTGCGTTCTCGCCCTACAGTGCTGCCTGGTCGCAGCCATGCCCACACTTTCTGTCTCATAACCCAGCATTAGAGCGCACTAATATGTATCCGTTCCTTCCTCAAGCCCTCCTCCCGCTGCCAGACAAAAAAGCTGGCATCTGAATGCTTTGATTGTTAGCATGAATAGAATTTCTAGAGAATAATTATGCGACAAGATCTGCTAGGCAATGCAGCAGAGCTAAGAGCTTTGAGCAAAGATAGTTGCAGAGGTGTGAAATGAAATATTAAACCTGAATAATGTAGAAGGGTGTTACATTAAAGGCAAGGAGCTGAAAGTCAGCTTTGATTGTATTGTGGATGTGAACACAGGGAGAAACCATTGACATAAAGAAGCACTTCAAGACGTCCTGATTGTAATCAGGCAGGAGCCAGCTCTCGCTATCCACTCAGCTCTGGAAATGTGACTCTGTCTGTTTTTACAGTTGCAAGGTCAGGCTGGTTTACAGCACAACCAGCTTGGCAATGTAACAGAAAATGTTCAGTATACTGTGCAGGAGGAGAGCCGGGCAGGGATGGAAGAAAGAGGAGGAGGGCTTCAGAGGTGACAGCTACGCATGCAGCATTGTGGGGGGCATTTGAAAGCATGGGTACTGGCAGATCTGTGGCTCTATGGAAGAAGCAGAGGAAGAGCTATTCCTAACAAATCATGCAGACCTGGACTGTTTGTTCCCATATGTGAAGAGCAGGATGCCATTTCACTGGAGCATTTCCTGGGCAGCAGCAGCTAAAACTGCTTCAGGGATTAGGATGCCCCAGACATCATTGTCACAGTAGCCTGGGCAGCCTGTCTCTGAATCCCAGAACGAGAGAAGTGCTTCTATATTAATGTCCTCTCTGTGGCCTCCCTATATATTTGGCTGGTTGAACACAGGATGCTGGGCTAGATGGACCAAGACAGTTCCAACTACACTCTCCCTGTGCTCTTAACTTTCAAAAACAGACTAAAATTCAACCAAGCACAAGCTATCTATGTAGACTGAACTACAGGTGTCATACACTCCCCCCCACACACACACATTTATGCAATACATGCCACACGCTGTAACAAGACAGCTCTGCTATTCTGCACTGCCTTTCAGATAATAACAACAGGTTCCCCTAGACAAAACAAAGGAGTTATCTTTGGAATGCATAATAATGGGTTAAATGAAACAAAAAACCATCAGATATATACATCCTTGCTTTAAATGGTCAGACCTGAAGCCTATCCATTCATAGACAATATGTCTTTTAGGAAAGTTGACACAAATGAGTTGAAGCTCAAATGGAATTTAAACTTAGATGTTCTTTGGAGCTGTCTTTCTTTTGCACTACACTGAATCCACATTATTACTTTCACCTATCATTCTTTATTATGAATGCATCCAGTGGTGTACCAAGGGGGCAGAGGGGGCAGTCTGTCCTGGCCACAGTTTAAGGAAGGCTTTTAAAGGGTGCTCTTGAAGCAAGTGTCCTCATGCTGCCTCCAGCCAAACATCTTCCCTTTTATTTTTAAACTGCGGTTCTGGCTACAGCCACTAGGGGAGCAGGGAGTATGAAAATAACAAAGCTATGCTTCCCTTTTTCCCAATACTCAAGCAAACTTCCTTAACAGATCCTGCTGATAGCTGATACAATAATTGCCAGCCTGCAAGTCATTTTCTCCAGCAGTCTAGCCTTTCTGTATCTCTTTCCTTGCACCCAGCTCAGCCAAAGTAGTAGTTAGGGTCTTGCAGCAAGATAACCTTTCCCTCTCTTAATTTCCCTCTCTGTTTTCCACACATTTCTCATTCATTTAGGGTTGTCAGGTCCTACCTGGCAGCCGGTGGGGGGGATCCTTGATCCTTTCTGGGATCTTCCACCATGCACACAAAGTGACATCATCATGTCACCAACATCAGGAGTGATGCTATAGTTTTTGAGCAAAATTCTATGGTTTGTAGCCAATTTTATCATAGAGTTTTGCCCCCAAACTAGAATGTCACTGGGTGATGTCAGCAACATGATTACATCACCTATGGTGTGTAGCCAATTTTATCATAGAGTTTTGCCCCCAAACTAGAATGTCACTGGGTGATGTCAGCAACATGATTACATCACCTTTCAGGCCACTTGGTGGGATTTCCCCCACTGGCCAACTGGCCAGTGGTGGGGAAGCACCCTGAAAAAGTGGGGGTTCCTGCCCTGCCCTGGATAGCCCAAGCAAAACCAGTCTCATCAGATCTCGGAAACTAAACAGGGCCAACTCTGGCAAGTACTTCGATGGGAGACCTCTTTAAAACACCAGTAGTCAGGAGGACAGGGACAGGCTTTATTCAGCCACCTCTCTGAGTATCCTCCAGGCCCCCAGTAGGAGTCAGTCACCAGAGGTTGCCATGACTTCTGGGTACACATGCATGCACACACACGCACACATATGAAATATAAAAAATACCAAAAAAGCAAGGGTTCCCCCACTCATAGTGGGGGTCTGGCAACCCTATATTCATTTCTGTCTCCCTTCACCTATGTTTTCTGTTTCCCCACCCCCTTTATTTACACTTCTTGGTTTGAAGACCTTCTCATCCCTATCCTGCTTGGTGACAGAATGTATTTAAGAGTAGCACAGTAACAAACCTTTGTTAATAGTATGCTGGGTTCTCTGTACATTGCACTGGTTCTGCTGAGGTGCACAAATGCCTCCTCCCCTCAGTTTCTACTGAAGAGATTCTCTGGTTTGACTTTAGTCTCTTAGAAACAATGGAGGATGGGGGCACCTTCTTTAGGGGCTAGTGTGTTTTTTTAACATCCAGTCTGGTGAAGCTTGTGATCACAATTTTGTGATGCTTTGGGTAGTGTTAATTAGCAAACGTTTGTACAAAGGCAGGCTCCTAGCTCCCAAAAATGTGTGTAGATGTTTGGGATGGTCATCTGTTGGGCTTCAAAATTGAGAACAGAAGCCCTCCCAAGTGCCCGCTCAGAACATGAGTGGTATGATGTTTGGTGTTTTTTGTTTTTGTTTTGTTTTTGCCGTAAAATCACAGCTGACTTATGGCAACCCTGTAGGGTTTTCAAGGCAAGAGACAGTCATCAGATCTCAGAAGTTAAGCAGGACCAACATGGAGGCAGGCAATGGCAAACCACCTTCAAATGTCTCTTGCCTTGAAAGCCCTGTGGGGTTGCCATAAGTCAGCTGTGACTTGATGGCAAAAAAATAATAATCGAGGAGGGTAGTGTTAAAAAAATTATCCACCCCAGGTGCCAAATAGGCTAGGTTCACCACTGAATGCATTGGTAAGCCTGAAGTCCCAGCTACATATTACATCTACCATGTGATCTCCATAGGGACTTGCGGCCATAGACTGTTGCAGTTCCCCCAATTTAGAAGCACAAGAAAGGCCCAATTCACATCAAGACCTCGGCATTGGGGGGGAGGAGCTCCTGCCTCCCCCCAACATTTTCCCAGCCCAAAACATCCCCGAGAAGCATTATTTGCTCCATCAGGATGGTTGCACCTGCACTGAATGCTTGCATGTGCACCACCACTGGGCAAATCACCTCCCAGGACCGTTTCATGTTAAGAAGATGGCATGGAAGGAAGGAAGGAGCCCCTGCTCCTCCTGCACCATGGTCGTGATCTGAACTGGGTCCACACAGAGTCAGGGGAGCTTTCCATCTGTGGCTGCTCCTCGTCAGCTGTTTCTGAGCCAGGTGCCAGTGTGGGCGGTGATGGCAAATTGCCGATCTCTGCAGCTTCAGAGGGGCCAGCTGTAGGTTCTGCTGGAGCTGGTAACGGCCCTTCCTCAGCACCCATGATACAAACAATAATCTGTACAAAACCTATAATTATTCTCTGTACAAAATCTGCTACTTTACGATAGCAAAAATGAGCAGGAGTATTGCCCCTTACTGGATTTCTCGCCATGGACATACCTGTGGGCAGAGATGGCCCAGTCCTATGCAGAGTTGTTCTAGTCTAAGCCCTCTGAAATCAGTGGGCCTCAAATGGAGCAATTTTGCTTCGGGTTGCACTGTCAGTGTCCTCGGTGGGACAGAACATATTAACAAATTAACCCAGCACTGTGTATTGAATTCCAGATATTATATGAAAATATTTCCAAAAATTGTTGGTTGATTACCCTACTCTGGCCCAAACACATATGATTACTTTGGATTTTTATTCTGTTTTTTATTAGTGCAGCTTAGTCTTTCTCAGTGTTTGCCTATGAACTGTTTCTGATTGCTGCAGGCCACCCCAGGAGTGAAATATGAAACTAGCCTGCCCTTGTAACTGTGAAAACAGGCAGAGCAACATTTAATTAATCAACTGACAATCGACAGCCATTGACAATTCCTGGTATTACAGAACCTGCCGACTGAAGTTGGCCCCTACTGGCTGATAGTAGGACCTGATCTGCTTTCTAACGTAGAGGAAGAGCAATAAGTTATGCTGATATGAAGATCTTAAAACCAATGCAATGCACTAATCTTTTTCAAAGGCGCTGGAACATCTTACCTCTCTCAACAGTCTGCATCAAGCAGTTGACACAAAAGCGCAACTGCTTTGGAAATGAGATGGGAATGATCACCCTTCATGTCCAATAGCTTCTATCACCGTGTGTGTGCCAGCTATGCCAGAGCCCTCCTCTGTGTCCTGCTGAGCGCAAGGAAAGCAATGGTTCTCTTCTCTCCGTTGTAGCCTCATTTGATCTGATGTATTGTGGCACAATACTTTCTCTGGATTAAGAGAAATGCCACTTCGAAATGAAAATGTTTGATCACCTGCTAAATATGTTTGCCTTTTTATCTGTGCCTCCAGAATCCAAAGCATGTGACAGAGATTATCCTTAGCATCTCTAATAGCATGCACATTTTGTAGGCTAAATCTCATTTGCATTCTGGTGACTGGGGCAGATAACACTGCAGGAAAGTCAAAATTTCAAAGCTCTATAAATAAGCAAAAAAAAAAAGTATTATTACCTAAAGTGACATTGCTTGGGAAAATCTACTATCTTTTTTTTTTTTTTTAAATCATCTCTGGTGTTCCCGCTGGTGTAGCTCTTGACTGAATTTCTGTACATCTGAGGAAAAGAGACTACCTAGGAAATATTATATGATAGCTAGTTTTGGAAATGGCACAGAAACATTGTCAGCAGTGGCTGAACAAACCTACATATAAGTGGAATGATTACATTGAACTCTTGATTCAGGTTTCTGGAACCTAACTTCTCATCTTGGGAACAGCAGAAAATCATTCCACATCCAAGTGACAGTATTGCTTATAGAATGATCTCGTTCATGTACCTTAGTGGAATCACCCAGAATTGTGCTTCTTCGTGTCATGTCAAAATAGGAAGAACTTCTTATTCTTCCATCCTAAGGGAACCTTCCTCCCACTTAAGTATCTCTTCCACTAAAGAAAGAGACACTTGAGGTTGGAGGGCTCTGTAAGGTGCAGGAAGGCTTCAGTCTTTGCTGAGCAGAGCAGTAGGGTTCAGGACTCTTCAGAGGGCTGGATTCAGAGACACGACACCTAGGCTAACTTGACCTGAAATGGATGTGCAGTCCTGTCCAACCACATCACAGCATTGCAATACAAGGTGTCAGTGTATAGGCTGATCAGTGATGACTGTGATTATGTGCTAGCCCACCTGGAGGCCAACTAACAAACTAGCAACAGTAAATCAAAGCCCAGCCCAGCAAAGCAATAGCAACAACACAACCATATGGCTCCAAACCACATTTAAGTCATATTTAGTTTCATTCCACATTTAGTTTCATTCACTTTCATTATTGTCTAACTTTGTTTGCTTTTGTATTTCTTAGAATACTGGACTCCAAGTTCCAGCCAGTTGAAACTGGCTGCAAGACTCCATAACGATTTACAGCCCAGCAACCCAACTTTATATATTTGTGGCCAGCAGACAAACATTTGTCTACATTACAGTCAATAAATACAATTAATTCTCATCTTTCTAATAAGTCTCCTGCTCTCCTTTTTGTTTTCTGGCCCAGAATCTCCAAAGTTTTCCTTGCATGTCCATCTCACTTCATTTATACTAATACCGCAGAATTCTTGGGATACACTCGGACATAACTTTAAGCCAACATCTTTTAAGAGCCAAAGAATAGATACTTTTGAATTATGGTGCTGGAGAAAACTCTTGAGAGTCCCTTGGACTGCAAGGAGATCAAATCATTCAATCCTAAAGGAAATCAACCCTGACTATTCCTTGGAATGCCAGATACTGAAGCTGAAGCTCAAATACTTTGACCACCAAACGAGAAGGGAGCACTCACTGGAGAAGACCCTAAAACTGGGAAAGACTGAAGGCCAAAGAAGAAGGGGACAGCAAAGGATGAGATAGTTAGACAGTGTTATCGATGCAATGAACATGAAGTTGAGCAAACTCCGGAGAACGGCGGGAGACAAGAGGGCCTGGTGTGAAGTGGTCCATGGGGTCTTGAAGAGTTGGACTCAACTGTGTGACTTAACAACAACAACCCCACTTTTCTCACCAATAAAGTCCTAAAGCAGCTAACTAAATTGTTCTTCTTTCCTCCCCTTTATCCATTTTATTTTCACACATGTGTGAACCCAGCTTACTTCCATGCTTCTGTGCCTTGCTTTTCCCTGTGCCTTTCTGAGAAATCCAACCAGTCTGAAACTGTTTCCAACTTCCTGCCCTGCTGCTAGAGAAACTGGTAGAGGAAACAACTAGATGTACCTTTCTTCTGTTTAGGCTAGTGTACCAGGTACAGCTATTCCTGGAAATGGCTGGCCAATGTGTGAACCCAGCTTACTTCCATGCTTGTGTGCCTTGCTTTTCCTTCTGCCTTTCTGAGAAATCCAACCAGTGTGAAACTGTTTCCAGCTTCCTGCCCTGCTGCTAGAAAAACTGGTAGAGGAAACAACTATATGTACCTTTTTTCTGTTTAGGCTAGTGTACCGGGTACAGCTATTCCTGGAAATGGCTGGCCTGGGCCTCAATTACACATGCCTAGGTAATATCCGGGTTATATTACTGTAACATGCTCTATGTAGAGTAGACATGTCTCTGAAAAGAGATCTGAGAGTTCTGTGTCAGCCAAAATATGTCAGGTCTTCGTGCATCGTAAGTCTCCAGTTTTACATTCGTGACAAGTTTGTTTTTAGCTCAGTTTGAAATGTTGGGTGTTGACCTTTAAAACTTTACAGCATCAAACTGTGATCAGTAGGCAAATTCACCTTGATCAAACTTCCACAATTACATGAGGTGAACTGATCAGAAGACCCTGATGTTTTTAGCATAAAAGGACTGACTATGAAGCCAAAGAAGTCAATGAGTAAAGATAAGTACCTGTGATATATGGAATCAGGCGCATGAATTAATTTTCCCTTCACAAACTGGGATTCTAAACTTGGATTAAATCAGTTGTAAATTTAACAGTTTGTGCTGTGTGTGGCTTCAATCACACACACTAAATAATGCACTTTAAATCCACTTCCAATGCACATTCCAACTGGATTTTACTGTGTGAACTGGCAAAATCCAGTTGGAAGGTGCATTGAAAGTGCATTATTTACTGTGTGATCACATCTAAACTTGAATTAAATAAACTGTAAATTTAAGAGCTCATTACCCATGACACGAATTGGCCTCAGAGTAAATTTTAGGGAGCTCTCATGCCTGTGGTTCAGGATTGAAAGGTCTCCCTGTGGAACTGGACTGCCATGGCCCTGAGATACTGACCCATCCTCACAGCCTGGTCAAAAGCTGTTCCAAAGCTGTGTGTTTTTCTCCAACTCCCACTTTCCTGATCTTGATCATACACACAGATATAATAAACCAATTACACTAAGTTCATGGGGGGGGGGGGCTGCTATTGCCATTCACTGACAATTCCATAGACTCACGAGTACATTCATGCTTTCCCCCATATCAGTACATCAGGGAAACTGTCATATTTGGTTTCTCATCACAAATGTTACATCTGGCATGCAAAAAAGGTAGGTGGTCTGTGTTTTGAATACAGAATGAATAGTTAGTGTTTCTGGGCCATTCCAAAGCCCAAAGAAATGCAAACCATGTGTAGTTGCTTCTCAGAAATGGAGGAGGAGGCTCAGTATTAAAATATTTCTATATATGTCTCACATATTAGCCAGTTGTCAATAAAATGAACAGAACACATTAGCTATTCAACAGTGCAAGGGATGTTTGATCACTGTACCAGAAGATTCGTGACATGGAGCATAACTAGATGTTGCAAGTGGGAACTCACAAAAAACCTGCCGGAGCAGCTATCCCATTCCCCCCACTTTTGCTTTCTCCCCTCTCCCCCTACTTTGCTGTTTCTCACTCTTTCTCCCTCCCCCCACTTGTTCTGTTACACTCTGTGACCTCTTTGCCTGTTACTTCCTCACTCTTTCTGCCCCCCCAACACTCTCCCAGCTGCCCAGCTCCTTTCCCCTACACACTGCAGCAATACCAGCAGTGGCTCTCCAGGAATCACAATGGATCTCCCAAGTCCCAGCTACAGAGATCAGTTCCTCTTAGGGTTGCCAGCTCCGTGTTGGGGGAATTTCTGAAGCCTGGGGTTGCCTGGCAACAGCCACTGAGGTAATCCATTTTTTAAAGCTACAGGTACTCCTTTTATCATTTTCAGTTCTGTCTTGCACCTTCACAGCTCCAGTCACCAAATGTAAGTATCCAAAGACTGGCCAACTTTGCTATTAGAATATAAGATAGTGCAGGGCTGGTGCCAGGTTTTTTTGCACATTAGGTGAGGCTACCTTCTGCCCACCCCCCATGCACCGACCAATTTTCAAACATAAATGTATTTTATGAAGAATGAAACTACAGGCACCTCTCCTTTAAAGGACCTCAGGTAACAGTGCTGAGGAAATCATCTGCCCCAGTCCCAGGACAGGGGTACATAATCAGCACATACACCGAACAGCACACCATTTGCCCCCCCCCCCCCCCCCGGGAA
>NW_015173677.1:795462-798893 GCF_001447785.1 Gekko japonicus
CGGGGAGAGACCAGAGCCAGCCGTGAAGGCTGCGCAGGCTCCGCAGGCTCCGCTTCCCCTCTTGGAGCTGAGGCTGCACCGCAGCCTGCCTTTCCTTGTTCCTCCTCACGAGGAGGAAAACGCGGCCCCCAGGAGGCATGCCAGGGCTGTCTCCTGTGGGGCCGGATTTGCTGAGCATGCAAGCAGTCACAGCAAGCCCACTGACATGCTGGTCATCAGCATGGGAAATGGCAAGAAACAGAGCTTACGCCCTGTCTCCAGACCCTCACAGCTGCTGGAAATGCTGTTTGCCTGGGTTTGCCCCCACGTGTTTGGCCAAGAACAACCCTTTCCTTTCCTTTGCTGGCGCACCAATGTCATCACAAGCAGATGTGCTTTTATTCAGCACCAAGGCTGCCTACCCCCTTCGCAGACCATGCTTGTCTGAACAGATTAACATTGATCAGAAATGTTAAATTGTTTCAAGATTAAAAAAAGAGAGAAATCAATGACGGCCTCCTCTGCTATGAACCAAAGGAAGAGTGTTTTTAATCATAGCTAAGGCTGTGGTCACACACACTAAATCATCCATTTTCAATCCACTTTCAATGCACTCTCCAACTGGATTTTACTGTGTGAACTGGCAAAATTCAGTTGGAAAGTGCATTGAAAGTGGATTGAAAATGGATTATTTAAAGTTATATTTCATGTCGTTTAGAATCTCAAAAAGACATTCTGAGCCCTTAATCAACAATGGAACTTCTCGTCTTTCCAGTAGTTATCACCAAAAGTCACCCATATCCAGACTACATCAATATAGGCGGGATCCAGACATGACAGATTATTCTGGGTTGCCATAAATGGGAAGCAACTTGATGGCATTTAATACACACAATCATTTGCTTCCTGCATTTTCCTGTCAGAAAACCCGACAGGTGACTCCTACATGCAATATCCCAACAAGTGTGGATTCCACTATGCGTGCTGATCAGGGTTTTGTTTTTAAACCGATTCATGTCTGCAAAGGCAAGCAATGAATCAGCCAGAAGTTCTTTAAACAGCCCCTAATAGCATGCCAGATTTTCAAAGTAGTGTGACACTGAGAGGGAGGGGGAGAATGCAAACCTTTTTTGGGGTGGGAATCACCTTATATAGCTCAGCTAAGGTGGGTAGAGCTGGGGGAAGCCGTCTTTGATGCCAGTGGGCAGCAAGGCCAGCTGCTGCACCTGTGAAGGGTCAGCAGCTTGTACAAGGCTGGAGGGACTGTGCTGGAGGTAGAGGACAGGATGAGGCTGTCCCAAGGCACACAGCTGGTAGAAAATTTGCAAGGCACTGGTCCATAAGAGCCACCGGCGGTGGCTGCTGCAGCGACCTCTGCTTTGTAGAGACGGACTCCAGTGAGGAGGAAGAGGAAGAGGCCTCATGGTGGCCCCCACCACCTCCCGTGGTCTTGGGCAGAGTGGGCAAACTGTGGCAGGCTGCAGGCCAGCAGGGAGGCCAGGCACTGCCTGGGGAGCACCGAAGAGGCTGCCCCGCTTGTATTCCTCCACATCCAGCAGCTGCTGAGTCCGGGCAGCCAAGTAAGCCGAGTTGAGGGACAAGAGGGGCATGCTGAGGAAATCCACATTGTTGGATGATGAGGCAGCAGCCCCAGGCTGCTGCTGCTGGAGGCAGAGGTGGCGGCCACCTCCAAGTCTGGATCCAATGGAACCCGCAGCACAAAGGCGTTGGCTGGTGGGGCGCCGATTACTTCCCTTGGGGACTTTTGAAGATGGCTCCATCTGCATCCTTCGCTGTTGTGTGGGGGTGTTCATCGGCAGGTGACCAGCATTCTTCTGAAGGTGACGCTCTAGGCAACCGCCTAATTCACCTCTATGGACACACCAGCCCTGAGATAGTGGCTGATTTCGCACTAGAACTGCCTCGATGTTGCGCTGCCGTTTACACCGATACTATTGGTCAATTTCACAACCGAAGCTGCGGGGCTGAATTTTGACTCGCATCTTCGCCCGATTTCCCCCGCAGTTTCGTGATCCTGTTTTTTTTAGGATCACGAAACTGCGGAGGAAATTGGGCGAAGACGCGGGTCAAATGCAGCCCCGCGGCTTCGGGTGTGAAATTGACCAATAGTATCGGGGCAAACGGCGGCACAACATCGAGGCAGCTCTAGTGCGAAATCAGCTACTGTCTCTATGTCCACTACAAGGATCCACCACCAATTTAAGGGTAGGATTTTTTTCCTTTCAAAAACACTGCATATGCTCAATTCAGAAAGCTAACCTTATTAGCCATGGCTGGGCAGAGACCCAAGTGAGATTCCACCATAAGCGGCTTGAAAACAGCACAGTGGAAGAGAGACAGGAGCTCTGGTGGCAGCGAATGTGAGAGGCAATGCTTTCCAGGAAATGCAACTATCCCTGCATCTACTGTGGTTGCTCTCTCATTACCCGGCAAGCACTGGCCCTCACCTCCATGGGACTCCATGGGACTCCTGTCTCTTACTTCTGCACCATTTTTCAAACCTCCTTTAGGGGAAGCCTGTCTGGGTTTCTTCTCAGCCAGGGTTCTGTCAGGTTGGTTTTCAGAATCAGGCCCCACAGTGGTTTTGAAAAAAGAAAATCGTAGCCTTGAAAATTGCAGCACATACCCATGGCGAACATAGGGATGCCATTTGGCTTACAGTTTGGCTCACAGTAAAATGTAACTCACATAAATATACAGATTCCCGTTCATCAATAGTTCTTTTGGCACAGTAATCTCCAGGGTGATCATTCTGTTTACTGTCCCAATATTTGAAATAGTCCAAAATGGCAAATGCATTTCTGAATGAAAGGTCTCCAGCTCTCTCCTCCTAAAAGGCAAACATTGTTGGAAGTGAAGGACTGTACACTGTCTCCTGCCTTGAACTTCACAGACGGCACCATAGATTTAGAGAGCCAGTTTGGTGTACTGGTTAAGTGTGTGGACTCTAATCAGGGAGAACTGGGTTTGATTCTGTACTCCTCCACTCACAGCTGCTGGATGACCTTGGGCAAGCCATAGTTCTGTCAGTGCTGTTCTTGAAAAAGAGCAGTTCTCTCAGAGCTCTCTCAACCCCACCTACCTCACAGGGTGTCTGTTGTGGGGAGGGGAAGGGAAAGGTGTTTGTAAGCCGTTCTGAGACTCCTAGTGAAGGGTGGGGTATAAATCCGATCTCTTCTTCTTCTTCTTCTTCTTCGATAAATAGAGAGGTCAGACTCAGGACATGCAGAACACCTTTCCTTCCTGCTATCTCACACTATCCCTTTGAAATAGAATGCTATTCTTAGGGACAAGATTTCCTTCCTTCCGGCTTAACGCACCTCTCTCTCTCTCATACACAAAGAAGGAGCACACTCTCCATCTTTGGCACCATGGATGCAGGACATATGTTTTGCCTCTGCATCTATCCTTTCTAGTTAGATTAGATTCTT
>NW_015173677.1:799170-800691 GCF_001447785.1 Gekko japonicus
ACCCCGCTGGTCCAAAGCAGTCCAGTGGCAGCTTTAAGACCAAGTTTTATTCAGGTACAAGCTCTCCCTCCTCTGCAAGGACAGATCTGCACTCCCCCCCCCCAATAGCTAGGAATCCAAAACAGTCCAGTGGAGCCTGAGTGGTGGGTGTTGCCTTCTGACACACTTCCGGTGATGTCAGGGGGTGTGGCATATGCAAATAAGTTATGCTAATGAGTTATGCTAATGAGCTCCTCCACCTCTTTTCCTACGAAATGACCCCTGATACTATCTATCTTTTACCTATACTATCTAGAATAGAGTTCCCTAAATAAATAAAGAACTCTTACTAGTTTGAAACTTAAAAGTGTCTCCAAATAACTTTGTAATTTTGCTAGCACACACAGTACTGAGTCACTGCTGCTGCATGTAAGCTTAGTGCACCCTACTACCAATAGAGATTCATGGTCATGCCATACCATACTAGTGAATCTATACAAGTCTTCTACAGTATGGCAGCATAGACTCACAAAGGGATCAGGGGCCTACTATGTAGAATTTTACCTTTTATTCACCAGTTTGGTGTAGTGGTTAGGAGTGTGGACTCTAATCTGGGAGAACCGGGTTTGATTCCCCACTCCTCCACATGCAGCTGCTGGTGTGACCTTGGGTCACTTACAAGTTATTTCAGAGCTGTTCTCTCAGGAGCAGTTCTTAAAAGAGCTCTCTCAGCCACACCTACCTCACAGGGTGTCTATTGTGGGGAGGGGAAGGGAAAGGAGATTATAAGCCACTCTGAGACTCCCTTGGGTAGTGAAGGGCAAGATATAAATCCAATCTCTTCTTGTTCTTCTTATTTGGCAACTCTGTTTGCATGCATGTAGACTGTTCTTTGCTGTGTGCTAACAGACCTGGAAGGGAAAAAAAAAGTTCTGTCCCTTTAACAGAGGTTTCATATAAGTTTATAGACCCGGAAGGGGAAAAAAATGTTATGTCCCTTTAACAGAGGTTTCATATAAGTTTATTTACCTTCATAGGATAAAAAGTTTCAGCTGCCACATTAAGCCTCCATTCAGGAGCAGGATATTTTTTTCAGGTCTGTTGGAAACCCTATTCTCTCCTCTGAATTCTGCCATATCACTGCTTCTTCCGGTTTATGGCGGTGCGCTAGCAGACTCACCTCCCGGACCTCCCAGGGGTGAAGCTGTGCTCCAGCCGAAGGAGGGGGTGCACAGGTTCGCTAACCCCCCTCCAGGGGCCCTGCGAAGGGACCCTGGCCATGGAACTTCAAAGAGGTGGCCTCTTTGACGGCGGAATGCCAGAAAATTGAGGTGCCTCTTCGTTCCGACGGTCCTACATGCTGTGAGACCGAATGGACTTAAGTGACGCTGACTGGGGCAAGCGTAGGAGATCGAGTGTCAGAAAGGAAGCTGAAAGCGAGGTCGAAAGACCAACTATGAACGTGAGTCAGTTTTAAAGCGTTTTAAAAGAAAAAAAGATAGCTCCCCACCCCACCCCACTGAACGGGAAAAAGGCGAGCGG
>NW_015173677.1:801539-841128 GCF_001447785.1 Gekko japonicus
AAAAGGGGCAGCAGCCCCGAAAAGTCCTTATAAGTTATGGAAGAGAAGGGGAAAGGAGAAGTAAAGGCTGAAGGACTCTGAATTGGGCCTTTGAGAACTTTGAAATGGAATGATTGGGGGTACTGTTTTTAGACAGTTACATTGTAAGCTTTAAAGGAAAAGTACTTTAAATGTTTGACTCAGTTTGTAATGGGATTAATGATGGGAAGACTTGATGTAATTAAGCTAGTAGGAGGATCTCCTCTCTTGGGTTTTTAGTTAGTAGTGGGTTCTTTACTTTATCCCGTAAATGTAGTTTCCCTTCCCTTTTCTTCTGTTATAGTTTTTGTAGTGATATAAAAAATAATAAAAAATCCCCTCCGGGGGCTCAAAAAAAATGAATTCTGCCATATCACTTACATACATTGCTTGTGTGCAAACACCCACCCACAACAAAAAATTTAAAGTACAAATAAAGCCCATCCCAAAGGCATCAAACATTTCCAATTATTCAAGTCCTTTCAAAATAACCTTAATGTGCTTTTTACAACCAAGCTGTCTCCTGTTCATTCATTTCCAGTGTCAAGTGCTTCATTTTCAGTTTGCTTGAATAATGGCCATATTTAATACATTCCATGAAATAGCATAAAAATACTATACTTTGAAAAAAGAGGCACTTTTCTTTTACACTGTAATGATAATTTTACACTCTGGCAACCCATTTAATAAGTGAGGAATATTAGCACCCATAGCTGCAAAAAGCTAGACTTGTGCACAATTTTAAATGGCTTTTTACATTCTGTTCTTGTCAAGAGGGCTCGTTAAGATTGGTACTTTAATTGGCATTTGAGTCATTTCCTGTATCTACAGCCATGTCAGTTCTTCCAGCCTTCCTCTTTGGACCCTCCCATCAAGTATATTTTAAAATTACCCTTTTCTTTGTTCCATTCTGTGTATTGTCAATATTGTTTAGTGTAATATGAGCCAGCAGCATCCAGACTAATGCAGGGCCACATTTGCAGCCACTCAACTGAGGAGCAAGCAAAGGGGCAAGCTTCCCCTTCCAGCTCTAGGGCTGAGCAGGGAGTCACAGAGATTGGCCCCAGTTGCAGCCTGAGCAGCCAATGGTGTCCCTGGGACCTCTGAGAAGGCAGGGCATTCAGGTGGACCTCGAAGCCAAAGTTTTCACTCTGGTCCTTCCAACTTGTATTTATTCGGCTGCTACTGGTGCCAACATTGTTAATTGGCTCCTACTTCCCCACCCACTCTCCCTAGGTTTAGTGTTCTGTTGTTGTGTGTGGATTTGGTTCTGTTCTATAGTCTTATCACAGCTTTTGGCAGTTTATTTATTTATTGGATTTTTACCCCACCCTCCCAGCCAAGGGCATCGGTCTGAATACAATTTTGGAGAGAGGCTGAATTCCTGCCTCCCCTGGTATGGGGACTGCTGAAGGGGGTCTTGGGGGTTAGGCCATTCAGAGATATTCCCATCTTGGGGGCTGCCACCCGGCTGTAACCTTCAGGTGGCAAGGGAACTATACACTGGCTTGTGCCCATGTGGGACCTCTGGACTTGCCATCCCATGTTGCTCCCCAGCACGCTGGGAGACAGTTGGTGCCATTGGCTGACAGGCAAGTTGCCTGACGATCCATGCCCTATGCTGTGCCAATCCTCCTGCGATTGTACCCAATAAAATCTGTGGACCGTTTTTTCTCCAGTTAAGGCATCTTCTGGTTTGTTCTCCCATCCACCCTCACTCTCTCCCTTGCCCCTTAGGGCCACAGTAATTTGTGTTTTACTTTTCATCCATCATGTCTGGTTGTGCCATGTGATGCTCTCCTCTCCTCTTTGCAAATGGAACATTCAGTTTAATTGTAGAATTAATCTGTAGGGTTCAGCCTGATAACCTTTCATCCTTGCCACCCCATACATATTTGTTACTGCAGAATCTTTGACTTGGGGTTTAAACATTCCATATGAATAGTGTAGGTACACCAGCAATTGATGGTTCAGAAGCACTTCTGATACTTTCATATTAGGTTTTCAACATGCATAGATTTTGAACCAGAGGTATAATCTTTGTAATTGTTTTTACAATCTGCATCTAGTTTGAGAACTGTTATGAGGATCATTTGAGGCTGCCAATTGTTTTATGCTCCAGGTTTTTATCTGCCTTTATGCTTCTGGGCTTTATTGGCTGGATTTTAAATATTACTTTTACTTACAAGCGTACACATGTTTTAAATACTATATACCTTACAGGTGCTAACAAGTCTCCATTTGTTCTCTCTTCTCCCCCTGTCATTTAAACACGGGACCAACTTCTTTCTATTAGACTCAGCAGGCAAAGAAAACAAATTTCTGGCCATTGTGATTTTATGTGATTTTAACTGAACCGTATTTATTACTGTAAACTGCCCTGAGCCTGCTGTAAAGAGGGGAGGGTGGGGTATAAATTAGATAATAAATAAATAAATAAAAATTATCCCATCAAAAATATCAGAAGTAGTTAAAGACCAAAAGTAGTCATGTCTTGTAAGTGCCAGTACCCTGCTTCTGGACCCTCATGAAGCACCCTTGCTTTTTGGATTAAATGGGATTATTTGCTGCCTTGGGACCAAACATTGTCTGAACCAGCTTGGATAGATTACTATAGTCCCTTCTTTACCCTTAAAGGTAAAAGGTAAAGGTTCCCTTGCTTGAAAGCCAGTCGAGTCTGACTCTAGGGTTGCGGTGCTCATCTCCGTTTCAAAGCCAAAGAGCCAGCGCTGTCCGAAGACGTTTCCGTGGTCATGTGGCCGGCATGACTAAACACCAAGGCGCACGGAACGCTGTTACCTTCCCACCGAAGCGGTACCTATCTATCTACTTGCAATTTCTTGCTTTCGAACTGCTAGGTTGGCAGGAGCTGGAACTAGAGATGGGAGCTCACTACGTCATGCAGCAACTCGGGACTTGAACTACTGACCTTCCACAGCTTGCAGTTCAGCGTCTTAACCACTTGAGCCACTGCAGCTCCTGGGACTTTACCCTTACACACTACTTATTCAGCCTCTCGCTGACCCTCTGTCCTGAGTTTAATATGTTTCACTATCTGTGGGTGTTTGGAATACTTTGCTCCTTTTATTGAGCTTTCTAGTTTTTGGTATTTTGATTGCTTGAGTTAGCTCAGCAAAGCTATTGTATTATTCCCCTCCCAAGTTCCTTCTGTCTTCACTCTATTTAGATTATCAGCGTTTCTTCTGATTTTTGCCACCTTGCCTGCAGATTCCTTAAAGCAAGTTGCATGGGCCACTGCCCAGATGGGAGACATTCCTTTAAGCTGTATGTAGAATCTGAACTAGTAGCTTCTCTAGCATAAAACTGAGAAGATGAGAGAGGGTTTTCTTCTGTATAACCTATTTTAGAGTGGATATGGGCTGCATCGGAAAATGGGACCCGTTTTCACTGACATTTTTCTAGCATACAGTTACATGGTATACATGGTAACATTATGCAACGGCCGTCTTTCGATCATCGGAATAAAAAAACTTTAATATTTCAAATATGCCAGTTTGCCCCCAAGTTGGACAACCTATTCCATAATTGTTCAGACAGGGGAACAGAAAGTCATTCCATTTACTGGATATTGCCACCTTGCCTGCAGATTCCTTAAAGCAAGTGGCATGGGCCACTGCCCAGATGGGAGACAATCCTTTAAGCTGTATGTAGAATCTGAACTAGTAGCTTCTTAGCATAAAACTGAGAAGATGAGAGAGGGTTTTCTTCTGTATAGCCTATTTTAGAGTGGATATGGGCTGAATCGGAAAATGGGACCCATTTTCACAGACATTTTTCTAGCATACAGTTGTCTTCCTTACTATACATGGTAACATTACGCAACGGCCGTCTTTCGATCATCGGAATAAAAAAAACTTTAATATGTCAAATATGCCAGTTTGCCCCCAAGTTGGACAACCTGTTCCATAATTGTTCAGACAGGGGAACAGAAAGTCATTCCATTTACTGGATATATTCCAGTTTTATGTATCATAAGAAGTATTTGCATAATGGTCCCACTATCGCCTTTGTTTGTGTTTTGAGGCATTAATCTGTAATTCCAGTCATCCTTTTATTGACAATTTCTGATGGACAAGCAACATTTCACCTCCAATATGGACACCATAACTTTGATCTACTGAGTCAATGATAGAGAAACACTTCAAGAGAAACATTTCAGACTAAGTTAACATCATTTGTCTTGTGATCATTGCATTATAACTCTGATGTTGTTGGTATTTTTGGTGTTAATTGCTAAGGCTGTGAGCTAATGCAATAAAGCTTATGATTGATTGACTGAACATCATTTCTCCTTAGAGGCTTCTTGGAATTGTATCTGAATGGGAGAACAGAGCTGGAATGATACATTTCCCAATGGCATTTCTCAGCACCTCCACAAACTCAGTTATCTGTGTTTCTTGGAAACAAGAAGTCCATGACATGTAAATCCATTTCAAAGCTATTGTGCATGTTCATCTCACTAACCTTAGCCATTAAATATGAATGCCAACCCAAAATTTGGCTTGGGAAATTCCTGAATATTTTGGGATGGTGGCATTTGAAAACAGGAGGATGTTTGGCAGGGATGCTATGCCATAGAGGCCACCCTCTGAAACGGCCATTTCCTCTAGAAGAACTGCTATCTGGAGGTCAGTTGTGATTCCAGGAGAACTCTTGCAGGTCAGTAACCGTACTTGTATGCTTTGATTCCCTCCTTTTGCCCTAATTTATTAGTAATTTAGGGCTCAAATTATGAAGGAATGGCATTTCTCAGCACCTCCACAAACTTAGTTATCTGTGTTTCTTGGAAACAAGAACTCCATGACATGTAAATCCATTTCAAAGCTATTGTGGATGTTGTTCTCACTAACCTTAGCCATTATATATGGCTTAATTCACATGAATGCCAAACCAAAATTTGGCTTGGGAAATTCCTGAATATTTTGGGATGGTGGCGTTTGAAAACAGGAGGAAGTTTGGCAGGGATGCTATGCCATAGAGGCCACCCTCTGAAACCACCATTTCCTCTAGAAGAGCTGCTATCTGGAGGTCAGTTGTGATTCCAGGAGAACTCTTGCAGGTCGGTAACCCTACTTGTATGCTGCGATTCCCTCCTTTTGTCACAGTTTTTTAGTGATTTAGGGCTCAAATTATGAAGAAAAATATGGGATATACTTCAGTGAACCCCACAGGCCTCCTTAATGAAAGCTAGGAGAGTTACACCAATTTCCTCCTCTTGTAGCTTTCGGGGGGGGGAGGTAAGTGGGCAGTAATAAAAACTAGGATGGCTAGAGGCTCATAATTGGCTCACTTTATTGAATCCAAACCGAGTTTATACTCAAAAACCAAACTGAAAATCACACTTAAACGTTTGACATGCAAACTTAAACCATAACTTCCTGGCTGGAATATAATGACAAAATAGGGTTTCAAGCTCCGGGTTGGGAAATACCTGGAGATGTTGGGGGTGGAGCCTGAGGTGGTCAGTGTTTGAGGAAGGACTTCACCGGGGTATGATGCCCTAGAGTCCACCTTCCAAAGTGGCCATTTTCTCCAGGTGAACTGATCTCTGTTGTCCGGAGATCAGTTGTAATAATGGGAGATCTCCAGCCACCACCTGGAGGCTGGCAACCCTAATAACAAGCAATGGTTTGCCTGGAATCAGGAAGGAAGGAGGAATGTGTGAGCTCACTGCTTATGAATATATTAACACATGAAACTGCTTCTGTTGAGTCAGAACATTGGTTCATCTGAGCATTGCCTACTCAGACTGGCAGTGGCTTTCTAAGACCTCAGGCACAGAAAGGACCTTTCTAATATTTACTTGAGTTTCATTAACAGCAACTACTAACAATTGTACCTGTGCCATATTTGGTACTATGTTAAACAGGTAAACATTGCTCTTGTTCTTAGATCAACTGTTCTATCTCCATCTCTGATTTCAAAGATGGAATACTTCTTTATATATGCTTGTTGTTGTTGTTCAGTCGCACAGTCGAGTCCGACTCTTCGCGACCCCATGGACCAGATCCCGCCAGGCCTTCCTGTCTTCCGCCATCCTCTGAAGTTTGCTCAATTTCATGTTTGTTGCATCTATGACACTGTCTAACCATCTCATCCTTTGTCGTCCCCTTCTTCTTTGACCTTCCATCTTTCCCAGCATCAGGGTCTTCTCCAGTGAGTGCTCCCTTCTCATTTGGTGGCCAAAGTATTTGAGCTTCAGTTTCATTATCTGGCCTTCCAGGGAACAGTCAGGGTTGATTTCTTGTAGGATTGACTGATTCGATCTCCTTGCAGTCCAAGGGACTTACTAGAGTGTTTAAATATTACTTCACTCTGAAACTTCTTCAATAAACCACTGGCAATATAATTAAGAAAGGTGCCATTAAAGCAGCAGAATGCTTGAGTTAATTTCAAATAACTTGCTAAACAGAACACTGATGAAATCCTTGATTCCCTCCCTTGCTTCTATGCTCCCAGAGCTGGCTGCTACTTGCTTAAAGCAAAAGTTCTAATAATATAGTTACCACTCAGGAGATCAATCCTCCTTCTATTACACCTTATGATGATCCCACTGAAATCAATGAGTGTCCAGGGAGTGTGAAATAATCTGCAGAATCTGAAATAATTAGATATGCTATTTATCAGTCATGCAGCACAGAAAAATAAATATATGGGGGAAAGTAGATGGATTTTTCTTTAGCAATTGTATATTCTTATTCTGGGACATTCCACATTTAATGTAGAAAGCACAATGCAAGACCAAAAACTAAATGGTTTTTTGGGGAGAATAAAAGTAGCCCAACAATATAAAATGGGCTGGATCTTCACACTAATCTACGTGGCTCTTAGAAATCATTGATTAATGAGTTATAAATAATGAGTTTATTAACAAAACCATGTAAGCATACACAATCATGACTAGTAATTGGATTTACTTTGCAGAATGGGTATTTCCTATCGACCATAGAGTGGGACAAGAGTATAAAATACCAAGGCTGTATTTTTTAAGATAGTGTAAAGAGAAAATATCAAGCTTAGCATTGCCCACATGGCAAACTATACCACTCCCACCATCCAAATGGTGTCAATTCAGTAAGGAAACATCAACAGCATTTCAGCATTTCCTCCAATGGGAATCCAAACTTGCTTGCCTTGTTCTCCTCTCCTCCACTTCATCTTCACAACAACTCTGTGAGTTGGTTTGGCTGAAAGTGTGTGATTGGCTCCAGGTCACCCAGCAAGGTTTCCATGGCAGAGTGGGGATTTGAACGTGTGCCCCCAGATCCTAATTACCTTCTTCCTGCTCCATTACTCCATTACTAGAGGAGAGTGCTTAGATTTGAATCAATCCTATGCAAAATTACAAATGTTTGAAATGTAGAATCAAAATGTGTCATCATCATCTATAATTTGACCATGTTGTATATTACCACCCATCCAAGGCGGACTGGCCATATGAACGAGTGAAATTAGTACAAATACAAAAATGTACAAAACTGTTGCTTCTAGTCATTTGTCCTATACTGAACACTACCGCATGTAAGCTATCAGATATTTTTCAGTGTTTTCTGTTACCTTCAGGGGTGGGCTTAGTCAATGGGCAACAGGAGCAGCTGTCCCAACCCCATGCTGGGAGGGGGCCCAACTATGCATTGCCCCTCTCCCCCAAAGGAAGGGAGAGAAGAAGAATATGTGTCGGTTGCCACTCATGCCTGCCCCAACTGGGGCTCAGGCCATCAGCTTGCAGCAGTGACTCCTGCCCACTTTGCATGGGGCAACGGCCACTCCTTGCTTGACAGCAGGCAATGGAGTGGCAGTGATTCTGGGGCTCCAGCATGGACTTTTGTTCAGGGGCCTAGAACTACTAAGGCTGCCCTTGGCGGCCTATCTGATATTACCACTTTCTTCTCCATGTTCATTTTCAGATGGTATCAAAGCTCAATTGCTACTGCTTTATGACTGCTAGGGAACCCCCACAAAAGTGCATTTGTTCCATTTTTGGGCCCCAGTCTTTCTCCAAGCAGAAACTCAGGGCAGTGAGTATGGTTCTTCATCCTAGAGTTTACCCTCACAACAGCCCTATTACGGTCCTAGAGTTTACCCTCACAACAGCCCTGTTACAGCCCTATTATGGAGAATTTGCCGCGTGAAAGGCACAAATGTCGGGCGGATTTTTGGGGTGTGATAACACTGGGAAGCGTAGTGCACCCGTAGTCAACCTGTGGCATCCCGCCGAAGATGCGGAGTTAAAAAGTACCAAGGAAAGTGCACTAGTATCCCATCTGATCATGGGAGCGCTAGTATCCCATGGCAAACCAGATGTTTTTCACAAGCGCATATGCACAAACACGAAACTGAAAGCAGTGCTGCTCCGCGGAACTGTGCATGTGCACAAACACAAAACGCTTGTGTGATCACACCACACCGCTTCTTTGCCACACTGCAGCATCGCCATGTGATCGCCAGCTAACAGCTGAAGCACGGAGACTCAGGGGACCATGTGATCGGGCTACCACACTTTATTTTGCTCCGGGCCGAACAGCCATGCTCCCCCCCCCTGCATTATCTGGCCCATGTGACCAGGGCCCACATTAGGTTTTAGATTTGGGTCAGGATCATGGCTCAATGGAAATCTGAAATCAGGTCTCCTCCCTAGTCCAACATTCACCACTATAACAGAGGCTCTACCATGTCAGCATCAGATTCATTTTGTAAGAACATGCAGGATTGTACCATTGTCCCTTTGTTAGACTCCTCATTTTCCAAAGAATTGGGTGCTGTGCTTTTAAGCTAAAGGCTGCTATGTCTTCCAGTGCGTTCTAAATGGCAGAAACTATGTACCAATACAATAAAGACTGTGTGAAAAACAGAGGCCGCAACACAGTAAAGCCATTTCTTAATGCCACAGACTGGTGGTAACCCCCTTTCACAGCAAGAGATACACTGAATTTATACATAAATACTCAATGGTAAAGAGGAATAACAAAAAGTACTCTCATATCTTGCCACAAAGTGATTTCAAGGAGTTCAGACACCAAAGCAGCCTTTGTAAAAAGAGTTCCAAGAACGCCAAGCAGCTTATTTACTTATAGCATCAGGCTTCAGTGTTTTTATATTGCTGAGGTTCAGGGAGGCTTATACAAAATGCAATGACTCTCATGGAAGAAACAAATTGGCTATAACAACTATGCCTTGAGAATACAGGCAGCAGTCAACTACACAGAAATTACCTGGCAACTGTGAAATAGCTAGTATTTAGTGCAGTTTATATATGGGGGTGGAGACAAAAATATTCATTTTGCAAATGAGGTCAGCAGTGAAAGCAGCAGAGGAAACTGAAGTCCTCCTAACAGATGAGTGTTCATTGTTAAACCGATTATGTTCATTGGGGCTTGAGTTCCTTTCATTGGGCCTTGAGTTCCTTAGGCCCCTACTTCTTGCTATGTACAGTGTCCAGGGCAGGACTGAAAAGTTCATGAGTAAAGTGCAGTATTGTAATATTCCTGTGTGTGTTCTGTAGTGTTTCTTCCTGACCCATAGCACCTTTTGATTTTATTTATTTAAAACATCTTCACACCCTGCCCCTCCCCAGCTAGTGCTGAAGAAGAGGCGGTTAGCTCAAGGCAGTCTAGAGAATCACCTGGAGCGCGCCAGCAGCAAGATAAAGTGGTGTGTGTGTGGGGGGGGGGGAGAAGCAAGGCTATTTCCTCTGGAGGAATTTGACCTACAGTTGCACAATCACACAGTCCTTTGAAGCTGAGGGTGCAGCCCGCCACTGTGTGATCAGATGCAACTGTGGGTAAGTCGGTTTGGGGTTTTTTTTGCGGTTTGTTTCCGATGCACTTAAATGAGGAAGTTTGTGATGATGCGCATATTGAGAAGGGGGGAAAAACAATGGCATGGAGTTGGGATGGTCTGATCAGACTGAAAGTCTGGTGGTCTGATCAGACCATCCCAACGCCATGAGAGTACACTGGAGCTATCAGACAGGGGAAAGTGACCCATTGCAACCCATTTTCTACTGGATTTTCTCTGGTGTCTTCTAACTCTGCTTCAGCAGCGGAGCAGAACGGGTTGCTGATGGCTGTGGGGCGCTTCCCAGAGATTGTTGTCCGATCGTGCCCTTTAAATCCACCCAGCATTCGCGCCTATGGTGGGTTTAATTGTGTGTCTGATCGCAGCCTGTGACTTATCGATTAAAGAAGTCTATCTCAAGCCACTAACTAACTCAGAAATAATTAGTCAAAACATTTTAAAGAAGTCTATCTCAAGCCACTAACTCAGAAATAATTAGTCAAAACACTGTGGGAAGAAAGACTTGTCAAAAAGGTTAGATGATATGTTAAATGTGAGATGTGTTCGGGGGATGTGTGAACCGGGGGGGACTCACCTTTAGTGGGGGAGATCATCTTTCGAGCATGGTGTGTGTGGCAGCAGGAAGGGGCCTCATCACTCCCTCCCTTCCACCCTTGGAGCTTTCACTAGTAGAATGGGGGGGGAGCAAACAGCCTACCCCCACTAGCAACCGAAAGTGCAGGTGGTGAAAGGGAAAGAACTATGAAGCTCCTCATGCTGCCATGCCATGTTCGGAAGATGATTTGCACTCCTTCTCACACCAGGAGAACTGTGATATCACCAGTTAGAGCTATTGTGAAGGGTCACGTTTGAGCTGTGCATATGTCACAGACTATGCTTTTTGCTTCTCACTGCTTTTTGATGCTACTCATCTCTCTCTATGTGTGTACACACACACACAGAGATTATATATATATACACACACACACACACTTATGTATATATGTATGTATTTATGTATCTGAGAAAACACATCCAATAAAGAGGGTTCTCATTCATGCATAATTATGCCATAATAAACACATTATTCTTTGAGGAGCCATTACCCTATTTTGTTGTTTTTAGAAGCATCCTGTTAAATGTGCAAATGAAGTTCAGAAATGTTTCTCCACAAATCAAAACATCTGTACAAGAAACCAGTTTTTTAAAGTCCCATGGAACTGCCTTGCAATGCTTAGCACTTCATTTCTGTTATGAAGAATACAATTAGATGCTTCCTCTTTTACAAAGTGAAATAAAAGGGTTTTGTGAACACAGGGAGGAAAAAAATCAACATCCTCTAGTTATTATCACTTTTCACATTTTGTAAGATCCCACCTAGCATGTTAACATTTTTGTATATTTCAAGCAGCAGTCGCTTCACCTTTAATTAAAGTAGGTATTGCAAATGATCTGACCTCTTTGCCATTGAGCTTTTTAATCTTATTCCTCGTCTTTTCTACTGAAGTGCTATGATTAATACTGCTACAGAAGTTATGCCAGCATGAGTTCTTAGATCTTCTAATAACCCTCTAAGCATGAATATGCTTCCTTTTATAATCCATCAAATCTGGAATTTTAACGAATGTCTCGGCTTATTCAAGGCCTTTCTTCTTGCTCTGACTAGAGTGTAACAAATTTTCCCCTTTGCTCATGAGGACACTAGAGGGTTGCTTTTTCCCCCAGTTGGTTTAGAAAGGTTGGCAGTGGAAAAGAAATAAACAGTAGCTTCTATGCCACCAGCAACATTTCTACAAATCCACACAGGTGACTGAAGCTGAAATTTACCTAGCTGCATTAAAAATATTATTCTCTATTACTATCAGAGACTTCTTTGATGCAGATCAGAAACAAGAAGATAACAAGATCAGCCCACCTCATCACTACATTTCTGTTTGGGCTAGGTTGTATCTTGCTAATTTTAGATTTTCAGTGGATCTCACTCATGGGAAGGTTTACCCATCCCCTTTTACAAGGTGTCTTGTATATTTCATGGAATACTTCCTGAAGGTGCACGTTAAGTTTTCGTATGGGTTTTATTTTAAGTTCTCCCTAAAGGAAATGTCATCCTCATGTGAATGGTACATAGTACATAGTATAGATACTCTCCATAAAACAAAAAAGCAATAAAACTTCAAACTTGTCTTTCTAGCGCCGCATTCATAATATTCTACAGAGCTGGTCTTAGCCATCCAAGCCTCTTTTAAAGGGGGTGTGTGTGTGCCAAGATATAAGTGGCTTATCTTCTGGGGAACCAGTCCAATTAACTTCTAGGGGGTTGAAGTAATTTGCTAATTTGGGATTAGCCAATGTTAATAAGGCTTCCATGGTCAGGTGAATTGAGAGTACTTCCTTTAAAGCTAGACTTCATTCAGTATACTAAATAGATGCAGCTGTGGGTCATTGTAAAAATTAAATAGGATAGACCAGCAGAATCCCAAGCCAAAAGCCATGCAATATATTTTTTATTAAGATAAACAAAAAACACAGCACTGTATTTACTGTGCTGTGTTATTTAAAGGTAAAGGTAAAGGTTCCCTTGCTTGAAAGCCAGTTGAATCCGACTCTAGGGTTGCGGTGCTCATCTCCGTTTCAAAGCCGAAGAGCCAGCGCTGTCCGAAGTCATTTCCGTGGTCATGTGGCCGGCATGACTAAACACCAAGGCGCATGGAACGCTGTTACCTTCCCACTGAAGTGGTACCTATTTATCTACTTGCAATTTCTTGCTTTCGAACTGCTAGGTTGGCAGGAGCTGGAACTAGAGACGGGAGCTCACTCCGTCATGCGGCATCCGGGTCTCGAACTGCTGAACTCCTGACCTTCCACAGCTTGCAGTTCAGCGTCTTAACCACTTGAGCTATCGCAGCTCCTTCTGCTGTGTTATTTAGGCTGGTCTTAAAAAGATACATTACTTGGCTTTTGTGCCTGGATTTTAGTATGGATCAGTTTGGCTACCTACATTCTTCAGCTAGAAGAGTTTATCACTTCAAAAGTATGGATGTTCCATAAGGGATGGGAAATTCTTTCTCAAGGGACATTTGGATTTGATTGACACCTCCAACTAGTAACTTTCAGACCAAAGGACAGGGTGATTTACTTTGTGATCCACTTTTTTATAATTCACACTAAACTGGCATGTTTACAACACAAGGGCACGGTGTGTCCCCACTTCATCCAGTCCTTAGATGATGGTTGGGTTCATATATAACCCATTACATCATCAATGGCACAAGAAAGGGCTCTCCTGGCATACCTCCAAAGAGCGTTACGCTCCTTAGGCAACAACAATATAGGCCAAAGACCATCCACCTGACCTCAACTCGAGCTAGATCCTTCTTGGCAATAGTTCCAGCTCTATGGAATGCACTTCCAAGTGAGATGCAGGCCTTCTGGGACATAGCTATGGAATGCACTTCCAAGTGAGATGCAGACCCTGTGGGACATAGCTCAATTCTGCAGGGCCTGTAAAACGGAGCTGTATCACAAGGCATATGAGCATAGCTCAATTCTGCAGGGCCTGTAAAACGGAGCTGTAACACAAGGCATATGGGTGAGAGCAGGGTGCTTCATTTATATACTGCCCTCTGCTTCTTCCCTCCCCTCTCTCCCTGGGAACCATGGAACAGTTTTTATGCCATCTGGTTAATTGTTTGAATTTGTATGTATAGTTTTAACTGTTTTAAGTTGCTTATTTATGTTGTAATCCACTCTGAGCCCCACAGTTGTGGAGGACAGCAGAATAGAAATCAAACAAATAAATAAATATTCCATCACAGCTGCCTATACTGCAAAAAAAATAAATCCTACATGAGAGTGCAAGTCATTTGGCCACCATCATCATGGATTTCAAAGGTATGAAAATAACGGATGTTATTGGCTCAAAGAAGCTGGGCCTGAGTCCGTAATTTCTTGGGACCTAAAGATTACTTGTGACTCTATTGTAATTTTTTGCTGCTAAAATCTCTCAAATACATTCTGATTTAGTTAACAGCAGTAATATAGCTCAGGCAGTAAAAGGGTATAGTGAACTATCTGGTCTATTTGTAGATCATTCCAGCTTTGTTACCATGATGGATGTTGACAGGATCTTGGGAACGGTGAACACCACTACTTATACTCCGGATCACTGTCCATCCTGGTTACTGAAATCTTGTAAGGATCATATCAAGGAGTCCCTGATGTCTATCATAAATCAGTCACTGACTCAGGGTACTTTTCCTCAGTCATTAAAAGATTTGGTTATCCATCTGCTACTTAAAATATTATTGCTAGAGAAGAATGTTTTGGCTTTCTGCTTTCTGGGCAAGGAGACTGAAAGAGTGGTTGCAGAACAGCTCCAGGTCTTCCTGGATGACTCATCTTCTCTGCACCCCTTTCAGTCTGGATTCAGGCCAGGCTATGGGACAGAAACAGTACTGGTGGTTTTAGTTGCCTTTTTTACTCATGATGCAGCCTGGGACAGAAGCAAAGTCCATAAAATGGCCAGAAGGCAAATAGAAAAAGACAATTATACAAAACAGGTATTAAGTAACCCAGTAATTGTTGGAAACCCAAAATCCAAAAATCCAAGTATCCAAAGGCTTGCAAAGGTCTAGTACTCCAAAGATCCAATAGTCCCCCCCTCCGTTCTATAAACTTTATTGAAATACAAAACTCCAAAAAAGTAAAATTAAGGGCTCCTGCTGAGGTCAATGGAGAAAGAAATCAAGCCTTCACACAGCAGTTCCAAAGCAGCTGGGGAAACACATTTAAGCAGGAGTAACTCTAACAAAGTAAATAAACAAAGAATAAAAATAGAACAAAAATATACTAAATAACCCAATATAAAAGATTTTGGCAATTCCACACCCTCAGTGCAGCAATTGCCTGTGGGGCTTTAACTAGCTTCCATTATGCAATACAACCTGGCTCTATTTAAAGAGCCAGGTACTCAAACAATTAAATGCTATGAGGCATTTAAATACTACTATTAATATACTAAAACCACTACTAAATACTAAAACCAACACCAGCAGAAACAACTACAAAAGTGAGAGATAAAGTAAGATAAAGATAAGCATAAAATAGAATACATAAAGCTCTATAAATAGATCAAGCCCCTGGCAGAAAGAAAAAAATAAGGCAGAGAGAGAAAAAGAAAGGAAAACAGAGTCTAATGAAACTAGGGCTGCCAGCCTCCAGGTGGAGCCTGGAGATCTCCCGCTTTTACAGCTGATCTCCAGCTGACAGATATCAGCTCCCCAGGAGAAAATGGCTTCTTTGAAGGATAAACTATATGGCATTGTACCATGCTGAGGTCCCTCCCCTCCCCAAACCCCGCCCTCTCCTGGATCCACCCCCAAAGTCTCCAGGTGTTTTCTAACCCAGGGTTGGCAACCCTAAAAGAAACATGGAAGAATGGCTAAATATTCCAGTCAAACCTTTATAAGCAAGTGAAGACTCTCAAAGCAAGCTTCTTAGCTTCTCAATCCTGATCTCAAAACTCCATGGGAGGAGCTCAGATCTATCAACAAGCTAAAGCCTAATCAGAGAAACTGAAGGCTTTCCGGATTCGCTTCAAGGTGCTGGATTTGACCTTTAAAGCCCTTTATGGTCAGGGACCGGCCTACCTGAGGGACTGCCTTTCCCCGTATGTTCCCCAGAGAGCACTGAGATCAGGATCCCAAAACCGCCTGGCCCTCCCTGGCCCTAAGGAAGTCAGGTTGATGGTAACCAGGACGAGGGCTTTTTCATTTGCAGCTCCGTCCTACTGGAACGAGCTACCTGCCGAGATTAGAGCCCTGCGGGACTTGTCACAGTTCCGCAGGGCTGTGAAAACAGAACTTTTCAGGCAGGCGTTCTGTGCATACTAAAGATTTGCCACATTGCGTGGATGGCTGAATGAGATGACGTGGAGGACACTGGGACCACCTCCAACTACTTGGTGTAGGCATCAACCAAGATAAAGAAAATTTGTCCCTGGAAGGGCCCCGCAAAGTCCAGATGGAACCTAGCCCAGGGTTTGTGCGAAGACTCCCATGGCTGCACCGGTACCCTCGGTGGCTCTGGCCGTGACTCCTGGCACATCTGGCATCGCTTCACCTTGTCTTCAATTTCACTATCAAGACCCGGTCACCACACGTAACTCTGGGCCAGGGCTTTCATCCTTGCAATTCCTGGGTGATTTTCATGCAGGGCTACACTTAATTGATTTCGTAGAGGTGTGGGCACCACTACCTGGCTGCCCCAGAACAGGCACCCCTTGTGCTATGACACTTTGTCCCTCCAGGATGAGAATGCTATAAACTCTGGTCCCACCAAACTGGTGGGCTACCCCCTCCCCACCCAGTTCAAGACCCTGGAGAGGATGCAATCCCAGCCGATGTGCCTCGCAACCTCAGAGACCTGGACCGAGCAGTTGGGCAGGTCCTCCAGCAGGGCAACGTGGTGTGCAGGGGCCGGATTGGGGTCACAAGATGGCAGGGGGAGATTGCTCAGCATGTCTGCATGGCTCATCGCTTTTCCAGAGCGATGAACAAGCGTATACTGGTATCTGGCTAGAAAGATGGACCAGTGGAGTACCCAGGGAGACAGCATTTGTGGGGTCTGGCAGCCTGGGGCCAGGAGGCCCAGCAGTGGCTTGTGGTCTGAGACCATGGTGAAGGGCCAGCCGTACAATGGAATTTTTTTACCCCAGCCACAATCGCCAAGGCCTCTTTGTCAATTTGTGTGTAGTTGCGCTTGGCCGTGGAGAGGGTGTGGGAATAGTACGTGATTGGAACTTTGCAGCCATCGGCCAATTTGTGCCCTAGGACTGCCCCCACCCTATACATTGCAAGCCAGAATCACCAGAAGGGTCTCGTCGAAATGGGCAAGGACCGCATTGGAGGACAACAGTTCCTTTACTGCCTGGAAGGCGGCAGCATGCTTGGGACCTTAGGACAATGGAGCATTTTTGTCCAGGAGCCAGTGGAGAGGTTCCACAACTGTGGCCTTGTGGGGCAGGAAAAAGTGATAAAAATGTAAAAGCCCCAGGAAGGCCTGCAGTTCGGCTTTGGAGGAGGGAGCAGGAGCATCCATGATGGCACAGATCTAGTCTGGTGTGGGGTGGATGCCCTGTGCGTTGACCGCAAACCCCAGAAATGCCACCCGTGGCACCCCCAGGAGACACTTCTCTCATTTCACCTTTAGTCCTGCATCGTTGAAGCGCTTGAGCACCGTCTGGAGCCATGCAGCGAAGGTTGCAGAGTCGGTCGCAGCGATCAAAACATCGTCAAAAAACGGTTGGACTCCGAGGATACCTTTGAAGAAACAGTCCATCAGATTTTGGAAAACCCCCGGAGCCACACTGACACCAAATTGTAGCCTGCGCACTCGGAAAGCACCCCGGTGGGTGACTATGGTCTGGGCCTCGACTGTGGCCTCGTCCACTGGCAGCTGCTGATATGCTTGGGCCATGTCCAGTTTCCCAAAGACCCAGGTGCCCGCTAGTGAGGCCAGAACATGGCTGATGACCAGCACCGGGTAGGCATGGTCTTGCAGCGCTTTGTTTAGTGTGCATTTATAGGCCGCACAAATCTGAACGTCACCATTTGGCTTAACTGGGGTGACTATGGGTGTTTCCCACTGGGCATGTGGTATGGGTTCTAGCACCCCCTGTGCTACCAGGCAATCTAATTCTGCCTCAATCTTGGGCCACAATGCAAACGGGGGCCGCCTGGCTTTCATTCTGATGGGCCGTGTGGTGGGGTTTAAATCAAGTGCAACTGGGGAACCAGTGTAGCAGCTGAGCATGCCATCGAACACCCCTGGGAATTCATTATGGACAGCATTAAAGTCCTGCAGCCACACCTGGTTCACCCCTGTTACTCCAAACCCCAGGGGCCCAAACCAAGAAAGTCCCAGTAGGCTCGTAAGCCACCCTTCCACCACCAGCACGTCCAACACCCCGTTGAAGTTCTTATATTGTACCCTGAATTTGCCCCATCCCCTGATGGCCACCAGGTTTTTTTGGAAGTCCCATAGGGAGAGGCCTAGTGGTTTTTTCAGAGCATCTGCAGTGTCTCCACCAAAATGATAGAGAATGGAGACCCAGTGTCCAATTCCATTTTACAGGGGGACTCCTCTATCACCACAGTCACATGCATTTTGTTAGGGGCGTCAGGGGCCAAATTCATTACCTGATGCTGGTGGTGGTTGATGGTCAGGGTGTGAAGGTCCGTCACTTCCTGGTGTGCGGCTGGCCTCCAGCAAGTTCCCTGGGAGTGGTAGACACATGCAAGATGGTCGGCTTTACTACAGGTCCAGCAGATTGCGTTGCATAACCGGCAGGATCGGCGCTCGTGGTCTTCCCCACAGCTGGCACAGGGCATAGGAGTGCTGGTCTTGACAGGTACTTGCATGGAGGGTCGTGCGGCTGGAGTGGTTGATTTGCACACATTGGGTATCGTACCTGGTGAGCTTCCTCGTTGTCCGAGATGTCGGAGTCTTGGTCGGTGATGGCCTGGTTTGCAGTGGTGGCCTGATGATCCCATTGGGATTTCTCAAAAGTGGTGGCAGCCTGGAGTGCCTTGTCAAGCTTGATGTCCTCCAGTCCGACAAGCTTCCTTCGCAGTTTCGGTTCCCGGACCCCGCAGACGATCTGGTTCAGGAGGGTGACCTAGATGGCTGGGAACTCACAATTGATTTCTAGCCGACAAATGTCGGCTAAGAAATCAGCGGCCGATTCTCCAGACCTCTGGGTGCGTGCAAAGAAGTCCATCCACATCGCCATTTTGGAGGGCTTTGGCATGAAATGGTCCATCAGAGCTTTTACCAGCTCGTTGTAGGTGGCAGCTTCCAGGGTTTTCGGGATGATGAGGCTTTGGACTCCGCATGTGCTTAGCAGCCAGGATTTCTTCAAATCAGCATTGTCTGTTCTCTGGATCTTGAAGAAGTGTTCCAGCTGTTTGACCCTGGCTTCCCAGAGTTCGGGATGTGTTGAATCATAGGTGGAGATTTGTCCCAGAGTGGCAGCCATGTCTTGAGCTGGAGCATTGTGGGGTGTGGAGTTCTGGAGATCGGTGTGCAGTGCGTTGCTCTCTGCTGCAGAGTCGGAGTCAGGCTCACTCATCGGTTCTAGGATCCTCTCCTTCCATTGTCCAAAGATGCGAAGCTAGGTTATTTCACATGGCCACATGGAAGGGCGAACACAACACTTAGGGACTGAACTCAGAGGGTTGCTGTTGTAGACACATTTTCATCAGTGTGAGACTCATCCTGTGGAATTCCCCAAGGCTCTGTCTTATTCCCCAGTGCTATTCAAATGCTATATAAAACCTATAGAACAAATCATTCTGTGGTCTTGGAGTTGGAGGTCATCAATACCCAACTCTATATTTCTTTGTCCAAACCATCCAGTAATGCTGTAGAGGTCCTGAGCCAGTGCCTGGCTGCTGTGGTTAAATGGTTAATGGTGAACTAGCTGACACTGAATCTTGACAAGAGAGCGGTGATGCTGATTGGGAATGGTACAGTCTTGGAGGGCTCCTTAAATTCAACCTGGGAACTAATTATTAACCAACAGACCAACTTCAGAGTAACATGAATACTTTGCCTAATTCCCGTTAATAACTAAGCTCCGGCAATCTGTGCCAGATGAAGTTTCCATGTTGTCTTTGAGGACAGTCCCATGCAGTGTGCTTCAAGATAGCCTATCTTTGAGTTTACTGTGGCATGGATCAGCCTGGTCAAGGAAGGGAGTCATCTTTCCAGTTAAATGAAGATAGAAAGAAGCATATTTTGCCACTGAATTGCCTTGCTTTATCAAGGCATATTACAAAACTTAGCAATGCAATAGAAACAGCATAAGACATTTAATAAGCACTGTAATAAAATTGGATTACGAAGTTAGAAAACAACGCAGCAGACCAGTATGCATTGGAGCCTGGCAATCTCCTGGAATTAAAACTAATTTCCAGACTACAGAAATCAGATCCCCTGGAGGAAACGGCTGCTTTGAAGGGTGGACTGCATGGCATTATGGCTGCGATCACCCTCCCCCCCAAATAATCCACTTTCAATCCACTTTCCATGCACTTTCCAACTGGATTTTGCCAGTTCACACAGTAAAACCCAGTTGGAAAGTATAATGAAAGTGGATAGAAAGTGGATTATTTAGTGTGTGTGATTGCAGCCCATATACCGCTGAGGTCCCTCCCTTTATGAGACACTAAAATATTAACTCTTTAAGTAGTCTGAAAGATAAAAAGATAAAACCTTAAAAGATACTAAAATGTTAACTCCTTCAGTAGCTTAGAAGGTGTTCTCCAAGAACAAACTGTGCGACTGTTTCCATTAAGGAAACAACCACTTATGAAGATATGCTACATCCTCAGTTTCTTCCTAGTGTCACAAAATTTGAGGAGGAGGGAAAGAAGCATTGAAAAAAAAATATGCCACTCAGTATTTTTGAAAATGGGGGAAACATGCTGCTTAGCTGTGTTTACCAGCTTTTTTCAGACTAGTTCTTCACTGGCAAAGAATAAAACTCCTGTTTTATTTATTCATTTCAAGCCAGTGGCTTCCCTCGAACTGAGCCCTGAGTCATGAACTTCAGAAGGCTCATCTCTGCATTGTTTAAATTGACAGCACTGCATGGCTAACACATCTTTCCTCTTCTACTCCTTATGAGTTGATACGTTTGAAAGCCTTCTGACACCAAGTGGCACTATAATCTGGAGAAGAGGTAAAGAACACTGCCAAAAGCTGTCATTTCGAGCTTCTGTGCCTTAGTCTAAGATTAACCCCTGAATGAAAGCAAGATGACAATGATACTAAAACTGATATACCCCTTAAATAACACTGGGATAAAGATAACATTTTAAATTTGCTGTTGAAAAAGTGAAAGCTTTTGAAAAATAACAGAGAAATTTGTTACTGAGAGCTAACTCAAAAGCAGTTCTTCTTACGTACCATTCCATTGTTAAGTCAAGTATTTTAAAGTTCAAGTTATGTGTCAAAAGGGCTTTAAAAAGAGTGAAGTAAGTTATAACTATGGACGGAGGTTCATGACGTTGTACAGGAGGCAGCAATCAGCACCATCCCAAAGAAACAGAAATGCAAGAAAGTAAAGTGGCTGTCTGATGAGGCTTTACAAATAGCAGAGGAAAGAAGGAAAGCGAAAGGCAAAAGTGAAAAGGAAAGATTTACCCAACTGAATGCAGATTTCCAGAGAACAGCAAGGAGAGATAAGGAGGCCTTCCTGAATGAACAATGCAAAGTAATAGAGGAAAACAATAGAATGGGAAGGACTAGAGATCTCTTCAAGAAAATTGGAGAAATCAAGGGAGCGTTCAGTGCAAATCTGGCTATGATAAAGGACAAAAACGGTAGGGACCTAACAGAAGCAGAAGAGATTAGGAAAAAATGGCAAGAATACACAGAAGAACTATACAAGAAAGACCTCAATGTCCTTGACAAACACGACGGTATAATCACTGACCTTGAGCCAGACATCCTGGAATGTGAAGTTAAATGGGCCTTAGAAAGCATTACTAACAACAAAGCTAGTGGAGGTGATGGTATCCCAGCTGAGCTATTCAAAGTCTTAAAAGATGATGCTGTTAAAGTGCTGCACGCAATTTGCCAGCAAATTTGGAAAACGCAACAGTGGCCACAGGATTGGAAAAGGTCAGTATACATTCCAATCCCAAAGAAGGGCAATGCCAAGGAATGTTCAAACTATCGCACAATTGCACTCATATCACACGCTAGCAAGGTCATGCTCAAGATCCTACAAGCTAGGCTTCAACAGTACGTGGATAGAGAACTGCCAGAAGTACAAGCTGGGTTTCGAAGAGGTAGAGGAACGAGAGATCATATTGCCAACATTCGCTGGATTATGGAGAAAGCAAGAGAGTACCAGAAAAATATCTACTTCTGCTTCATTGACTATGCTAAAGCCTTTGACTGTGTGGATCACAACAAACTATGGCAGGTCCTTAAAGAGATGGGAGTACCAGACCACCTCACATGTCTCTTGAGAAACCTGTATAAGGGCCAAGAAGCGACAGTTAGAACCGGATACGGAACAACTGATTGGTTCAGCATAGGAAAAGGAGTACGACAAGGATGTATACTGTCACCTTGCTTATTTAATATATATGCAGAGTACATCATGCGAAATGCTGGCCTGGATGAATCACAAGCGGGAATTAAGATTGCTGGGGAAAAGATCAACAACCTCAGATATGCAGATGATACCACTCTAATGGCTGAAAGTGAAGAGGATCTAAAGAACCTCTTGCTCAGAGTAAAAGAGGAGAGCGCAAAAGTGGGCTTGAAGCTCAACATCAAAAAAACTAAGATCATGGCATCCGGCCCCATCACTCCTTGGCAAATAGAAGGGGAAGTCGTGGAAGTAGTGACAGACTTCACGTTCCTGGGATCCCAGATCACCGCAGACTGTGACTGCAGCCATGAAATTAAAAGACGCCTGCTCCTTGGGAGGAAAGCGATGGCGAACCTAAACAGCATGATAAAAAGTAGAGACATCACCCTGCCAACAAAAGTCCGCATGGTCAAAGCAATGGTATTCCCAAGTTGAGCAAACTCTGGAGGACAACAGAGTGCAGAAGGGCCTGGTGTGATGTGGTCTAGGGGGCCATGAAGAGTCAGAGTTGACTGTGCAACTTAACAACAACAGCAAAAGTTATAACAAGGTTAAAATTGGGGACGATGATAGAATTCAGTGTTGGAGCTTCAGGTGATAGGAATGCAATAAAGGAAATTCTTGGGAAGGGGGGGGAGATTAGGGAGGAGAGGAAGCTCATTTGGGATGTGATGCCATAGAGCCCACCCTCCAAAGCTTCCATTTCTTCAGGGGAATTGGAAATCAGTTATAATTCTGGGAGAATTCCAGGCCCTACCTGGGGGGTTGACAACCCTGTTCCTCTCATGAACTGGAATGAAGGCCATATATGCCTTCAGATATGCCAGATATGAAAAGAGTTACAGTTTTATTTGCTTACCTGAAGTCTCTGACAATAATGTGCTCTATAATGGATCTCTTTCAGCATTTCTGGCCTGGTTTAGTTTTGCCAGCTGCTGAAGAAGCTCATTTCTCCAGAACTCCAGCATATAACATCTGGATTTTCCCCAACCCCACTGTTCAAAAGACCAGTTGCTTCTTCTTTATTTCTTTTTAGCTAGTCTCATAAGCTAAGGGGAAGAAAAGCAGAAGATCACAGAACCATCAGTTAGGAAAATGCAAGGACTGGGATGCATGTCAAACAATGGTAGAGTATTGAAAAAGACAGTGGTCTCCTTTAGGTCTGGAAGTGAGAGCCTAACCACTTCTGCTGTCATCACTTTCTTCATCTTCTCTTTTGCCCGATGTTCACAACTACCCAACCCCATTGCCAGGTTGGGTTGCCAGGTCTCCCCTGACCACCGGAGGGGGATGGGGAACTGGGTTGCCAGATCCAGGTTGGGAAACTCCTGGAGATTTGAGGATGGAGCCTGGAAAAAACAGGGACCTCAGCAGAGTACAATGCCACAGAGTTCACCCTCCAAAGCACCCAATTTCTCCAGGGGAACCAAGCTCTGTAGTCTGGAGATGAGCTGTAATTCTGGGGAACCCCAAGTCCCAATGGGAGGCTGGCATCCCTATTGCCAAGCACCTGCTGCTACTTTTTTCTTGTCCTCCATTTCCTGGCAAGATTCATTTCAATTATCATTATAGGTCTACTAAAGAGCAGTGACAAGTTCTGGCAATGCCTATGAGACTGATAGCATTGGAATAGGTGTCTGATGGTTGTGTCAATAATATGAATAATTGAATTGACTACTGCAACATCTTGTCCTCTAGTTTTCTGTTATTGTCCCTCACTTCTATCCCGGACTCCACTGCCAAAATAATTTGTCCCCCTTATACTTTTGACTATGTGACACACCTTCTTAAATCTTTAACACTGGATTCTTTTTAGCACCTGGATCACGTACAGTACAACTTCCTTATTTTTGCTTTCAAAGTGCTTTGTGACCTTTCCCCACCATTATCTCTTCATTCCCATAGCCCAGGGCCACTGTCCTCAGTGATCTCTCAATCTTTTATCCTTGCCATCACCTGGAACTGACTTCCAGATCCCTATATTATGTCACCTCTTTGTCTTTCATCAAATGACTCCCCAAAACCCTCCTTGAGGTGTTTGGAACAACCTCTTACACTGCAATCTTATGCTGCAGTCAAAGCCCATTGAAAGAGATACTCTCATAAGCTAAGGGGAAGAAAAGCGGAAGATCACAGAACCATCAGTTAGGAAAATGCAAGGACTGGGATGCGTGTCAAACCATGGTAGAGTATTGAAAAGGACAGTGGTCTCTTTTAGGTCTGGAAGGGAGAGCCTAACCACTTCTGCTGTCATCACTTCCTTCATCTTGTCTTTTGCCCGATGTTCACAACCACCCAACCCCATTTCCAGGTTGGGTTGCCAGGTCTCCCCTGACCACCGGAGGGGGATGGGGAACTGGATTGCCAGATCCAGGTTGGGAAACTCCTGGAGATTTGAGGATGGAGCCTGGAAAAAACAGGGACCTCAGCAGAGTACAATGCCACAGAGTTCACCCTCCAAAGCACCCAATTTCTCCAGGGGAACCAAGCTCTGTAGTCTGGAGATGAGCTGTAATTCTGGGGAACCCCAAGTCCCAATGGGAGGCTGGCATCCCTATTGCCAAGCACCTGCTGCTACTTTTTTCTTGTCCTCCATTTCCTGGCAAGATTCATTTCAATTATCATTATAGGTCTACTAAAGAGCAGTGACAAGTTCTGGCAATGCCTATGAGACTGATAGCATTGGAATAGGTGTCTGATGGTTGTGTCAATAATATGAATAATTGAATTGACTACTGCAACATCTTGTCCTCTAGTTTTCTGTTATTGTCCCTCACTTCTATCCCGGACTCCACTGCCAAAATAATTTGTCCCCCTTATACTTTTGACTATGTGACACCCCTTCTTAAATCTTTAACACTGGATTCTTTTTAGCACCTGGATCACGTACAGTACAACTTCCTTATTTTTGCTTTCAAAGTGCTTTGTGGCCTTTCCCCACTATTATCTCTTCATTCCCATAGCCCAGGGCCACTGTCCTCAGTGATCTCTCAATCTTTTATCCTTGCCATCACCTGGAACTGACTTCCAGATCCCTATATTATGTCACCTCTTTGTCTTTCATCAAATGACTCCCCAAAACCTCCTTGAGGTGTTTGGAACAACCTCTTACACTGCAATCTTATGCTGCAGTCAAAGCCCATTGAAAGAGATTACACTAGAGCAACTTTACATGTGATTGCATAATCAGCCCATTCTCTCTGTTGAAATTAACCCTAAATACTTCTTGTTAAATGAACACATCTTCTATTATAGTGTATCTTTATTTCTGTATCTTTCCCCTTCATTAAACCCCTTATCTCAAAGTTCAGGCTGTAAGCACCTCAGGGCAACGACCTGTGTTCTCATACTCTAAACAGCACCATGCAGACCTAATACAGGAATAATAAGCCAAGTTGGAAATTTTTCTGCTTGGCATTTTCTCCCCCCAAAGTATCACCTGTGATTCATAAGTTAAGTGGAGATGATGCAACTGGGGTCTAGCCTCCAGAACATTATAGTTTGCTTTGCTCCAAAAATTTATTTTTGATTAATATACTACCGCATGAAGCTTCTTATCAATCTTCAGCCTATAGCAGAATATTACCTCGAGTGGTAATGACCACTTAACAATGACAAATGCCATTTATCACTTATGATATATGATTCCATTATGCTGAAAATGCATTGTGAAGCCTTCTATGAAGTTCACATGAAATTACAGGCACATAATGCATCCTTATTTCTGTCCTGGCTTCTTTGGAGGGGGGAAAAGCTTCTATTCCTAAACCAGTAGAAAAGAGTAAGAGTCCATTAGGACCTTAAAGGCTGCAATCAGACTGGGATTTTG
This sequence comes from Gekko japonicus, assembly GCF_001447785.1. Taxonomy (NCBI): domain Eukaryota; kingdom Metazoa; phylum Chordata; class Lepidosauria; order Squamata; family Gekkonidae; genus Gekko; species Gekko japonicus. The sequence goes on from NW_015173677.1 coordinate 827,354, forward strand.
GCCTGACACAGTTGCTCTTCTCAAACAGATTAAATGGGCTTGGTCACATATCCACATCTGTCAGCTGTTCCACAGTTGTATGCATCCCATCGTACAACAAAGTTGGAAATGGAGTAAAACGCCACCACATAACATGTGATGCTTTCAGTTCCCCACACATTCATTGCATGTGGGTGGATGTCGAGCTGTGAGGGAGCACATGCAGAATGTATTGGCAAACTGAACCCGTCAATCTATTACAAGCAGGTGTGTCATTCTCCCCCCTGTGTGCACAAGTGCCTAGGTGCCCCATAGCCATCCAGCACCACACAGGTGCCCAAACGCTCGAGGCAAGTGCAGCTGTCCACAGTGGCAGGGTCTTCCTCATGCTGCCAATGCTGCAAAATAGTGTGTAGTCCCTGTGTGTGGGGGGCACATGGCTAATACCACTGTCAACTCAGGCTCACATCCATTGCCTGGCTTCCAGCCCCAGATATTCAACTTCCACTAGGCCAGTGTCCTCGGAGCCACACACCCAAGATGGTAGCCATCAGAGGAGCATGTGAATGATCCACTGAGGCCCCCACATGATATGAAGTCACCTTGAGGTGTGGTATCTGACTGATATTCTCCATCCCTGATTGGAGCTAAGTCATTTAACTCACCCCCAAACCACCAAGCCGCCAGTCTGACCACAGCCAAAGACTAACAAAATTTGTGGTAGAGTATGAGCTTTCATGAGTCACTGCTCACTTCTTGAGATACAAATTTAGAGTCCAGTGGCACCTTTAAGACCAACAAAAGTTTATTCAAGGTATGAGCTTTCCTGTGCAAGGCACACTTTTTCAAATAAACTTTTGTTGGTCTTAAAGGTGCCACTGGACTCTAAATTTGTTCTACTGCTTCAGACCAACACGGCTGATCACCTGGAACTTTCTTCAGATACAGCTAGAACATGAGTCCATCTGTCCTGTATATTGGAAAGTGGAGTGATTTCAGGTGCCAAATGATGTCAAAAGAAGCAGTCGGTGGAAGAAATAAAGGCATCTAAGTGTATATTCTTCTGTGTTCAAAAAAACGGAAGGGAGGACAGCAACAATACTAAACAGTGAGCATTCTCAAGGGGTTTTTGAAGGGGGGAAATTGCATGTGTGGAGAAGAGCCACTTTATGAAAGGGTATTACATAAATTCAAACCAAATAACAGAAAGAATAAACTGGCAGTTACAAAAATGCACAAAGCAATTAGGGTTGCCAGCCCCCGCATGGGCAATTCCTGGAGGTTTGGGGGTAGAGCCTGGGGAAGGCCAAATTTCAGGGAGGTAGGGGACCCTTAGCAGGACATAATGCCACAGAGTTCACCCTCCAAAGCACCCAATTTCTCCAGGGGAACCAAGCTCTGTAGTCTGGAGATGAACTGTAATTCTGGGGAACCCCAAGTCCCAATGGGAGGCTGGCAACCCTATTGCCAAGCACCTGCTGCTACTTTTTTCTTGCCCTCCATTTCCTGGCAAGATTCATTTCAATTATCATTATAGGTCTACTAAAGAGCAGTGACAAGTTCTGGCAATGCCTATGAGACTGATAGCATTGGAATAGGTGTCTGATGGTTGTGTCAATAATATGAATAATTGAATTGACTACTGCAACATCTTGTCCTCTAGTTTTCTGTTATTGTCCCTCACTTCTATCCTGGACTCCACTGCCAAAATAATTTGTCCCCCTTATACTTTTGACTATGTGACACCCCTTCTTAAATCTTTAACACTGGATTCTTTTTAGCACCTGGATCACGTACAGTACAACTTCCTTATTTTTGCTTTCAAAGTGCTTTGTGGCCTTTCCCCACTATTATCTCTTCATTCCCATAGCCCAGGGCCACTGTCCTCAGTGATCTCTCAATCTTTTATCCTTGCCATCACCTGGAACTGACTTCCAGATCCCTATATTATGTCACCTCTTTGTCTTTCATCAAATGACTCCCCAAAACCCTCCTTGAGGTGTTTGGAACAACCTCTTACACTGCAATCTTATGCTGCAGTCAAAGCCCACTGAAAGAGATTACACTGGAGCAACTTTACATGTGATTGCATAATCAGCCCATTCTCTCTGTTGAAATTAACCCTAAATACTTCTTGTTAAATTAACACATGTTCTATTATAGTGTATCTTTATTTCTGTATCTTTCCCCTTCATTAAACCCCTTATCTCAAAGTTCAGGCTGTAAGCACCTCAGGGCAACGACCTGTGTTCTCATACTCTAAACAGCACCATGCAGACCTAATACAGGAATAATAAGCCAAGTTGGAAATTTTTCTGCTTGGCATTTTCTCCCCCCAAAGTATCACCTGTGATTCATAAGTTAAGTGGAGATGATGCAACTGGGGTCTAGCCTCCAGAACATTATAGTTTGCTTTGCTCCAAAAATTTATTTTTGATTAATATACTACCGCATGAAGCTTCTTATCAATCTTCAGCCTATAGCAGAATATTACCTCGAGTGGTAATGACCACTTAACAATGACAAATGCCATTTATCACTTATGATATATGATTCCATTATGCTGAAAATGCATTGTGAAGCCTTCTATGAAGTTCACATGAAATTACAGGCACATAATGCATCCTTATTTCTGTCCTGGCTTCTTTGGAGGGGGGAAAAGCTTCTATTCCTAAACCAGTAGAAAAGAGTAAGAGTCCATTAGGACCTTAAAGGCTGCAATCAGACTGGGATTTTGGCCTGACACAGTTGCTCTTCTCAAACAGATTAAATGGGCTTGGTCACATATCCACATCTGTCAGCTGTTCCACAGTTGTATGCATCCCATCGTACAACAAAGTTGGAAATGGAGTAAAACGCCACCACATAACATGTGATGCTTTCAGTTCCCCACACATTCATTGCATGTGGGTGGATGTCGAGCTGTGAGGGAGCACATGCAGAATGTATTGGCAAACTGAACCCGTCAATCTATTACAAGCAGGTGTGTCATTCTCCCCCCTGTGTGCACAAGTGCCTAGGTGCCCCATAGCCATCCAGCACCACACAGGTGCCCAAACGCTCGAGGCAAGTGCAGCTGTCCACAGTGGCAGGGTCTTCCTCATGCTGCCAATGCTGCAAAATAGTGTGTAGTCCCTGTGTGTGTGTGGGGGGGGCACATGGCTAATACCACTGTCAACTCAGGCTCACATCCATTGCCTGGCTTCCAGCCCCAGATATTCAACTTCCACTAGGCCAGTGTCCTCGGAGCCACACACCCAAGATGGTAGCCATCAGAGGAGCATGTGAATGATCCACTGAGGCCCCCACATGATATGAAGTCACCTTGAGGTGTGGTATCTGACTGATATTCTCCATCCCTGATTGGAGCTAAGTCATTTAACTCACCCCCAAACCACCAAGCCGCCAGTCTGACCACAGCCAAAGACTAACAAAATTTGTGGTAGAGTATGAGCTTTCATGAGTCACTGCTCACTTCTTGAGATACAAATTTAGAGTCCAGTGGCACCTTTAAGACCAACAAAAGATTATTCAAGGTATGAGCTTTCCTGTGCAAGGCACACTTTTTCAAATAAACTTTTGTTGGTCTTAAAGGTGCCACTGGACTCTAAATTTGTTCTACTGCTTCAGACCAACACGGCTGATCACCTGGAACTTTCTTCAGATACAGCTAGAACATGAGTCCATCTGTCCTGTATATTGGAAAGTGGAGTGATTTCAGGTGCCAAATGATATTAGCAGGCAAATGACAATAGTAGGTGTGATTAGATTAGGTACGATATGCAGAGAAATAGTAGGCATGGAAAAATCAGCATTGGTAAGGAGACAGGAAACCTAGGTCTCAGTTCAGTTCAGGTGGATGCATTATCTTGAGCTTTGTTATCAGTTTATTTATTTATTTTTTGTATTTATAGCCTGCCCTTCCCACAAGCAACATCCAGTAGTACAATAACTTGAGTTAAAATTTAAACATACTTTAATATACTTTAAACTGGTGATTACAACCCAAGAATGGAATTGGATGGTTGTGAGGGATTCCTTGACTCTCCAATAACACATGAGTGATAGTCAGCTGTTAGTAAATGGGTGACAACAAACCTCAAGGAGCCATACCTAGATGCCCGCTGCCTCAGCCAAAGGCCTGGCAGAACAGCTCCATCTTACAGGCCATGTGGAACTGAAGATCCCACAGGGCCTTGATCTCATTGGGGAGCATGTTCCACCACTCAGGGGCCAGGGCAGAAAAGGCCCTGGCTGAGACAAGATGGATGTATTTTGGGCCAGGGACCACCAGAAGATGTTGATCCATCAAGTTTAAAGCTCTTTGAGGCATATATGGGAAGTTGTAATTCAGCAGTCTCTTGATCTATTCCTAAACCAGGCATAATTATTTTTGTTTTAAAAGAAGACCTGATCAATAAAAGGAAATTGATAAAAATTTAGCGTACATTTCCAAAGGTTTCACTTCTCACTACTCTAAACAAATATCTATGCATTTCTTTGTAGCTCATTATTGAATTATTTTGTATTTATTTTAATCTATATATTGATTGTGCCCTATGGGCATGTAGGGGCAACATTTCTGTGTCATGTAGTATTTAAGATCATAAGCTATGAATTAGACATCCTTGGTTAAGTTTCTATCATAACCATGAAAGCACTGGGTGTTCTTGGGCAACCTCAAGACCCTTTCTCTCTGAGCCTAATCTTATTTGACATGCTTTGCCAGACCAGGTATGAATTTCAGAACTTACAACTGGATCACGTTATGACCTCCTTGTGAAGGGCAGTGGCACAAAAAAGAATATGCTGATATAGGATATATTCGACAAATGGAAGTGTTATCCAGTAGTCTTTTCCACATGGAACCTGTAATATGTGAAGGGCCCCCACAGTACATTACAATACTAATATAATCTTATATATATTTAAGGAAAGCCGTGCTCCCGACAACTCACCTTGCCTCCCATTGGCCACTGGGTAAACTGCCTTGGTATCCTATTGGCCTGTCGCACCAGTTCCTCCATTCTTACACCTCCACTTTTGACACATTGCACCTTGGGAGTTGTAGTTCTTTTTTTTTCTTTTTAAAAATAATTTTATTTATGAATTTTTCACATTAAACAACAGACAAACAAACACTACATAGACATAAATTATTTTGTGCTTTTCCACAACACAGAACAGCTAACCATTCATACAATAGATACCTAAGCAAATATCCTATTCTTACTGTATTCTTATTGTGGTGAGTAAAACCATCAAGATTACATTCTTTTAGGACATATATACACCCTTAACCACCTTACAGATTCATAATAACAGCTTACAGCATACTTATCAAATTAATATGTTTTCTCTACTCTTTGTCTTACTCAGTATTAACATCTTTACCTCCATTCCCATCCTTGGTAGTCAGGCTATGATACCCCAATTAATTACACTTTCTAACATTGCAGGCGTTTTGTAATCAATATACATAAATAATAATTACACAAAAAGATATATACTTCCCCCCTTATTAAAGACAGCTCTCATTATTTTCGCCAAGAATTTCCCGACCCAGAGCTGGCCACTGTACTACAAAGATCAATCCCCCTAGAGTAAATGGCAGCTTTGGAGGACAGAATCTATGACATTAGATCCTCACTGAGCTCCTTCCCCTCTCTAAAGTCTGTCCTCCTCAGGCACCACCTCCAAACATCTTGGTTTCTTTGGCATCTTTCAGTCTCTCCTCACAGGAACATCTGTGTTTGGTGCTGGCAGGGGGTGGATGGGGCCAGAGCTCTCTGGAGCGCAGCTCCAGGAGTGTGCAGCCCAGGGGGTGGGGTGGTCACATGACCAAGCCCCGCCCCCTTTTCCCAGCAGGCCTCAGTCAGTGCCACAAGGACGCCAAAGGAGGAAGGTAAGCCTGCCTATCTCCTCCTTTGCTTCCCAGGGTACGCCTGCCTATCTCCTCCTTTGCTTCCCCGGGCCCTCCTGAGGTCTGCCCCCCCATACTGTGCTTCCTGGCGCTGCGGGGAACCGCGGCGCCCCGGGAAGCACAGCCACCCAGCCCAGCGCTTTCAGGGGCTGCAGAGATCTGCAGTGCCCCGGGAGACCTGGCCACCCCTCCCCCCGCTTCCCGAGGCCGTGGAGATCCGCAGTGCCCCAGGAGGCCTGGCCACCCCTCCCCGTGCTTCCTGGGGCTGTGGAGATCCGTGGTGCCACGGGAGGCCTTGCCACCCCTCCCTGCGCTTCCCAGGGCCACGGAGATTCACGGCGCCCCGGGAGGCACGGCCACCCCTTCCCGTGCTCTGTATTCTTGGTGCTTGGGGGGGAACAGTGGGAGGGCTTCTGGTGTCCTGGCCCCACTGCTGGACCTCCTGATGGCCCCTGGTATTTTTGGCCCCCATGCAACAGAGTGTTGGACTGGAGGGTCCATTGGCCTCATCCAGCATTGGCTTCTCTTATGTTCTTATGTCTGGGGCAAGGGATGCTCTGTATTCTTGGTGCTTGGGGGGGAACAGTGGGACGGCTTCTGGTGTCCTGGCCCCACTGCTGGGCCTCCTGATGGCCCCTGGTATTTTTGGCCCCTGTGTAAGTGAGTGTTGGACTGGAGGGGCCATTGGCCTGATCCAGAATTGGCTTCTCTTATGTTCTTATGTCTGGGGCAAGGAATGCTCTGTATTCTTCGTGCTTGGAGGGAGAGTGGGAGGGCTTCTGGTGTTCTGGCCCCACTGCCAGACCTCCTGCGGGCACCTGGTATTTTTGGCTGATGTGTGACACAGAGTGTTGGACTGGATGGGCCACTGGCCTGATCCAACATGGCTTCTCTTATGTTCTTATGTCTGGCGCAGTGATGCTCTGCATTCTTGGTGCTTGGGGGGCAAGAGTGGGAGGGCTCCTGGAGTTTTGGCCCTGCTGGTGGACTTCCTGAGGGCACCTGGGTTTTGTCCAGTGTTTCCTCTAAGTGCAAGGTAGCTAACAGTTTTTTAGCCTCCGGCTCATGCATTTTTGTCTTAATTCAGGAAAGATGCCTCCAGAGCAAACTAATTTATGCAGTAGCCAAATTGCTCACTCATAGCTTTAATGCAAGTCGCTCACAAAGGAGCATCCCAGGATGTGATATCAGAGTCATGTGACAGGAAGAGGGGGAGCTGGACCATAACCAACAGACCGAAAGGGCCAAGGACAAGAAACAAAAAACAGTCATCAAGAGATTCCAGTGATGTCAGGGGGTGTGGCCTTATGACACACTTCCGGTGATGTCAGGGGGTGTGGCATATGCTAATGAGTTATGCTAATGAGCTCTGGAAGCTCTTTTTCTACAAAAAGACCCCTGGCCGTGCTGGTTCTGCTGTAGTTGTTTCTGGAGTGCCCTTTCCTCACCGGCACTCCTCTGGGACAAGAAGTGCTTCATTCTTCTTACCTCTGCAGATGGTGCTGCATCCTGACTGAAACAGGTTCAAAACTAGCTGGTAGTAACAGTCCATTGTGTCTACCACTACCTTACCCATAGTAAAGAAGCTGGAGGTCAGTTCAGTGTGCATGCCCATGAAAGCTTATACCTACAATTAAACTTTGTTGGTCTTAAAGGTGCCGCTGGTCTCAAACTTTGTTCTGGAAATCAGTTAAGTGCTGGCTTGCAGCAAGCCCCTGGCTCCAGCACTCTGCACCAACCTCTGGGGATTTCTGCAGCATTGGGAGAAGGCAGAAGAGCTGCAGATGGTGGGGAGGAGCACAGGAGGAAGCATTTATTTGCTTTCAAAATAGGGGATGGGGAGAAATCCACCCCCTGCCCCCCTGCGAGCCCCTTTGCAGTGCCTACAAAACAGATATAGGTGAGCTGGCCTCAACTTTAGCCCTAATAATTGTGTAAGTGCACAGCCTGTTTAGGAGCTGCGGTGGCTCAAGTGGTTAAGACGCTGAACTGCAGGCTGTGAAAGGTCGGTAGTTCGAGACCCGAGTGTGCCGCATGACGGAGTGAGCTCCCATCTCTAGTTCCAGCTCCTGCCAACCTAGCAGTTCGAAAGCAAGAAATTGCAAGTAGATAAGTAGTTGTTTCTGGAGTGCCCTTTCCTCACCGGCACTCCTCTGGGACAAGAAGCACTTCATTCTTCTTACCTCTGCAGATGGTGCTGCATCCTGACTGAAACAGGTTCAAAACTAGCTGGTAGGAATAGTCCATTGTGTCTGCCACTACATTCCATACCCGTAGTAAAGAAGCTGGAGATCAGTTCAGTGTGCATGCCTATGAAATCTTATACCTAGAATTAAACTTTGTTTGTCTTAAAGGTGCCGCTGGTCTCAGACTTTGTTCTCCCTCTTGGGCAGGCACCTAAGAAAGGAAGGAAGGTTTGTTTTGTTTTGTTTTTCCACCATTCTCAGCTGGTGGAAGAAAAGAACCTGCTTATTTTACACATTAGTTAATTTGAAGGGGGTGATTGGGACGAGGAGGTAGCTGGTAAAATTCATGATAAAGGGGGAGATTGGAGTTGGGGTACAGTGAAATCGATAGGGGGTGTTGCAAAATCGATAGGGGGCACTGCCCCCACACTAGCTACAGCCCTGCCAGGAGTGGAGGCCCCTGGATGGGGCTCAGCTGGCCTCTGGCTTTGGCTGAATCCAGGGCTCACCTGTGACATCCAAAGTTGCCTTCTCCCCACTCAGTTGACAATGGCTGAGGTGGGTGTTGTGGAGGCAGCAAGGGTGAGGGGGAGTGAATGCCAAGGGGTGGGGGTGAGAAGACAGCAAGGGTGAGGGAAAGTGAATGTCAAGGGTATGGGGGATGGGTGGGAAAACAGCAAGGTGGGGAGTGAATGCCAAGGGTTGGAGGGTTTGGGAATACAGTAAGGGGGAGAAGTGAATGCCAAGGGTTGGGGGGTGGGCGGGAAGACAGCAAGGGTAGGGGGAGTGAATGCCAAGGGTTGGGCATGGGAAGACAGCAAGGATAAGGGTATTACTGGAGTGTCAAGGGTGTGGGGGTAGTTGAGAGGAAGAGGGAAGGAAGTTGATATAAAGGGAATTGCTTCCTTCCTTCCTTCCTTCTTCCTCTATCAATCTTTCCTCTCTTTTCCCCCTTTCCTTATCTGCAGTCTACCCCATAGCTTTTGCCCCCCATTTCTTCTCTGTCAATTTACCCCTCTTCTCTTATAATCTACACCCATTTCCCCCTTTCTCCCATTCCCCTCCCAATAGGCGCCTTCTAAACATTCCTTGTGGAGCTGCGGTGGCTCAAGTGGTTAAGACGCTGAACTGCAGGCTGTGGAAGGTCAGTAGTTCAGCAGTTCGAGACCCGGGTGCTGCATGATGGAGTGAGCTCCCATCTCTAGTTCCAGCTCCTGCCAACCTAGCAGTTCGAAAGCAAGAAATTGCAAGTAGATAAATAGGTTTCCTTGCCTCTATCTTTCCCTCCCCAGCCCCCCTCCCCCCCGCCAAGTCCAGGGCACTCGCCCAAAGCCTCTTTCTAGAGCTCATTGTATTTATTCCCACAATGAGCCTTACTCCTAGACAATAATAATATAATAAAATACGGTATTGCTCCTCTGTTCCATGACAAAAAAGTGCTACATCATTTTATACAACATGCAGGATAATGATTCCTTGCCTCTAAGCATATTGTGCACTAATACAGAAAACTAAAGAGTTTGCTTAACAGCAGAAGGTTACAGCCATGGTTCTTTACTCTCTGCCAATGTCCTCCCAGGCATAAATATGGGAATTGACAACATGGTTAGAGATATAATGATGGGGCTTCAGATTTTGGTGGTAAAACTTATGGGGAAAGATAGCTAATAATAGTTCATATTGATCTGTAATCATGTGTCCTATTATGTATGTAATTTCATGGACACGGGATCCTGAATACTGGGCCAAACTGCACATCCAAAATGAAATCAATTGTCATCAGTCAGCTGATTCAAGTAGAATGAAGCAAAAATCTCTTCTATGTTCTTTTATAATTATAATATAATGCTGGTAATGTGTCATCAATCTCTGACCTTTGTAATGTTGTGAATAGGTTTCCAAAGCAAAAGGGAATATGATACAAGAAAAGAGGGAAATGACAAACATAAAAAGTAAGACAGAAAATACCAGTGTGCTAAAGTCAGAATATCAATCAAAACTCTGGGAGACTGTGGTTCAAACCCCCACTCTGCTGTAAACCCCTGGGCCACTTATGCATTCCCTGCCTAGTGTTGTTGTAAAGATAAAACAGGGAATAGAGAATGATGTATCTATGTCACCCTGAGCTCCACTAGTAGAAGAGTAGGATAAAGATGTACTAGATAGATAGCTTAGATAGAAATCAAACAACCCAGAAATTATATCTCAAAGAAACAGTAGACATTTTATCTTAACAAGTGTTATAAAAGCCTTGGACTTCCTGTGGATATGGACTGGAACAGTTCTTTCCTTTCTAGTTTTACTTATCTTACCATAGCTGCCTCATAAATGCTCATTTTAGTATGTTTAGGGAATTGGCATGACATGTAAGTGCTATGAGTTTTCTTTTTAAATTAATCTAGCATTTCATAGTCTGCACAGAAAAAAACAGTTTGGAAAAAAATGAATAGTTATTGGAATGGAAAGACATTTGAGGCTAGTTCTGGAAACATACGCATATATAAATATGTATGTTAATGCCTACGAAATGCCAGCTGTCTGTGCAAGCAATGCTGTCTCAATAGAATTTTATCTCTCTAAGATGAGCACTTGGCTGTTCTATTTTTAAATTTTCAGGAGTAAGTATTAAGTTTAACCTCATTTTTTTCGCTTCCCTACCAGCTTCCACAAACATCTGCGATTTCATCTCATATTTTAAATTGCAAAAAAAAAGTGTTATGCAGAAGACCAAGAATGTTAAAATCTTGTTTATTTTGTAGGTGGAATAGGTTTATACACTTTCTGATCTCTTCTAATTCTACACCCAGCTTTAGGCACTACCTTTCTCTGCCACCATAACAGATGATTGTTTTTAATTGGGGGGGGGGGTTAAGCTTGATAACTTCAGGTGTATGTGTGAGGGGGGGAGGCATGAAATGGTGCTTGAATTCAGTTCCTCCTTTCCCCAAGACTATTTGAGTGGCCAAAACTATCAGAATGGTGTTTGCCAGGTGTGCATGGTCTAGGGTTGCCAGGCCTCCAGCTTTTTTCCCACTGCAAAAAGTGGTGATGGGAGAATTTTTTTTACAAAATGCCCCTGACCTCTGCACTGGTACATCACTTCGGGTACAACCCAGAAGTGACACTGGTTTTACCATAGAGTATCTGGTGGTTTTTAGAGCTACCCATTGTCACTTCTGGGTTGTACCAGAAAGTGACATAGTGATGTTAGCGATGTCACTCTCAATTTCCCTGACCCCCCCAATCCTTGCACTGGTTGCCAGAGTTGGCCTGGCAACCCTAAGTCATAATCTGATCCAGCAAGAGTCAAGATTTCAGGTGTTTATGTGTGGGTTCTTCATGTTAGCGGAGTTGGGGAAATAATCTAAGTCCACACATGCAGTTTTGCTTTCAGTACAATTTTACTGCAACAAGAGGATTTGCTGAAAGCATTAACTAGGACGTCCAATAGCAGAGAAACCTTCAGGATACAAGAACTTAGGGAGAGAAAGAGAGCACAATGAGAGGTGGGGGAAACAAGATGAGCATTGAAGAAGCCCTGAACAGTACAGAGATTACACCAAGGCTCCTACTGGAGTTCAAATGGAGCAAACACACACAGTGCTAGTATTTACTTTAATGTACTTGTCTACATGCTGTTGTCTCTCTAACAGTTTTGAATGCTCATTCACCAAAGCAACCTACATATAGAAGCCTATTCCTGCCTATTTCAGGGGATAGGGTAGACTGTTATAATGGTAGGCAAAAGCCAATGAATCCAAATTTGGGCTTCAAAAAGAAAAGGCCTTTAAAGATGGTTTAAAATTGTTAATGAGATGCTCACTGAAAGACAATGTTCCATCTGCACATGGGTTATTCTACCGATTGCTCTGTTTGCACATCAGACTTTTTGTGCATATGGATTCCCAACTTGAACATAGCTAGATTTTTTTTGAGTGCTCTCCATACTGAGAAAGAATCACTTCTGAATACTAACCACTGAAAATAAACGAGAACATACCTTGTATAGTCAATTCCAAGTACTTGTAAAGAAGATTAGGTGCTTTTGTAAAGCATTTCATTAACAAGTCCTCTGAGAATAAAGAGCAAAGATCAGAGTGATTGGAACATCAAAGGAATCTTAAATACCTAAGGAAGAGATATTTAAAAGATATCACATCAATAATTTAGAATGGTAATAGCTACAGTAATCTCCCCCCTTCTGTTTGGAACTGCATCTATTTTAGAATTTTTTTGATAAAACAATCCTTCTGATCAGCTGTGATGTCACAAAGAAGGCATACCATTCCTTGAAACCCTGTGAAAAATCTAGGGCTATACATTTTGTATTACATTACAAGGCTATGGCCATGGAAGGGGGAGGAAGCACTGAACAGTCTATTACTAAAACAATTTATTTCAGTTTTTCAAGAAATAAAAAGCCATTTATTAAATTCATGAAATAAAGTACTTTTTTAAAAAACTCAACCTACGACACATTTTCTCAGCACACACATGCAAGATACCAAATTATACCAGCTTGATATAACCAGTTCCCCAAAGAAGGATTCATACAACATTGATGTTATGTCTTGCATCTGTGCTTGATGTTATGTCTTGCATCTACATCATAGTAGGAGTTGTTGTTCAGTCACACAGTCGAGTCCGATTCTTCGTGACCCCATGGACCAGATCCCGCCAGGCCTTCCTGTCTTTCACCGTCCTCTGAAGTTTGCTGAATTTCATGTTCGTTGCATCTATGACACTGTCATCTCATCCTTTGCCGTCCCCATCTTCTTTGACCTTCAATCTTTCCCAGCATCAGGGTCTTCTCCAGTGAGTCCTCCCTTCTCATTTGGTGGCCAAAGTATTTGAGCTTCAGTTTCATTATCTGGCCTTCCAGGGAACAGTCAGGGTTGGTTTCTTTTAGGATTGACTGATTGGATCTTCTTGCAGTCCAAGGGACTCTCAAGAGTCTTCTCCAGCACCATAGTTCAAAAGAATCTGTTCTTCGGTGCTCGGCCTTCCTTATAGTCCAACTCTCGCAGCCATACATGACTACTGGGAATACCATTGCTTGGACCATGCGTATTTTTGTTGGCAGGGTGATGTCTCTACTTTTTATCATGCTGTTTAGGTTCGCCATCGCTTTCCTCCCAAGGAGCAGGCGTCTTTTAATTTCATGGCTGCAGTCACAGTCTGCGGTGATTTGATGACTAGGGAGCCATGTACCTGATGTTATCTGCAGGTCGTCTTGAAGAAACAGGCTCTGAAGAACTGCTCTTCCAAAAGCAGCATCAGTTTTAGCACAGTGCATCACCACCAGGAACTTCTCAAAGGCTGAAGTCAGTGAACCAATAGCAGACCTGCAGAGATATGTCACCAAGTATCTGGAGAAAGTGGCAGAATCAGGAGCCATAATGACCCTTTCACAGTACTAGCTTGCTTGATACGTTCGCATCAAACTTTAAAGCCAGGCATCTTTCCCGGCATTTGAAAGACATGTTTGCACTCACTGGAGAAAACCCTGATGCTGGGAAAGATTGAAGGTCAAAGAAGACGGGGACGGCAAAGGATGAGATGGTTACCCCAGCAATCTTAATTCCCACTTGTGATTCATCCAGGCCAGCATTTCGCATGATGTACTCTGCATATATATTAAATAAGCAAGGTGACAATATACATCCTTGTCGTACTCCTTTTCCTAT
>NW_015173677.1:842365-842514 GCF_001447785.1 Gekko japonicus
CCACCCCCCAAATCTCCAGGTATTTCCCTCTTTAGAGCTGGCAACCCTACTTTCCCCTCAGTGCCTGTTGGTAGGCAACTAAGCTTGGTCCTGTCACCTATTTTGGTCTTTGGGAGAAAAGACATTGGGGTCAGTCCTGATAGGGTTGC
>NW_015173677.1:842601-887575 GCF_001447785.1 Gekko japonicus
GTCAGTCCTGATAGGGTTGCCAACTCCAGATGGGAAATTCCTGGAGATTTGAGGGACGGAGCCTGAAGAGGGTGAGGTTTGAGGAGGGGTGGGACCTCAGACAGGTACAATGCCATAGACTCCACCCTCCAAATCAGTCAGTCCCTCATGGGGAACCACATGGGGAACCATTGTTGCCAATCTCCAGGTGAGGGCTGGACACCACTCGGAATTCCAACTGCTCTGCAGAAGGGAGGGCAGGCATCAGCTGAAGTCAAAGGGGCAGATAATGGAAGGTTGATGGTTAGCTGGGAAGAAGATGGGGTTTCCAACTCCAGGCTGGAAAATTCCTGGGGATCCTGGGTAACAATTGTTGCCAATCTCCAGGTGAGGGCTAGAGATCACTCAAAATTACAACTGCTCTTCAGGTAGCAGAGATCAGTTCCTCTGGAGAAAACAGTGGACTCTGTCATTATACCCTGCTGAGGTCGCCACAGCAAATTGACACTGTTTGCCCAAAGCCAGAGCACTCTCCCAGAGCCTCTTTCTAGATCTCGTATTTATTTCCACAACGGGCCTTATTCCTAGTATGTATGTATGTATGTATGTATGTATGTATGTATGTATGTATGTATGTATGTATGTATGTATGTATGTATGTATGTATGTATGTATGTATGTATGTATGTATGTATGTATGTATGTATGTATGTATGTATGTATGTATGTATGTATGTATGTATGTATGTATGTATGTATGTATGTATGTATATATATATATGATAGAAGAAACTGTGTATATATAAGAAAGTTCCCTCATCATAAAAACAACACCCAGACCTAACCCCTAGACCTAGAAACACAAAATTCGGGGAGAGTACTCCTACTATGATGTAGATGCTCAGTAAGAAGGGAATTTTTTGAAATTCAACCCCTAAGGGGCTCAAAAGGGGAAAATGTGCTCCCCCATTGCTTTCTATGTGGCTGCAAGGCTGCCCCACTCTCTGGTTGGTCAGCTGCAGAGCTCAGTGTTCTGAGGTAAAACAAACACACAAACAGTTACAGGAGACTGCAGAGAGCTCATGACAGTTAAGGAAATCAGGAATGGCCAGCGAGGAAACCAGGAATAGCCAACCACCTGTGAGGTGCAACAATGCTGCTGGCATACCCTTTCCAATGGCTTCAAACACACTCCCCCTCACCTCATAAACCTGACAGGCAGCTGTCTGTCAGGTGCAGCAGTGGGTGCAGGGTGCTTAAAGCCATCAGGGAGCCTGCCCCAGCAGTAACGCCTTAGCGATCATGCCAGCCCAGCCCCCACAATGGCTTGCAATTGCAGTTGTCTGTCAGCTGCAGGAGCAAGGGCAGAGAATTGAAAGCCATTGGGGAGGCTGCCCAAGCAGCATTGCCTTAGCAATCCTGC
Organism: Gekko japonicus; assembly: GCF_001447785.1. Classification (NCBI taxonomy): domain Eukaryota; kingdom Metazoa; phylum Chordata; class Lepidosauria; order Squamata; family Gekkonidae; genus Gekko; species Gekko japonicus. The sequence goes on from NW_015173677.1 coordinate 844,004, forward strand.
TGGCCCAGCAGGCAGGAAAAGGCAAACCACCTCTGTTCATCTCTTGCCTTGAAAAACCTGTGAGGTTACCATAAGTTGCTTGCAACTTGGCAGCACTTTTCATCACCACTACCCTGTTGCAGATGGGATGCTGAGGCTGAAGACGGCCTGCCAAACTCAGCTTAATGACAGAATAATGGAATCACAGGTTTCTGAATTCATATTCTTAGCGCTATACTACACCAACTGTTTGCCCCCATACCCTTAAATAAAGGCATCAGACAAAATGAATGGAGTAAACTAGGGCTTGTTCATTACAATATGAACTGCACATTAAACTCACACCCCCAATTGTGTGGACTCCTTAAATGGCTGCCTATTGGGTTTGCCAGCGTCTGAGTAACCCACCCCAGCTCCAAGGTCAACATGGCGACAGCCCATGCCTGCTTTTCCTTGCCTGCACCAAACTTTTGCAGAGAGATGTTGCCCATCAGCTTCATCCCCCACACTGTGCAGTGTAAGGATTTGCATATTGATGGGCTTAACCCCCACCATCCTTCTTGGACCATACAGCCAGCAGTGACCAGTTTGGATACCTCCTCCCCTCCCCCCAATGCTTGGATGTCTTAGGGTGCTTGCCAATCTAATTAATGTATAAGCATCTGACCCACATAATCCCAGTTAGGGCCTCACCAACCCCTCAGGATCAGGCCTATTTATAAAGCTCAGCCCCACAACAACAAATGTGAAGCAGGTGAAAAAGGGTCCGTTATCCCAGCTGATCAGATAGGAATCCATTATTATTTTTTGGCTTGGTTTCAAAGTGGCTAGTTAATCCTCTGTTGTTGCCGCAGGAAGAAAGGGTGGGGAGCTCTGCAGCAAAAAGTACACAAAACAATGAGAGAACACCTTTAAACAGCCTCCTGTTCTCATCTCTCTCACTGATTGAACTGCATGAGGAAGCCTTTCCTCTTTACCCATTGCCAGTGTCTTTTGCCCCCAGTTCTCTGGGTGGGTGGGTGGATGCAAACTTGCTACACCACTACTTGGGCAGAAACATGCTTCTGATGGAGGTTTGGTACAAACTGAGATTCATCAAGATGAATGTGCACATGTAGAGTCACCCGATTCTTCAAAAAGCTTCACCATCCAGTTCTTACAGTATGGACAGGACAGCATAGACTGAAGATTTATTTATTCATTTAGAAAACTTGTTTGCCATCTCTACAGAGAACCTACCTCAAGGTTGCTGACACAAATCTTATCTCTGGTCAACACCCACTTCAATTCTGAAGGTGGAGGTACAGACAGCAGGATTTGTGAGGAAGATCTTAGCTCATGGACTGGATAATATGGGAGGAGGTGATACTTCAAGTGCCTGATCCCAAACCGTTTAGGATCTAAAAGGTTAGAACCACCACTGTGAATTTTACCTGGAAACAGACTGGCAGCCAGTACAGCTCTTTCAGCACCAGATTGATCTCTATGATCAATGTATTTTTATTTATTTTTATCCCGCCTCCCCCACGAGCGGACTTAGGGTGGGTTAATGTATCCCACCGAAGGCAGTAGCTTACTTGCTACATTGTGGTCTAGCTGAAGTTTCTGAACAATTCTTAAAGGCAGCCTCACACAAAGCAGATTAGATTCATTTAACTTGGCTATAGTGATAGCATGGATCACTGTGGCCAGTAGGGATGGGCACGAACTGAACTGCAAAGCAAAAGTTGTGGTGAATTTTGCCCTGTTAGTGGTTAAGAAACAGAAGTTTGGGATGGGTTCACCATCAGGAACTTCCATGAACTTTTGGAGCCATTTGTGTGGTTTGTGGATCCAGCAGAAAAGGGGGTTTAAAGAGACTCCATGTCCCTTTAAACCCCTGCTTCCTGTTCCCCATGAAAGCCACAAAAACAGCTGATCAGTGGGGATGCACTCCCTGCCACTCAGCTCTTCCAGACTGTCTTCTGTTGTCCCTTTAAACTTTAAACTTTAAAGGGACAGCAGAAGACAGCCTGAAAAGGCTGAGTAGTGGGAAGCAGCCACTCAGTTATTTTTCGGGCTTTCTTCAAATCCCATTTAAAGTGACTGTGATCTCTTTCAACAAGGTTTGCAGGGCCACGAACTGCACAAACCAGTTTGGCTTGTGAATGAATCTCCCAGTTCAGTTCATGATTCAGTTTTTGGTTCAGCCACGCACCACAAACTGAACCACATTTTCCTTTTTCATGCCCATCCCTAGTGACCAGATCATCCTTTTTGAGGTATTCCCATAGCTGGTATATTAGCCAATGCTGGTAAAAGGCCCTGTCTGCCATGGAAAAGACCAGAGCCTCCAACTGTAAGTTAGGTTCCAGCAGCATCCCTAAGCAATGAACCTGCTCCTTTAGGGGGAGTACAACTCCCTCCAGAACAAATTGACTGCTCACTTTTCAAGCAGCTTTTTCATTGACCAACAGCACCTCCGTTTTGCCTGGACTGAGCTTTGGTTTATTGGCTCCCATCTATCCAATTACCTTCTCTGTGTACCCGTTCAGACTTCCATGGGCTCATCTCCATATTGATTCTGTTCCCCATAGCCTGCATACATGGTTAGGGGAGCCACATCCAGCAGTGGAACACAAATTCTCTAGAAAAGCTTGCTCTGCGAGTACCAATGAATAATAAAGAATCAAACCCTCTCCTCCACCTCCCTAAGAAGATTATAATAATAATTAAGCACCATCAAGTAGAATTAACTCATGGGACCCCTCATGGGGTTTTCAAGGGAACAGATGAGCAGAGGTGGTTTGCCATTGCTTTCTTCTATATAGCAACCTGGGCACTCGGGTTTTAAAAGAAAATTATTCATTGGTGTGCACAGAGTTTTGGAGTGATTTCCAGCTGAATATCTCTGTGGGTTTGTATTAGCTCAGATCAAGTGATAATCCAGGGTTTAAATTGCAACAGAAACAAGCTGTAGGTTAGTCTTAATAATTAAAAGGATCAGACCTCATTCACCTCATGCAAGGGGGAGGGAGAGCAGAGGTTTAATCAGGAAGAAAACCACAGGCTCTTGAGTTATTCATGAAGGAATATATGCCACAATTGTCACGCCATGACCTAACAGCATGGATTTAGCTGTCTTGCTGCCAGAAGCAGTTTGCCCTTGGGGACACTTGAGGGCATTGCCTTGCTCAGAAAAATCTTTCCAAGAAAGCTCAGTTGAAATTCAAAGAAATTTCACCAATTCTAGATGTCATTCACAAAAGTTCATTGGTTGACACAAAGTTTCTGTGGGGAAGATTCAAACTGGGGCTGCTGCCCTACTAGGGCTTTTCAAGATGAGCTTCTATAGTTCAGTAAACATAGGGCTAACAGAGCAGTGGAGAGCACACTGAAAACAACCTTGAATAGATATTTCATGTTCTCTGCATTTAAGTATTTTGCTCTATAGTTGCAGGAGGAGAAACAGAAAAATAGTTTCTCTGTTTAAACTACAAGTGGCCAAAGAGCATATGTTACTAGTACTCTTAGGTAAAGGTTTCCCTTGCTCGAAAGCCAGTTGAATCTGACTCTAGGGTTGCAGTGCTCATCTCCATTTCAAAGCTGAAGAGCCAGCGCTGTCCAAAGACATTTCCGTGGTCATGTGGCCGGCATGACTAAACACCAAGGCGCACGGAACGCTGTTACCTTCCCACTGAAGTGGTACCTATTTATCTACTTGCAATTTCTTGCTTTCGAACTTCTAGGTTGGCAGGAGCTGGAACTGGAGACGGGAGATCACTCCATCATGCGGCACACTCGGGTCTCGAACTGCTGAACTACCGACCTTCCACAGCCTGCAGTTCAGCGTCTTAACCACTTGAGCCACCACAGCTCCTATACTAGTATCCTTACTAGTACCCTAATTCCACTGGAGTAGTCATCACATATGGTAATCTGAAATATCTGAAGAAGTGGATTCTTCCTCCATTCCACTATTCCAAAACAGTTTATTCAGTATTCCTATTCCAAAAAGTGTTAGACTTTCATCTGCCACATAGCTCCTGTTTGTTTTTAAAGGTTGGCAGCTCTGGGTTGGGAGATCCCTGATCTGAAATATCCGAAGAAGTGGATTCTTCCTCCATTCCACTTCTATTCCACTATTCCAAAACAGTTTATTCAGAATTCCTATTCCAAAAAGTGTTAGACCTTCATCTGCCACATGGCTCCTGTTTGTTTTTAAAGGTTGGCAGCTCTGGGTTGGGAGATCCCTGTAGATTTGGAGTCAGATCCTGGGGAGGGCAGAGTCTGGGAAGGAAACCCAGCAGGGATGTGATGCTATACAGTGACCCTCCAAAGATGACCTTTTGGGGGGAGAACCGACCTCTATAATCCGGAGAGCCGTTTTAATTCCTGGAGTACCCCAGGCTCCATCTCTAGGTTGGCAACCCTAGTACTACCAGATTTAGGCTTCCTAGTCCTATACGAACCTACCTGATCACTGTGGTCATCTTCAGGGGTCTTTCTTTGGGTGTCTTCCCACCTGAGGCTAGATGGGTGGCATCCTGAGAAGGGCCTTCTCAGTCATGGCACCAAAACTATGGAATTCTCTCCAGAGGGATTTGTCTGTCCCATTTGATCATTGTCTTTCACTAGTGGGAGAGGACTAAGTTGAGAGCCTTCAGCGCTGGAAACTGAGTTTGTAGGCGTGGCTTCAATATAAGTCCAGTCTTGAGAAAGGATTACCGAAAAGTTTGTGTAACCGGTACATCTTCGACTGTTTTATTTGAATTGTGGACTATAAATATATCTACAAGCAAGAATCTTGTGTTGATATTTTGTTTGGAAGCGGGAGGAGTGTTTACCTTTAAGAACGGACTGGCAGAGGAACGGCTTTTTTTCTCCAGTGTTAAGTGAATGACTGCTACTGTTTTTCACTGGAAGTCCTTGCATATTCACTTTCTGTGACTGGCATGACAGCCCCCAAACTGGAATGATGCCCCTTGGGAGTAACTCTAACCTCATAAATCCAATCATCTCCAAACTTTGAGGGCAGTTAGATGAGAGTCAGCCAGAGATCCCGTACAAGTTTGGTGTCTCTAGCACGGTATGTGTGTGTGTTCTACTGCATCACAAACTGGTTCGGTTCACATGAAGTCTTTTTGGTTCATGGTTCGGTTCACGAATCCACCACAAACTGAATCTCATTTTCCTGGTTCATGTCCATCCCTAACTATCACAAAATCTAAAAATGTAAACAGCACCACCTGTAGTGTGTTTGCTATTTTATGCCCTGTTCTAAGGGTTTAATAGTGGCTTGCTCTTGCATATCAATCTCTTCTTTTAACATAATGGTCTGTCATTCATTTCATTAATTTTCAGATCATGAACAGTTCCTATTTGAGACTTATTTTGCATATAACACCCTTGGAACTGAGCTCTTTTCCCATTCTTTCCATTGTGTTATTCTCCAGATCTTTAAATAAGGCTCCAAAGTTGTCTGCCTTCTACTTACTGCTTCACATTTCTTCTCCTGATTTCCCGAGTAACCTAGCAAAGGACTGTGCAGAATAAATGAATCTGCCAAATGCTGGCAGGTTGCAGTCATTGGGGTTATAAGAGGAATACTTCAAGCCTGAACTTGGATTGTGTGAACCACTCCCCCCCTTCCTTTTCTACATTGTCTATCACCATGGAGTTCACATGGTGCCTGTCTAGGTCAGAGAACTGTTCACAGTAGTCTGAGTGAAAAATGTTCTCAAGATTACTTTAACAAATGGTTTCTTTTGTCTTAGGAGTGGCACCTAACCCAAGGGCTCCATTATCAGCCTCCTCTTGGCTATGTGGAAGTAATTAATTTCTCTTCAGGGGCTCTTGTTGAGAGAAATGTTCAGCTGGGGATGCTTTGGTTTCAAGGCTGGGTTTCCAGGGTTTGATCACTGTACAAAATGGATAGACTGTAATTTGAACAGAAGACAGACAAATAAAGCTGTTCCATCCATTAGTTCCCAGTTGTTGTGCCAGCATCAATTATGTATTGATTGATTGGAGGGGTTTCAATTTCCTGTAGTTTATTTCATTCTAACACACCCTTGAGGTTCCCTCATGGTTTACTGGGCGGGGGGACAACTACAACACACTGTTATTATCTGTCAGTCTTAGCTGCACATGGTAATTGGAGAATAACAGTAAGACACTCTCAGAATATCTGAAGCAACAATTGCAGAAAGCCTCTGGGAAGAAGCAGAGCTGTGCATACTGATTGCTGTAAGAAATATTTTGTATGTGCATAAATGAAAGGAAATTGATTTCTCCAACCTGTCTGCTTTTTACAAATTAAGAACATTTGTGAAATTTATTCTACTTCTTGTCAGCTATGCTGCCATGAAGGTTGGGGAGTTTGGTCTGTATCTAGTTAACTGCTATTGCTTTTCTTTCAGGTTAATTGCTACTGCATTCCTTTCTGTGCACCAAAATGGTTATCTATACAGATGTGCAGAAGGGTGTTGTGGTGTCTGGGTTTTCCCTAGGTGTCGTGGGAGAGTGTTCGTTCTCAGCTTCAGCTACCTAACGGTCTCTAAGCTTTATCCCGCACGCGAGAGGGTACCTAATTGGCCAGTGCTGTGAGGGGGGTGCATACGAATACCCTATATCCTATTATGCCCATGGGGCCATCGCCATTCTTATCAGTGCCTATGTTACTACATCTATAGCTCTACAATAAAAGTATAACCATTCCTTAATGCATGTACTTCGTTGTTGGCTGTGGGTTCTGACACTTCTGCTTTCATGGGGATGGACAAAGAAATTTGCAGGATACTGAAATGCTTCATTCTTACTGGAACTCCTTCTGAGCATTCACTCCCAGCTTCTCTCAGCTCAGGGTTCAGACATGGGTCACCCCTTTTCAGTTTTAGGTAACCCACTGTGAAATTATTTATCCCTTAATTTAATTATTTATAACCCTCTTTCCCCCCGAATGGAGGCCCAAAGCAGCCTACAATATCATTTTACCCTCCTCCATAGTATCTCTTCAACAACTTGCTCAAAGTAACCCATCAAGTCCCCATGGAGATTTCCCAGGTCCTAATCTGACACTCTAACCGCATAGGGTTGCCTGCCCTTGGCGATCCCTGGGAGCAGTAGGATTGGTAGAGACTGCTGGATGTCAGTTTCTGTTTCAAAACAGTGATATGATAATCTAGGTATTTTCGAATCTTTATGTTAAACACATATTCCTAGAGTGTCCTGCTGTCATTTCCTATTTTAGAAAAGGAAGTGATGCCCCAAATAATTTCCCCCGTTTCCCTTTCCCCCTCCATTGAGCAAAGGCAGAGGTAGGGTTGCCAGCCTTCAGGTAGGGCCTGGAGATCTCCTGGAATTATAACTGATCTCCAGGTAAGACAAATCAGTTACCCTGGAAAAAATGGCTGCTTGTAGGCTGGACTTTATACACCAACGAGGCTGGGAGGTAGACACTGAGAATTGGTGACTTGGCAAAGGCCTGGTAATGAGTTCACTGCAGAAGTAAAGGAGAATAGAGACTTGATGGTTCAATCTCTAAGCCACTCCATAAGGTATAAACATTAACAAACAAAAATTATGGGCAATCCAATCATAGTTCTCTGGCTGTCACGTTTAATTTGGTCCTGAGATGATAATATGCCATCGTTCTCTCATCTCATCTATAACTCTTTGTCCCCGAGGAGCCAGAATTTTTCCACTGATCATTTCACTGGCCTACAAACATTGTTTAGATAAATTATCAGTCTGTCTTATTTTTATCTTACCCTTCTTTCAGGAACTCAGAATGGTATCCTAAGTTCTCCATGCCTTTGTTTCCTCCTCAAAACCACCCAGGGCTTACACCAGACTCTAATTTTCTGCTTATTTAGCCATAAGTCCTTGAGCCAGGCCTGGCAGAAACCCCCAGGTGACTTGTTACCATGTGACTTGCATGTCCTACCCAGGCCCAGCTGCTTGCCACTGTTCAACAGCAGTTACCCCACAAAACTAGTGTGGTGAAGTGGTTAGACTTTCTGACTATGATCTGGAGACCCTAGTTCAAACCCCCACTCTGCCATGGGATCTCACTGAGTGACCTTGTGCCAGTCACACTCTCAGTGAAACCTATATCTTTTTTAAAAATGAAGAAAATGCAGCCTGGTGCTAAAATCATGGTATAAAAGAGTGAACCCTAAAGCTAAAGACTCCCTTGCCAAAGCTCAGTTTCTCAGTATGATCACAGAGATTTCAGTGGCTACCCACAGGAGGCGAAAATATACACCAAACATTACAGTGAAAACTCTAATCCCGCTGCCAGCACTGCTGTCTCTGGGAACTGGAGTTCACATTAAAATGGCAACGATTCTTGTTAGAATAGCTTGACACTGCTTTGACAGACTGGCAAAGGAAATCTTAATGGAGGTACACAGTTCTGTGGAAAACAGGGGGTGTGGGGGGAAATGCTCATTAAGATGCTACCAAAAAATGAGAAACAAATGAATAATGCAAATTTAAAAACAAAACCAATAACTTCAAGCTTCGTAATGTAGCTTTGGCCATTGGCTTCTCTCTTACTTACAAACACATTGAATATTCTGCAACCATCAACGACCTCATTTGAAATGAAGTTGTTTTGAATATACAGAGGTCAGAAGCATTCTATAAAGGTGAGAATATCAGAAAGAGAAGTGCTGTGTGCTGGCATTAATATGAAACCGGGTTTCTACTCTGCAGATTAGTATTACAATAAGAGATATGTGAAAACCATACATGGGCATTACTATATAATGAATGGATATAGCTGGTCATTGGATTGGGGGGGGGAAGACAAAAATAGATGGTCAGGCAGGTTTCCACTCCCAAATTGGATCTTAAAATTTTTCACCCATATTTCAAACTATAAATATATTGCCTGCTCCATTCCCTTCAATTGAGCTAGCAGATAGTCATGTACAAAAAACACACACATATGGACCTTCTCTTTTGATGGAAATAGATGAGGCACACCAGAGTCTCTACTCCTATAAAGAACAGCTGCATCTAAGGAAATTATGCATTAAAACAAATAAACAGAAAGAATCAAGGTTGGATCAAGGTCTCAAACAGCAGAGACACACACCTGGATGGTCATAATCTCACTGGTAGCAAGGAGTTAGCATTAAAGAACATTGGTGCATGTGTCTACAATCCATCTGGCTTGGTAGCTGTTTGAAGATGCCCAGGGTCTTGGACTCTGGAGTAGAGGCAGCCTTGCACCCAGGGAGCTTACTTGCAAGGCAGAGCACAGCAGCAGTTTCTTCCAGATCAGGAGAGCCAGGAGGAAGGAGCTGTCCTTGTGAGGCAGAGGCCATCTGGGGGTTTGACCAGGTGCAGAGAATAATAGAGGGATGGGCTAGGACTAAGGAATGAGAGAAGTGGAAAGAAATAGGTTCTAGCTCAAGGGGATTGGATGGGGAAAAGCAGGAAGGGAAGAGCTGGGATTGGAGAGGGGGATAAAAGCAGAGCCTGTGAGGCAGGCCAGGGAGGAGGATTTAGGTGTTCAGTTGACAGGATGCTGAAAACACCTGTAGGCAGTGGAATAACCCAGAAAGTAGTTCCTGGGCAGCTCCTGAGGCTGGAGGGAGTGCAAATGGGACAGAGCTAGAGAAGGAGCCCATGGAACACCAGGCGGGCAGTTGCAGTAGCTCAGGTAGCTTCACAGAAAGTATACTGGAGTGCATCTGTTCACTCTGCTCAGCAAAGTTTGAACACTTCTTCCAGTCTATGAAACCTTCAAATTAAGTGGCTTTTCTGTGGAAGAAGAGCCACTTAAATTGGAGGAAGGAATCTTAGGCCAAAGGAAGACTTCAAATTTTGTTGAGCAGAGTGTGTGGGTCCACTCTAGGGACTAAGAGAACACGAGAACTTTAACAAGCTCCACACCTATGGAGTAGCTACTTTGGGACACCTGCTGCTGAGAACTCAGGTTTCATAGAATCTCATTTTCAATTCTGATCCAGAGGCAGGAAGGGGAATGTTTGACTAGCTGTGCATTATAAACTGACCAAATTCATATTTTAAAACCACTCTTCAAGAAGTTGCTACATTTATGATTTCTTTTGAAGATAAAGGCCAAAAGGACCAGTCTTGTCACAGTGGGTTCCTACACCATTGAATAACAAGGAAACACAGTTTAAATGTATGAACTGATCAGTTCATTGCTGAAACTTTTACAAATGTAGCAAAAGCTTCCTTGAATGCCTCTTTGTTCCAGCTTGCTATGTATCAATACTGTATATGCTAAATCACTAAATCTAATAGTGGCATCCTGGTTCCTATATGGACAATGGGGCCAGGCACAATGGTCAGAGAGGGTTCTGCATATCTGGGGAAATCAGATAAGGGAGACTCCTCTAAGTCACTGTTTCCCAGACTGTGGGTTGGAACTGAAAAGTGTGTCATGAAGCCTCTGGAAGTGGACTGCAGGCCAGCCCTCCCTACAGGCCACTCCTGCTCTCTCTCTCCTCTTCCTCCTTGCCAGTTTCTTGCCTCCCCCTCAATTAACAACAATAATGAAAGGGGGGGAGCTGCTCTGCAACCAGTAACTTTATGGTAGTAGCTGGAAGAAGGAAAAAATGCCAAAGAAAAGTTTGGAAGCTGTTCAGGGGTACATGAAAACCAGGGTAGAAGAGAAAGAGCCATCTGTGTGCATGGTCTCCATCTCCAGCAGCAGCCTGATCTCTTGCCCAGACTGTTGCAGTAGCTCATTGCCTTGTTATGGGAGATGTACTGCATGGACCCCCTTCCTGCTAACCCCTTCACTGCCATCTATCATCTTCACACATCCCTTCAGCCTGGTGTTTGTGAGCATGCCTCACCAAACTCTGATTCTGGCCCCACTGCCAGAAGAGAAGGAGATGACAGAGGGAGGCCTCTGGTCTCAGGGACCTGACCTCAGGGGGAGCCTTGGGAACTCTCAACTCAGAAGAAGACTCTATGAATTGGTATAGTGAAGATATGTCTGTTGTAACCATATTAGGGAAAAATGTTATATGGATATTTTGTATTGGTTTTTCATTGCCTCTTGGATATGGAACATGTAACAGATTAAGGTTAATGTTTGTGTTTTGAATGTTATTGTTGAGTGTTATTATTAAAAATTTAATTAAAAAAAACAAAAAAAAGAAGAAGACTCTATGCTATAACCCGTTCTCCCCACATGTGACGTGTTTTATGGATGGACTTGGTTGCTGTGATAGAGACCTCTTTATTTCTCTGTTTGGACGATCAGTAATGGGTGGGTTCAATCTTTCCTCTTATTGCAGTTCAGGCACTGATGAGGTTCTACATGGAATGTAGCCTCCATATGCAGTGTACTTTGGAATGCCAGCAATTTATAATGGGGGCAGCTGTGCCCTTTGCGCAATGTTCGTTGGTTTCTCAGAAACACCTGGTTGTCCACTGTAGTAAATGGGATACTGAACTAGATGGGCACAAACGTTATAGTTCCCTTAGGGCACCAAAAAGTCATGGGCCAGCCCTGGATGGGTCAGCATACTGAAATGGTTGTCACCACTGCCCCAAGGAAATTATTACAGTCAAGTGGTTAAGACGCTGAACTGCAGGCTGTGGAAGGTCAGTAGTTCAGCAGTTCGGGACCCAGGTGCCGCATGACTGAGTGAGCTCCCGTCTCTAGTTCCAGCTCCTGCCAACCTAGCAGTTTGAAAGCAAGAAATTGCAAGTAGATAAATAGGTACCACTTCGGCGGGAAGGTAACAGCGTTCCGTGCACCTTGGTGTTTAGTCATGCCGGCCACATGACCACGGAAACTTCTTCAGACAGCGCTGGCTCTTCAGCTTTGAAACGGAGATGAGCACCGCAACCCTAGAGTCGGATTCGACTGGCTTTCGAGCAAGGGAACCTTTACCTTTACCTTTTAAGCATGCAAATTGGGCTTGCAGTGAAAGGAGCCTTGGGAACTGGCCATCAGCACTGGCCACCATACAGTAAGCAGTGAGCTGCTGGAATGGACCTAATGCTGGCTTCAAAAGTCTTGAGGAGCAACAGCAGTGGAAGTTAAAAAAAAAAGGCTGTAGCTGAAGCTGCAGCAGTGAGACTGGGCCAGGCAGTAAAGTGAGAGGTCCACATTGACATTTCTACCTTCCCTCCTTTTCCTGTGGAGTCCCATGATGGGAACAGGAAAGGTGGAGCTGTGATGTGATAGTATGGGATGGAGCACAAAGGGGAAGTGGAAATGAGGAAGGATTAATTTGAGTTTGGGAGGATGGAGGAGAAAAGGAGGAGGAGGTATGGGGGGCTGAAGGCAAGGGCTGGAAGACAAGTTGAAGCAAAGGGGTGCTAAAGAGGCAGTTGAGATTGGAAGAGGATGTTAAAGTGGGGAACTAGGATATGGAAAGAAAGGAAGGGGTGCTGCTATAGGGATGAGTAAAAATTACTGTCAGTGAGACTATGACCATGCAGAAGAGCATCTTGACATGCCTTACCTTATCATGAATGATACTTTTCAGGAAGACATTCATATTTCCCCATTTCTTGCCTCCATTGTGACTATCTCCATTCACAAGGCTGATATGATCAAGTCCATCCAATAGTTTGAATCTAAAGTAGAAGATACAGGAACTTGTTATCAGCGGAGGGCACTTTATAGCAGAAATTATGATTCCCTGAAGCTCCAAAGGCTAACAGAGAAGATGGAATGAAATCTCCAAAACGTGTAGTTACTTAAAAGATTATACCATTGCATTTTAGAAACACAGTATAATCTTTAAAATTGTGTGTCTTGCTTCTTTATTGCTTTTTAACACAACTTGAACACATTTCAACCAATGTTCTCTCTAAGCTATGGGGTCTTGTGAGCAAAAAATGTACTTTGTGAGTTACTGGCATTAAAGTTGTGAGCGAACAATTTGGTTACTGCATAAATTAGTTTGCTCTAGAGTCATTCTTTTTGAGCTAAGACAAAAAATGTGTGAGCTGGAGGCTAAAAAACTGAGCTAGCTCACACTAACTCAGCTTAGAGGGAACACTGACTTCAACTGCTTTCTGTTCACAAAGGAAAGGTGTTTCTTCCCCCAAGGAAAGTGGGGCCATGACTCATTGAGAGCCCTATTTGAGGTCCCACACTAGGGGAGAGCCAGGAGGGTGATGGGCCACCATGTTGGCCATGACCAGAAAATAGGACGGGCAGTAGGGATGGTTGATGGCAGCGGTGTGAAATCTTGGCCCTCCCTTTTCAGGGTATGCCTATGGCTGGGCGTAAACTGGGCTTGAGGAAATGGGAGGGACCACTGGGGGGTTTAAAGCACTCAGCGCCACCCAGCCCTCCTCACTTGGCTGTGTGGGACTGCTTGCCCACTCAGTCCTCCTTGTGTGTTAGTGCCAGATTGGGAATGCTTGTAGGGTTAGAGGGTAGTCCCACTGGGGGTTGTATATATTAGGAGTAGTGTGGGGTGATGTTTTATTATTTATGTTTTGTTTCATTTCTTTGTCACAACTTTATGGCAGTATCAGCATGGGGCTGGATCCATTGTGGAAAAGCAGCCTGCATGCCATTTTCATGGCAGATAGGGATTCCTGTAAGGGATCCTGTGGTGAGGGTCTCAAGGGCATGCACAGCATGGGGCTGCCAATGGGTTACCCTCATGCTCAGGTGGCAAGGGAGACCACTTAGTGGCAATCACCCCTGTGGAATCCTGAAAGCTGCCATTCCAGTGGGTTTCCCACCCCAGTCAGCTGGCTGGGTGGGAAGGGGTGCACCAACTGGCAGGTGGGGGTCAGTCAATACCAGATCCAGGAGACCCATACTGTGCCAGTGCTTCTTACAGCTGTAACCAATAAAAGTTGTGGCCATTTTATTCCACATTTATTCTGGAAAAAACACTGTGTGCAATGTTCCCTCTAAGCCGTGGAGTCCTGTGAGCAAAAATTCTACTTTGTGAGCTACTGGCATTAAAGTTGTGAGCAATTTGGCTCCTGCATAAATCAGTTTACTGTGGAGCCCTCCTTCCTGAGCTAAGACAAAAATATGTGAGGTGGAGGCTAAAAAACTGTGAGCTAGCTGACACTCTGAGTCAGCTTAGAGGGAACACTGACTGTGTGGTTGTACTATTGACGGTTTGCTTTCAAGGGGTCATCGCCTTCACTGCCCTCTCCCCTCGATAGGTGCTGGTATTGCAAGAAAAATACTGTGGGAAGGGCAATTTGGGGGCAGACAAACAAACACATATGGTGATCAAAGGGTTAAACAGCTGCTTCTCACTTCCTACCAGCCCTTTGCTAATAATTATAACCTTATTTGGATACATATGCTTTTTTTAGAAAAAGAAAGAATTACACTTAATGAGCTGTATTTATTGACTGTGAACTGAGATCTTCAGATGGAATGGGACTTTCCCCCCTACAGCCACACCTCCAGCCATGTTCCTGTATGGTACTATAGGGATCATGTAATTGTGGAGTAATTGTGAGCTAGGTTTATGAAGACACGGTTGGGTGAACCCTGCTGAATCTTTGGTTTTAGATTTGGGGGAGGGGTGTCAAAGAAACCAGGAAATAATGTTGAGGAGAACTAGGGTTGCCAGGTCTGGGTTGGAAAATACCTGGAGACTTTGGGGGTGGATCCAGAAGAGGGTGGTGTTTGGGGAGGGGAGGGGCCTCAGCATGGTACAATGCTATGGAGTCCACCCTTCAAAGTGGCCATTTACTCCAGGGGAGCTGATCTCTGTCATCTGGTGATCAGTTGTAAAAGCGGGAGATCTCCTGGCCCCACCTGGAGGCTGGCAACCCTAAGGAGAACACAGACTTCACTCTCTCATTTCAGTGTAGTTATGCAGGAGAAGTATGTAGTCTTGGTGCAGTCTTGTAGTCTGAACTGAAGAAGGTATAAGAGTTCCAAGCATTTTCCTAGTTGCTGCACCCTTATAAACTGGCTCAAAATGACTTCATAATTACATGAATAATTTATACAGTGCTTTGTAGGAACAGAGGTCTGTTCTGGCTTATTAGGAAAGGGGCTAGGTTTTGAAGAGGAGTCAGGGGTCTTGTGGATTTCATTAAAGTTTCTTCAACTTTCCCATCTTAATTTGAATGCTGTTCCAAACCCTACAAGCCCAGGCCTCCTGGTTCTTGTTTAGCACAAGCTTAAGGATGCTCACAATTGATATATTAGCAGTCTGCTTTTCAGTGTTTGGGAACAGAGAAAAATAGTGAAACAAAACTCTAAGGCAGCAGTATCTCTGGAACAATGAAAAGCCTTGGGTAAAGAGGGTGAAAAGAGCAAACCAACATGCCTTGTGATCAAAGTGGCTTTTTTCTGTACTTGATTTCTCAGAAGGCAATGGTTTGGGTTTGTTTTGTTTTTTTGACATTTAAAAATCTACCCTCATTGTGTTGAAATAGTCATGTCACCCTCTTGGGATTTTAATGTCAAATAGATGCCACCAACTGTTATTTTCAGTTTTCCGCAAAAGTGACAATCTATGTGGCAATGTCATCCAGACTGGTCAGTGATGCTCTGTAGCATTTTTCCTTCTGCAATGAGAGTGAAACAAGAGGAGAACATATATGGTGTTTTTAAATTAAAAAAACAACAACAAATTTTGTCATTTTGGTGAGTGGTTAATGAAAATCACTCTGGGTACAATTTCAGGAAGTGCACCTAATAAGTATAACAGACAAGAAGAGGGTAGTAATCAACAGCTGAGGCAAAAATAATATAAATCAAAGAGGTGGAGAAAATGGTTATCAAGAACTATAATTCTTTCTCACTCTCTCACTCTCTCTCTTTCAAAACACTAGAACTCTCAAACACCTAGTGAAGCTGATGGGGAAAAGATTGAGTACAGTCTTTTTCACACTCAAAGAGTTAGTGGCTTTTTAAAAAACTAAATAAATTCATGGAGGACAGGTATCAATGGCTATAAGCTACAATGACTGAAGGAAACCTCCATGGCCAATTGCAGCAACACTCTGAACAATTGTTCTGGGGGAAGATAACAGGCAGGCTTTGGCCTTCATCCCTTGCTTTAAAGCCTTCTAGGACCATTTGATTGGTCATTGTATGAAGCAGGATGCTGGACTTGATGGGCCACTGGACTGTTTCCACACAAAATATTTATTCCACCCTGCCTCTCAAACAGGAGTGGAGCTTTTCAGAGCATCCACATATCATTTTCTATGTGTGCTCTTTCCATAGTCGTATGTGGTTTCCCATGCTCTGCTCTGATTTCTACTTTACTACTGAACATAAGAACATAATGTTAGAGAATAAGCCTGATATTTGCATAGGCTCAGAAAGCTGTACACTTTAGGTCACCTGTTGTGATGCCACACATAGAGTGTGCCTACACGTACCTACATATAAATAAGGTTTCAGCTACACAGTTACGCAGCCTGGTGAAGAAGCACAAACCTCCATTATGGTCATGTACTACCCATCACCTGCTTTGTTCCTGAGCTGGAATTTCCTGCCATATGGACATTTGGTTATCAATGGAACTGGCCAGCTTCATCAGCACTACAATGAAGCATCCTGACGCCTAGATTTCACACCTGTCCAGATGCCATACTTCAAGTAAGGTTTTAGGTTACAATATTGGCCACCCCTCTTAGGTAACCTCCCCTTCCCACATGCAACCAATAGGATTGTTTTTTGGACGAACTAACAGGTAGGTGGGTCAAGAGGTTGGCACAGTTACCACCCATCTCTTGGACCCCCTAAAAAAGGAGGGAACCAGTCACCTGACTCCTCCTAGCTAGCATTCCCCCCAAGATGACCCCTGTCTGCTTTTACTCCTCTTGAGTCCCACTTGCTATTCCCAACCCTTGCCTCTACTGCCCACGCGTTTCGGCTGGTTCTGGTCATGTGTGAATTCCCTTTGTTTCCATTTCTTCCCCTCCATTCTTCATTAGAACAACCAAGCTTCAAGACAGGTAAGTATCGCCTGTCATCACCCCTACCTGCTAATGCAACTGTGCTTATTTCCTACTGTAATTCTTAGGAACTTGATTGAATGTGTGAGTGCATCAGTATTGTTTGTATGAGATATATTTTTAAGTAAAAGACATCTATTTTAACCACAACAGCCTCAAATCTTTTACTGGTAACCTTTGGTGGGATCAGGACCTTGGTATAAATTGGCAAGAACCCATTTATAAATTGCCAATTGCTGTAAATAAAGCAATCTGGCTAACAATAAGAGAAGCCAATGTTGGATCAAGTCAATGGCCCATCCAGTCCAACACTCTGTCACACAGTGGCCAAAAATACCAGGTGCCATCAGGAGGTCCACCAGTGGGGCTAGGACACTAGAAGTCCTCCCACTGTTGCCCTCCCATACACCAAGACTTGTCCTAGACTGATAGTTCCGATCGATAAAGGTAAAGGTTTCCTTTGCTCAAAAGCTAGTTGAATCCGACTCTAGGGGGTGGTGCTCATCTCCGTTTCCAAGTCGAAGAGCCAGCACTGTCCGAAGACTTCTCCATGGTCATGTGGCTGGTATGACTAAATGCTGAAGCACACGGAACGCTGTTACCTTCCCACCAAAGCGGTACCTATTTATCTACTTGCAATTTCTTGCTTTCCAACTGCTAGGTTCCATTGTACTGATCTACTTTACTCTGGTCCTTCCAGAAACATCAAAGTGGATTTCTCCACAATGGTAATGGGAAAGTACAGACCTGTGAACCCCCTCACCCACATCTGGCACCATTTGTACTTGGAATTACAAAAGCAAATAGACCAAGGGATATCTATTCCAAGTTCAGCCATCCATTAAACCTTCTCATGAGTCAATCCAGGCAGTGAAGCAGGTAGCAACTGCACTAAGTAAGACTTATGTTGCTCCAGGAGACCCAAGCAAGCAAACAAGGCCAACCACCACAGAAGAGAGCAACTCATTTTCTCTTATGCAACAATTTGACATATTATAACATCACTCTGTAATAGGGACATCATTCTACCTTTGAAAAACTGCATCAAACCACTTTCCCCAGCAAGGAGAAACAATCATCACCACAAGATATGGATAATGGGAAGCTACGCATAACATTATTTCTTAAATACTGGAACTCTCTAAAAACACCCTGAAAACATTAGACATGAAGAGTTAATGGGCATTTGTGTCAGCTAGCTGCCATAGAAGACTGTGTACCAATAGTCCTTCAATTCTGGACAGTGAACTTGTTCCTGCTCTATCATGGCTTTAATAAAATACTACTTTGTATAAACGTGTATTGGACTTATAGCTGTGGGGGACCGGACATTTTGGGATTGTAATTTTGTCAATTGATGCTGCTTAGAGGCTGCAGCTCCTCTTTGTTGTCTTGCAGAATTATGTATCCTTCTCTCTGATAAGTGATCTTCAGGTGAAAAGTGGGTTTTTTTGTATATATTCAGATTAGATCTAATTTTTAAAAGATTGTATTAAAAGTCACCCTGACTTGACTTCCAGCCACCAGCCCATTTTGACTCGGGTTTTGAGAATGCATCACCACAGTGGACTAAATCCTGTCTTTTAACACACTGTCAACTAAACAAAAATTTAGGCTGAAAATCTGCAAAGGCAGCTGTGCCTGGCTGTTGCCGCATGCTGGGGTGATCAGTTGAGCTAGCCCTTCAACAGCTTAAAAAAGGAGAGAGAGAAAAGCCCACCCTAGATCTATTCTTACATTTCGCTGAACATATTTGTTTTCTGATAACGTTGACTTGAATAGCTTTGTTTCTGCTGTTTACAATTTTTGCTTGAACCTGAGTGCCTTAAAGAGCAGCGGCAACCTCCCTGCCCTACTCTTATAGCCCTGTGGTGGCTCTTTAAACACTGAGTTAGCTTTTTGCCCAGTTATCACTGACAGGCATTGATGCATAATTCATACCAGAAACTACTTACAATGTGGCAGATTGTTATTATGCAGAAGCCTGAGGAAGTGTAAACATATATCTAAGGAAGGCCAGGCAGACTTCACAGGTTTCTTCCAAAAGCAAAGGCTCATCAATAAACATGAGGAGTAGCCAAAGTGTGACCAAGCACAAAGGAAACACTCTCGCATAACAGCCTTATTGTAAAGTACAGCAAATGCAAGAATGTGTGGATGGACACACAAACAGTGTTTAATTGTAAGATTAATTCGGCATTCTGTTTTCTCCTGTAATATATTGAACGTGTTACATGAATCACTCCATTGACATCCTATGTTAAGCTTGAGCCGAACAAAGGCTCCTCTGATGTGAACTCCTATTGGTCGCTCTGCAACAGTGACCAATCAGAACTGCCACTACTCCCTGCGAGGGAAGTAAGCTCATTGGTCTTTATCCAAACAACCTCATTGGTTGATTATTGTAAATAGGTGTGGCTATGTTAGCCCGGGAGTGTTTAAAAGGAGCCTAGCTCCCAATTGTTTCTTGTTCTGGTTATGAATGCGTTTAAGTGCTTGTTCGTTACTTCAATAAAGCTGAATCACTTCTTGCTGAAATCACTCTCCGATCCTTGATTAATTCGGCATTCTGTTTTCTCCCATCATCTCTACAGGCCTTATTAAATCGTCTCATTTTCTCCCTATGGCTTCATAAACTGACAGTGCAATCCTAAGCAAAATCATGCCCTTCTAAGTCTGCTGACTCAAAACATTGCCACCCTGTTAAGGACTGCACTTTTAGTTGCCCATAAGACAGTAACATGGACTACCTTTAGGATAGTCTCACCAACCTCCAGAACCTGTAAATCATGAAGATCAATTTAAAATCATCTAGATGTGACTTTTACCATCCCACCCCCAAATCACTGTATTTTGGGAAGGCTGAAAGACAGCAAATTAAAGATCTGAAGTCTCTGTTGGAGAGGTAGTCAGTCGTATTGTAGGAACATGCACATGCAAAAAGCCAATTGCACCATGTGGCTAGGAAATCATACAGTGAAGCAACCTGTTGATCACCGATGAACAGATCAACAACCTTTTAAACTGGCTGTCGAAAAATCAGGTGCCTGTTTGCAGCCAAATTGGCAGGTGTTCATCTATAATCTGTGTCTCAAGTGTGGAAATCTAAATCCATGAACCAAGGCCACTAAACAGATTTTCCTGAATACTTGAGGCACCCTTCTAGTTTGCTGAAAAATCTGAGAACCAGTTTGGTGTAGTGGTTAGGATTGTGGACTCTAATCTGGGAGAACCAGGTTTGATTCCCCACTCCTCCACATGCAGCTGCTGATGTGACCTTGGGTCAGTCATAAATTCTTGCAGAGTAGTTCTCTCAGGAACAGTTCTCGAGAGAACTCTCTCAGCCCCACCTACCTCACAGGATTTCTGTTGTGGGGAGGGGAAGGGAAAGGAGTTTGTAAGCCACTCTGAGACTTCTTCGGGCAGTGAAAACAGGGTATAAATTCAATCTCTCCTTCTTCTAAAAAAACACATTGGATGGTAGAATTCCACCCAAAATAAAAAGTTTTGCCTGTGCACACACAGACAATACACTTACTTTCTTTGGAGCTGGCAGTGTTGGTGTCCAAGAGTCACTCTGGGCCCAGTCGCATCAGTGACAGACCCTGGGAGCCACTCCAGGACTTGCTGCATCAGCTTCCAGGAGCACTCTGGGACTGGCTGTGGCAGCAGCATCCAGAAGCTGCTCTGTGCCCAGGTGCAGCAGCATTGGCGTCTGGGTGCTACTCCAGGCCTGGAATCCACTTGGAGAGGCCTCACCTGGATATTATGCCATAAAACTCACCCCTGTAGAGCCATTTTCTCCAGGGGAACAGATATGTGTCATCTGGAGTTCCACTGTAATTCTGCAAGTTCTCCAGGCACCACTTGGAGGTTGTCAGCCCTAGGCCTGGAAGCAACCTCTAGGTGACTTGGTAATGATATTACCTGATTTGCATGACTCAACTATGCCTGGCTGCCACCCTACGAAAGACAGTGTTGTATAAGGTTAGAGTTCCAGACTAGGATCCTGGAGACCCAGGTTTGAATCCCCATGCTGCTGTGGAAGCTCACTGGGTGACTTTAAGCCAGTTACACACACTCAGCCTAACCTACCTGACAGGATTGTTCTGAGGATAATATGGAGGAAAAGAGAATGATGTAAGCTGCTAGGCTGAGGATAGTATGGAGGAAAAGAGAATGATGTACGCTGCTTTGGGTCCCCATAGTGAAGAATGGTGGGATATAAATAAAGTAAATAAATAATAAATGTAGCTGAAGATGGGGGCAGATAAAACATAAGTTGTTTGCTAGATGTGAAGGAGAGAAAGAAGCAGGGAAAGATAAGGGAGAGGAATTCATGTGTAGGGGGATACAGGTGAAAGTGAAGTCCCCCCCCCAAGTCCTTCCAGATTCCTCCAAATGTGACTGGGCCAAGCTCAGCTGGCACTATACAACAGTGCCATAGTTCTTCTGGGTTGAGGCTGTTCGGGAGGGAAGGAAGGAAAGCTGAAGACAGAGGAGCAGATAAAGGTGGGTTGGCAGGTTGGTTGGCAGGAGAAAAGGAAGTAAGAAAATGAAATAGGATATGGGAGCTTTCAGGAAAGTGAAAGAGGACATGAGGGGAGGGAAACAAGATGCCTCCTCCCAAGTCCTTGTGGGTCCCCCACTTGTGCATCCCTAATTTACATCTACTTTTTGTTGAAATTGCTCTTGGATTCCATGACAAATGATGGACTGCTATATTTGTCATAATGGACAAATGTTTAAAGACATAATAAAAAAATCCATTTGCAAATGCTAGAGTTATTTCTGCTGTTAAAAAAGAAAGAGCAACATATCAAATAACAAATGAACCGAGTGAAGGAATAAAGTAATCAGATATTCACTTATATATGAAGTGTGATTTGTATTTGAGAACCCCCTTCATCTTTGTGCTCCTTATTTGCATACTTACATAAATGTTTACTTCATTATTCATAATTCTTATTTTGTGCATTCATGAATTCATAATTTTCTGTTTTGCATTCATTTTCCATCTTGTCAATTGAAACTCATGAATTGAAACTTGTTTATATAGCTTGTGGTGAATTAACCATGTGTCACATCAAGCACCGTACCAGTAGAAACTAAATGTCTGCTTTCATCTTATTCATAGTTCTGAAAGCAAATTAAATGAAGTGAAACTGTCAAAGCAAATTAAAACAAGTCAAAATTCTTACAAGGTATAAACACAAATGGGATCACCCTGAAGTCACAAATTTTGGGGCTGTATCTAAGGAAGTTACAAATAAATCTTTCTTAGAATGAATGGACTTGAGGATCAGCCACTTAATTAATTGTATGTGTGCATGTCTAGTGTAGAAGGTAAAGAATTCCTGTTCCTGTCCCATCAGGTTTTGGAATGCCATTTGGAATGCCACTCGACAAATGAAAAGGTGTGGTCTACCTATGTTATAATTCATTATTATTTTTTAAAAAAATTGTTTCATTTATACCGCACCTTTCTCTGCAATGGGGACCCAAACTGGTTTATATCCTATCCTTCATTTTATCTTCACAATAATCCTTTGGGGTAGTAGTAGAAAAGAGCAAGAGTCCAGTAGCACCTTGAAGACTAACGAAATTTGTGGCAGGGTATGAGCTTTCGTGAGGCACTGCTCTCTTCTTCAGAGACCTTTGGGTTAGGTTAAACTGGGAACATGTGACTGGTCCAAAGTCACCCAGTAAGCTCCCATGACAGAATAAAGATTCAAACCCTAGTCCTACACTTTAACCACTGTGCTACTCTGGAAATGAAGTTTGAATGTATAGTACTTTGAGCAGAAATTTTTGCATACTTGCTTATATACACAATCAAGCTCATCATGCGGTCTCCTCAGTGGTAAAACATTTGAGTAAGTGGTGATTAGGCATGCTGAGAACTTCATCTTGCCAGGTGAACATACCTTCTGTGAAAGCCAAGTCTTGCCATTAAGTGAGCTACGGATCACTTGATATTGTTCTCACTATTTGCTGCCCAACTCAAGCACTGAGTCAGGCAGCTTTGCAACTGCTTCTGGATCTGAACAATATGGGAAATCAAATTACCATTAATGTTGCTGTTGCAGAGAGACTCAGATGAACCCCAACTGGTATGAGAGAGTGTTTAATTCCATGAGCCTTGATTCTTTGTTTAAACCATTATGGCAGTATGCAGCCGTAGCAGCAGGTGAATACATACTTGACATACGCCCTGAGCCGGCCCTGCTAGGAGGGCAGGGTAAAAATCTAATGAAATAAATAAATAAATACTTGACAAACCAAAGCTACTGGCTACACATGTACTTCAGTGGAAAATGATCTAGTGAGCTGTTCCCAAGTAACCTCAGCTGCCTCCCCAACAGTGAGCTCCACAATTGTAGTAGGAGCCAGGTTGACGCATTTGAATGTGCCTAGAGATGACTCCTCTGAAAGGGGGCTTGCCTGATTCCCTTTGGTGGTGAACTTGGACTATGTTCCAAACAAAATGTCTTGCATGCTGGGGGTTGCCTCCTTGAATCCTGATATGGAACCAGACTGTAAAATTGGATTGATTAATTGGATATCCAGAAGATGTGTGTTTAGAAGGCTTTTTGAATCAGATTGTAGTTTTTAGTCCTACTGAAATAAAATCATCATTTAATCATAGAACACCTTCATTCAACCACCTTTTCAGCTCTCTTTTTTTGTGAATTGCTAAAACACTGATAAAACACTCGCATCAAGATTCTTTTTATAAATTACTTTACTTTAAAGGAGGGGTAGTGATACTAATTTGCTCTGCACATGTATTACTAATGTATGGGCAGATGGTGCCCATCACAGATGGGAGGGTCTGGGACATTTACTCCCATTCGTTTCCTTCCCACATCTACAGTGATGCCTGCCTGTATGCCAGCATATACAAACAAAACATTTGCTCATGTCTGGCTAGTGGAAGATTCTACCTATCCTGGGTTAGATGGGTGGTACTTGCCTCCATTCTTTCCCAGTATGAAGTGCTGTCTAGTTAAAGTCCAGAATGTAGGAGAAAAATATTTGTTCCTGTTGCTTAATGGCAAATACATCCATGAGGCAGGACCATATATTGAGAAATAGGAGGCAGTTCACTTATACCGAATCAAATGAAACCCCTTCTTTCAAGGGACTGTCGTAAACAACAACTAGGAAAGTTAGATTTATCAACTTCATCTTGATTGACAAGTTCTGTGTACATCTTTTGACTGGTAAACACCCCTGTTACATATCTACTTAGTCACTCTCTTTGCCTTCTTCCTCCTCCCCCTGATCTTATGTTACTCTAAATCATACAGAAAGGTACCAGAATAATGAAAAGAGTAATATTTACTCTAATATTACCAAATACCATTACTTTTACAGTTCAAATTAGTTATATTAATTATATGAAAAATGGCATGCATTTTGTTCAGATTTGAGTAATTACCATATACTGCCAATTTCTGTTGTCCTTATGTTGTTCCAGGGCAATCTTGTAACAGCAGTAGTAATAGCAGGGTCATCTGTTCAGTGTAGGCATTCACCTCTAATTCAGGATGATAGATGACCACCTCAGATGACTGACACTGAAGCTAGCATCCCAGTGTTACTCTGAGTATACATATAAAGTGGGGAAATACCATATATAGCAGGTTTCATAAACAACTATAGCATAGTTTGGTATCTTTTCCAAGCAGACTTATTTTTCAGTTAAATCACATGCAAGAATTTAAGCTGAGCACCCATATGTTGTATAGCATTTACACTGAAATATCCTGCAGGGAAAGTCTGTGACATTTTTACAAAGGGTTACATCTTCAGTCATTTAAACTAGTTTTACATGGTTTGATTTATAACCATGAATTACTGTGGCTCTGTGGGCTAAGAAAAGCAATAGATGTATCATGCAATTGCTTTTTATGTTCAGCCATTTGTAATGTCAGCTTTGATGGAAAGACTGCAGAACACTCTAGAAGTGAGGTATATCTGTGGTTTTCCATATGTTCAGAGAAAAATGATAATTCAGGAATACACTCGGATAGCAGAAAATCTGGGGAAGTTAACAGCTGGCATAAATGTCACTGGTTCATTTCACAGAGCTAAGCCGATTGCGCAAATTGCTACGTCTCAATTCTGTTTTTGCCGCCTCACAATTGCAGACAATCAAATAAATCAAACATAGAGTTACAGCAATGACAGGTTATCTTTCACTCCATATTATCAAAGATAATGCTATTGTGTTACCATAATGCAGTGCAAACTATCATTCTGGGCTGTTACGGATAAAACTTGCCAAATAATAGTTTATCATATATATCATGTGCATACTGTATAAGACAGAACAATTCTGGTGTTTTTTTCAGGTGTAACATGATCGCATTTGCTACTTTTCTAACATAATGTTTTCCCATAATAGTTTCAATACAAAGGTATGTGCCTACAAATCTTTTATTGCAGTCCCATACTATGATGCACTATGTCATGTTGGGGGGGGGGTGTTTGGAGATCCCTGAGCAAAAAATATACCTCAAAGTAGCTGTATCAGGTTGACTCAAGAATGTCCTAAAGGAACCAAAATTTGGTAATAAAATTTATCTCCCATAAATTTGTGAGTATTTTTGGGTTTCAGGGAGACCAGGAGCAGGAAGACAGAGAGAGAGGAAGCTAGCCATGGCAAAAAGTAGGATGGCAACACATGGCCCCATTACATTTTAAAGTGCCATTATCTGTTGTGGGAAGACCTGGCCTCTGAGCACTGAAAAATAGTTGAAATGACCAACAGATAACCATGCGGTAGATCTGGCCTCGGAAGGCCAGACCTACCAGCCATTATTTCCTATGGGCCTCCATAAGCCAGGTCTACCCCCATGCCCATTTAAAGTTTAAAAAGAAAGGAAGGATGGAACTGGCCCCAGATTTACCTGGCTGGAGGTGGCCTCACTGGCCATGTTGCAGGCATGCTTCCTGCTTACAGTCTCCATTGACAACATCAGAAGCAGCAGAGCTTGCCACAACAGTTGGAAATCCAGGTCCTGGATTCCCACTAGGGTTGGCTGCCCATGCAGGAATCTCCACAGGCCAGTAACCTCCCTCCTGATTCCTGTTTCTGTCCTCTTAGACTACATTTTCCAGGAAGCAGTGCTTCTGACTCTGTTGTTTATAGCAAGAACACCATATCAAGTGGCATCCATGTGAATGTCTTCAGTGTTTGTGCTGATATCTGAAAGTGCTTTCATTTTAATTTTGTACCCAATAATTAGTACTCTGAAATACCCATGGCCAAGAATATGGATACTAATGTGCAAGTGATCATTCATCTTGTGTACAGTTGTGAGAATAACAGTTCTTGTGTGCACAGCAAGCACAAAATGAATACCTACGCACTGAACAGGTCATTTTTTCACTCTAAAGAGAAACTTTGGTAAACATTGAATAGAGTTATTTCATAGTCATTCACTGTCCAATGAGTTGCTATGATAGCACAATTTCTAACAACCTGTGGAGCCAGTCCTTATCCAAAGTACATAAAGCTCTGACCCATATAGAACTCTACAAGACTTCAAGGGTTTACTTTCTAAAACAAGAAGTGCCAGGAACAAATTGTCTTTAAATTCACACTGTTAGTGAAAAAGCTGTTCTTATTTGTTTATTGCTTTATTTCTTTCTAGAAAAGTTTTATCTTTCCTCTCCAGGGACCTGTCCAAGATCACTTACAAAATACAAAATATTAAAAACAAAGCATTAAAAGATATTAATTAAAATCCAGAATTAAAAAAAACACCTATCATAAAAACATAGACCATAAAACAGGTAACTGGCAGCTTGAAATAACCATTTCCAGGCTGGAAAAATGTTAAAAATCACCCCCTTAATTAAAAGCCTGAGTGAACAGAAACATTTTGGCCTGGCACCTGAAAGAAAGCGAAATAGGCACCACGTGAGCCTGAACAGGAAGGGTAGTCCACAAGCAAGTTGCCACTACTGGAAAAGTCCTGTCTCTGGTTGCCATCTGCCTCACCCCTGAAGGTTGGGGTTACATAGAGCAGAGCATGTAAGACAGACTTTAACTGGTTGGCTGGACAATATGGTAGGAAGTGATTCTTTAAAGGCCTGCAGCCTTTGAAGGCTTTAAAGGAAAGAACCAGCATTTTAAACTGTGCCCAGAAACAAATAGGCAGCCAGTTCAGATTTTTCAGCACTGGGGTGATACAGTCCCTGTATCCCACCTTTGTCAATAGCTTGGCTGCTGCATTTTGGTTGTGCTGAAGTTTCTGGACCATTTTCAAAGGCAGCCCCACATAAAGTCCATTACAGTGATCTGGATCACTGTAATCAGAGCTTGGATCAACATCGGCCAATTGGTGTGGAAAAGTAGGAAGCTACTATGCAGTAAATATACTTGGACATGCTTAGTTGCATTCTTGCATTCACATTTGCACCTCGTATTCCAGGACTGAGTTCTGTAATGTATGTCAGTTAAAACATTTAACTCTGCCTTGAAGGATACTTCCCTTTTCAAAGTCAGAAGGTCAGTTCTGGACAAATAAATAGGCTTTGAAGTGTAATACAAATTGTTTGAATGTTACATCATCATATAAATATTTGTGAGTAAATGTTAACTCCTAAAGGAAATCAACCCTGATAGTTCCTTGGAAGGCCAGATACTGAAGCTGAAGCTCAAATACTTTGGCCACCAAATGAGAAGGAAGCACTCACTGGAGAAGACCCTGATGCTTTGAAAGATTGAAGGTAAAAGAAGAAGGGGACGGCAAAGGATGAGATAGTTAGACAGTGTTATCGATGCAACGAACATGAAGTTGATCAAGCTGCAGAGGACAAGAGGGCCTGGCATGATGTGGTCCATGGGGTTGTGAAGAGTCGGACACGGCTGTGCGACTGAACAACAAATGTTGGTTAAGATCTCTTGCTATTTCCTTCCAGTAGGCGCTATAAATCATTACAAGCTTGGTCACTGAAAACCAGCAACCAACACTAACTAAACCTTGTTGAAGCCTCATATCAAGATTCTCCCAGTGAACATGGGTTTTCTTTATGCTTCAGCTATGGCCTATCTCACAGGGGCTGAGAAAAGTATACTGCAATAAAGATTAGGATTCCTAATGATACTTTAGTGCTTAAAAAAGAGAAAAGGTAGTTATTGATTCCCCCCCCCCTCGCTGATGAATTTTCTTAGGATCACCTTAGAAACTGACCTTTGCAATACATGTAACATCAGCTACCATGAATATCATGAAGGCTGTTTCTGACCTTCACTTTCAAAGAGTCTCCTACCAACCATCAGAAATACCATTTGAGAAGCCCATTGAATGTGCCCTGACATTTTCAAAAGACACGATTGCACTGACAAACAGAAAGCTTGGCTAGATGAAGAGTTCATTTATTTTAAGATCTTAATTGCCCACCATTTGGTTTAAATCATTGTTCTTTCTCCCGGTGGAAGGAATAGCTTGCCTTGCACATGTAGCAAGAAGGAAATTCAAAGTGATCAATACCAGAGTAAATTAGAGTGCTGCCCTTAATTGCAGTACAAGCAAATCATGCTTTCAGGAGCTCCGAATTATGTCAAAGCTGGATCCAATGGAACAGAGCACCAATTCTCAACCCTGTATTAGATGCTATATAAAGGATATAGAAATGCCACAAGACCAAAGGTCTGTTTGTTAGACATGAAAGACAGTTTCATAAAGGACTTGCAATGAATGAGAAAGAAAGAAGAAGTACTGGCTAAGTTTGCTGAGGATTCCAAATTATTCAGGATGGTGAAAACCAAGGTGGATAGCAAAGTACTCCAGGGTTATCTCTCTAAACTTTTTGAGTGTGCAATAATGTAACAAATGAAGTTGGATGTAGGCAAATGTAAGATGATGCACATTGGAACAAGAATATATGCTTTAAATATATGCCGATGGAATTTGAACTGGTTGAGACAGAGAGAGAGAGAGAGAGATTTTGCAGTTGTAATTTAAGATTGTTTACATGGAAGCCATCTGTACCATTGTTACTGATAATGCTACAGCACACTTTGCTACCAAACTTTGTCAAACTCTCTTGACTCATAATTATCTGAGATTTGGCAACATTCCCAAGGATGCTTGCTCAGCTCCTACCTACTAACACACCTCTCATGTATTTGAGATTTATGGATGAAAGTTGTTGATTCTACCATAACATCAACCGTTTCAACACATCATCAACTTGAGCATGGGCCAGTCCACACAACATGTACAATTTTCTGGAAACCACTGTACAATTCCATGATGGACACATAAGAACCACCCTGTACTGGAAACCTACCAACCACTACACTTATCTATACACTTCCAAACCACCACCTTGAGCACACTGCACAGTCCATTATCTACAGGCCACATTATCTACAGGCCACACCCATCAGGGGCCCGGTGGTGGACCTGCAAGGCCGGCGGGAGTGCGAGGAAGCCCCGCCAAGGCCCCCCCTGGCCCCAGGCAGGCAGGGGTGGGGAGAGGCGGGGAGGAAGCAACTTACCCTCCCTCTTCTCCTGCCTCCTCCTGGCTGAATGAGGGCTGGAAGCGGGGCGGCCAGAAGCAGGGGGTGGGGATTTGTCGTGTGCCCCCCCGCACCTCACCCGGGGGAACGGTGATCCCCCGCGATCCCCCCCCCGAATCGACCTCTGGATATTAGAAGACTTAAGGAGAGACAGTCACAGTCCAGAGAAGGACAGGAGAGTTTAGCAGAGGCATTCTGAACTGAATGAAGAGAAGTCAAGGTCAAATGGAAGTCTGTGGTAGTCAAAAAGGAAATATCAAAAAAATAGCCTGAGGTGGCAGTGTGGCTTCTTAAATTACATGGGAGAAAGTGGGATTTATTTTGAGTAAACATCCCTAGGCTGGACCGTAAGAATATGTGCTCAACTTGATATTCCAAAAGCCCTATGTTTTGTAGACTGAGATTTTTCTGAAATCTTTCTTCAGAGTCAACATATGTTAAACATGCAAATATTCCACTACAGTAAATCCAGTTATACAATAAGCAAGTGTAATGCACAGCATGGATAGTCTGAGAGCCCTTGACACCACAGCATTGTTGAAGATAAGAAGGTGTTGGCTTGATAAGCAGTTTGACAGGAGACTGAGGACTGGTTGATCCTCAAGTACACACATGGCTCTCAGGTTTCTAAAGACAGAAGCAGCTGGCAGAAGTAAACAAACATACCAGAGGTTAGCACCTCAGGCCTCTAGCAACTGTGACTTCCAAACAACATTCAAGAAAGCATCTTTAGAAACAAGTTCAGTACAGAGTGCAAACAAAACCTCCCTTCAGTCTCTTTGGTTTTATCTTCCTTTGAGCTATTGCAATTCAGGTTCTGTGACAAGGTCTGCATACTTTTTCAAGTTCATGTGTCTAGCCTCTAGATATTTTGTTAAACTTAACCAGGGCTTTCAAAACGCTTAGTAAATTTTGCATTACAATCCCTCAATCCACACATCCCTGAATTGTTATTCATTCATTCATTTCATTTTGTTCCTTTTACTTAATTCAGAGCAGTTTAAAACATTCCCCTCTCTTCTGTTTTCTCCTCATAACAGCCCTTTAAATTATGTTAGGATGGGAGTGTGTGACTGGCCCAGGGTCACCCAGTCACATGGCACAGTAGGTCCATGGCACAAGTAGGGATTCCAATCTGAGCATCCCAGATCTTAGTTCAACGTTCTAACCACTACTCCACCCTGTCTTTATCAGAGCTTACTGTACTAAAGTGAATAAAAAGTGACCCATGCAATAACATATTTTTAAAAGTCTGTTTGAACAAGAATTGCCGGTGAGGCTGAAAATATGTCGCTGGGATATGGGAAAGCCATAAAGGTTGTCATCTTAGCAATGGTGTAGGAACTTCCATCATTATAGGTGGCCTGAACCTCATTTCTATAAAGCTTGAAAGATAGAACATGAAGGTGATTTCTACAAAGTCACAGTGCAGTCTGTGATTGTCTGGTCATACCCCATTTATTTGGTAAGTCTAAAAGCCATTCTTAAGAAGAATGACAGACCAGACACCCTGGCAGCTCCAGCGAATCCTGTAACAGACAGTTTTGATTTAGAGAGTGCACCTCTTCTCCAAAGGGCGCCTGACAGCCTCAGGCTCAGCATCCTCCGCTTCAGCCTGTCACATCAACAGCTCCCGTGAACAAAACATTCTGATCTGCTTGTAGCCTGTTGTGCTGCCTTCAATATTTTATGTACTTTTTAATGTAAAGGAATACCACAACAGAAAAAATGGTTTCCACACAACTTCGGGGCATTTGGGGGGGGGGACACAGAATTCGTTTTGTATTGCTGCAATTAGTACAGCAATTTATGTATGAGAGGGGTGGAGTTCAGGGAAAAGAGGAAGGAAAGACTGGAAATATCTGACTGGAGAAAAGATCAATAATTGTAAACTCTGGTGCCAGGAAAAAGTGGGGGGAAGATTAATGGCTCCAGGTCCTTGCTTTGGTGAACGGACAAGTCAAATTACCATAGGTCAAATGATTAATATATTTTTAAAACAAGTGTAAGAGTTACCATAGAGAACTTACTGACTAACCTACAACAAAGATATGATATCATTATTAAATAAAACTAAGAAACAAATAAGAAAAATCCTACGGAACGTTGCTTTTCTCTGAGTCTGCTAATTTTTTCTAGACATGCTACACAGACTAAACAAGTCACTCATCAAGACTTTCTTAAGAGTCAAACAGCCAGATTTGGGCAAATATGTATTGACCATCAAGGATAAAGTTAAAAGGTTTCCCTTGCTCAAAAGCCGTCGAATCTGACTCTGCGGGTGGTGCTCATCTCCATTTCCAAGCCGAAGAGCCAGCGCTGTCCAAAGACTTCTCCGTGGTCATGTGGCCAGCATGACTAAATGCTGAGGCGCACAGACCATAAAATATAAATAGATACAAACAATGCTCAGGAGGGAGGGGGAAGGCTTGGCCAGCCGGCCGGCCTCGCCGCCGCTGCTGGGGAGGGAGGGTGACGCTTGGTGGGCTGGAATACTCCCCCCCTGCGAGTATCGCTTCGGAGCCAGGGGGGAGACCGGCGAGGCCCGGGAGCTCCAAGCCACTCGGGCCTCGCCCCCTGAGCCGGGGTGGTGGTGGTGGAGGGAGGTGGTGGAGACATGGGGGGAATGGGCGGGATGGGGGGGAAGCCTACCTGCTGCTGCTGCTTCCTCCTCTGCCTGCTCAGCGTGGAGCTCCCACGCTCCCCCTGTGACTGTATTTCCTCATGGGTTAAGCATGTATGACCCTAATAGCATGATTAGGCTGGGAATTTATATGTGCAACTCCCCATCGAGTTGGGAATCTGTGCAGTGACAGCACTGACATTAAATTAATGTTAACTACTTTAGGGATACAAAATGAAATCAGTAACAAACTTTCACACGATGAAAATTCTGAATATTTACTAATGGGAACCTTAAATTGTGTTAAGGATTAGGGTTGTAGGTACAGGAAATATGACACTTTGACCAAGTCCATGATATAGATACCAAACTGTTTTCTTGAAATGGGTTCTCTGACGTTTGCTTCCCTGTCAAACCTCTGGATCAGTGGATCATGTATTCATTCATTGCAATTATTTGGAAATTATTAAGAAAGACATCTCTCAATTTATAATTGCTGATTCAGCCCTCTTGCTCAATATAATGCCTCAAGATCATCACCTTGTCTACCTTTCTGTAGCAGTGCTATTTGCCATCCGTAACACATATCTCCTTAACCTTCTCATACCCTTCTTTTTATGTTCACATAATTTTGAGTTTCACTCAGCAAGAAGTCCATTTAGTAGTATTTTCTCAAAAAAACATATTTTTAAATAGCTTTTCTACAGAGGGAGTCAGCATTTGAAGTGTGCCGCATATGAGCTATGCTGGGCGGTTGCTTTTACTTAAAAGCTTGCTTTATGGATTCTCTAATTGATGGTTGATGACATTCAACACCACTATATTATCTTAAAATCATTTAAAGTCTTCATTAAGGTTCATTGTGCTTCGAGTTATAAATGAAATCTAGGGACTGTCGTGATTAAAGTGTCCTACTTAATCAGCCCAGCTCTGTTTACCATTTCTCATTTAGAGTTTGATTTGTCTGTGGTTAGTCATGAAGCCTGAAAAGTGTCAATTTAACTAGAGCTAGCCTTAGGCATTATGGCACTACAGGCAAAATATCAAATAATGTTGTTACACCATTCTGCAGACTACAGGCTTATTCAGCCTGGCCAGTGTCATAGTGACATTTTTGTCATAAAGATTCATTTGATATAATGGGCATTTCACCTCCATTTATACCACCTTTTTACTACTAGAAGGTACTTAAGTTTAATTTGCATAACTAATTCTAATCCCAATTAACTTTTAAATTTTATTTTCCCATGTTGCATATCTTTGGTTCCAGATTACCAGTTTCCACTGATGATTATCAATGTCTGGCCTCTTACTTTTGCTTCCTATTCCTGCCCTGTTCACTTAGGTTTGTGCTGGATCCAGCCAACTTTTCCATTGTCTCTCCCAATTCCCCTCCTTACTATTCCATCCCACTGTTAGAAAACTATCTAGTCATGGTTTATACCTTTTAGAGACTGAGGGCCCAAACTGCAACCCAAAACCCACTTATGTATCGCAAAGTGCCAACACAGCAATTTAATCTGAATACTGAGGTTTTAGTTTAGAAAAAACAACTTAAACATTAACACCTTTTGTCTTAAAAGAAAAACACAATAACAGAGCTTTCCATGATACAAACACTATCTGTTTTTGCTTTTTTTGCTATACTCATTTCAAAACTTGAAGTCTACAAAAACACAAAATTTAAAAAATATATGAAGCACCCAATACAAATCTATCCCTATAGCAAAAATATAGCTAACACTAAAGAAATGGATATTCCCTGATTTAACAGCTTTTGGCCTGCTCTGAGAAAGGCATCTGAGTACATTTCTTACCTTTGATTCATCTCCACTGTACATGCGTTGGACCTACTTTTTGGAGAATGTGCATAAATAGAATGAAGTGGAGGTGTAGCGCACATTTCCCATACACAGGAGGCGTGCAGACCTCGATCATCCATAAAAGCTCTAATTTTCCCGTTAGCAGGAGCCCAGGTTGGTTCCTATAGACAGCAGCCAATACAAAGTTCCCCCTGACAATCCGAGATCACTGCTACTCACAAGGAATATTCCTTATCTTCCAACCCCAAAAGAGGGCATTTTCATCTGTGTTTTAAGAGCTCAAAAGAGGAGAGCCATCTCCGCACCATGCAGAGAGACACATTTACAGAGAAAGCCCTGGCCCTATTCTCATAAGAACATAAGATCAGGCCATTGGCCCATCCAGTCCAACACTCTGTCACACAGTGGCCAAAACACCAGGAGGGCCACCAGTGGGGCCAGTACTCCAGAAGCCCTCCCACTGTTTCTCCCCCAAGCACCAAGAAGACAAAGCATCACATAAGAACATCAGGCATGCAGACCTCAATCATCCATACAAGCTCTCATTTTCCCATTAGCAGGAGCCCAGGTTGGTTCCTATGGACAGCAGCCAATACAAAGTTCCCCCTGACAATCCCAGATCACTGCTACTCACAAGGAATACTCCCACTGTTGCCCCCCCCCAAGCACCAAGAATACAGAGCATCACTTGTCCCAGACATAAGAACATAAGAGAAGCCAATAGCTCAAGCCTTTATTCAGTATCCACACTGTGCACAGAAACAGAACTGGGACCAAATAATGTGTGTTAACCAGAACATTCAGGAACTGAAAACACTTGCAGAGAGCCAAGAATCTGTAGCTACTGCTTGAAGAAGTTTGGGCAATTTGTCCCCAAAGGAATTCAAATCCAATCCTCAAACCTAAAGCAAGCTAAAAATGTTTCTTATGCATTGCCAAGTATGTAGTCCTTCTGAAGCAGTTGCTCTATTACTGCAAACAGACACACACACTCCAATACCAAGACTGTTGTTATTTCTATTGTGACATCACCAAACATTGTGGACCAATTTAAATTTGACAAACACCTCTATCTCAAGGATGTACAATCAAGTGCTAAGCTCACCGTCCTTCCATCTATCCTTAAAGGACAGCATCCCGAAAGCTCCACAGCCTCCCCTTGACAATCCAGAAAGCCAGTGCAGCCTAATGGTTAGTGCTAGATTAGAACCTGTGAAACTACACGACAAAGTTTACTAGGTGACCCTTGGAACAG
Source organism: Gekko japonicus (assembly GCF_001447785.1). Lineage (NCBI taxonomy): Eukaryota > Metazoa > Chordata > Lepidosauria > Squamata > Gekkonidae > Gekko > Gekko japonicus. Next base: position 879,124 of record NW_015173677.1, read on the forward strand.
TCTCCTCTATCAGCCTCACCTACCACACAGGACTGTTGTGAAAAGAAGGAACAGGTTTATCACCGAGAGCTCCTTGGAGAAAGGATGAGATCAAAAGAAAGCGTTTTGAGCCAACCTACCAAAAAAACCCCAAGCAAAACAAATGCCCATCTTCTGGTGCACCTGTTCACTGAAGCAAGAATTGCAAACTCTTCAAGAGACAGAAGCATGGGTGACTTGGCTACTGAGGAATAGAGTTTCTTTTTCACATTTTACGAGAGTATGGTCATTCCACAGCAAGACCCATGCAATTCCTCTTACAGCCACCAACCAAAAATGCGTGCAAGTTCTTTGGCAAAAGTTTGCACACTTGGGGTCGTGCCGTTTTTGTGGGCATGGCACGAATTTCGCTCTTTCTTTAGTTTGCAGGTTTGCAACGTACGGGCAGAGAAAGGCTGCGGGCGGGGGGGGGCTCTGATGGTTTCCAGAGGTCTTTCTCTGCCCGTGTGCCTCAGCACACATGGGCAGAGAAAGGCTGTGGGCGGGGGGGGGGGCACTCCGTAGATCTTTGCTGGGGTCATAGGTTCGCCACCGCTGGTTTATACTCTTCTATAATCTGTACAATAATTACAACAATACGTAGTATGCTTATCCAGTTAGATATTTACTGGGTGCCTTTAAAAATTACTTTTAAAAAAAACTTGAAACATTTATTTTGCTGTAGGAGGACAGGATAATAAGCCATAAGGGTCAGTCAGTCTGTAAAGGGACAACAAATCAGCCCTTTGTACAGCCAGCTTTTGCAGGAAGCAGGGGAAAAAACCCAATTCTTCTTGAGCTCATTTCAGAACATCTCTCTCAAAAGGAGTGAGTGTAGAGTTGCGCTGGCCTCCCCATTCATGTTGTGTGCACATGTAAGCAGTGACAAGTAATGCATAATGCAAATATTTACTATATTTGTTAAGCACAATTTCAGTATGTATTAGAAATTATATTACAGAACTAGCTTCTTCGGCTGGCCATCTATTTTCCTGAAAGACACACCTTTGTTCCTTCAGAACATGGTACTTCTAAGAAATGCAAGGGATCTAAATAAATAAATACGCTTGTGAGCAACCCAAGCTGCCCTTCAAACTATCAGCTCCCTGCTCATGAACAGAACATGATCTAAACTAGCAGGTTCTCAAACATGCCTAGGAAAACAACAAAACCAAATCTGTGGGAGCTTTCACACATGCTGAATAACATAGTTTCAATCCACGTCAACAACTGTTTGCAACTGGATTTTGCCATTTCACACAGTAAAATTCAGTTTAAAGTGCATTATTTTGCTGTAGGAGGACAGATGTTTTTAGTGTGTTAAGTGTGTGTTATTTAGTGTGTGAAAGTGTGTTATTTAGTGTGTGTGAAAGTGTCCTGTATTTAGTGAATATGTGGAGACTGGGTAGCTATTGTAAAGTAAAAAGGTAAAGGTTCCCTTGCTTGAAAGCCAGTCGAGTCCGACTCTAGGGCTGTGGTGCTCATCTCCGTTTCAAAGCCGAAGAGCCAGCGCTGTCCGAAGATGTTTCCATGGTCATGTGGCCAGCATGACTAAACACCAAAGCGCATGGAACACTGTTACCTTCCCACCGAAGTGGTACCTATTTATCTACTTGCAATTTCTTGCTTTCGAACTGCTAGGTTGGCAGGAGCTGGAACTAGAGACTGCTGAACTACTGACCTTCCACAGCCTGCAGTTCAGTGTCTTAACCACTTGAGCAGGTATTTAATCCTGAAGTTAGGTCACTTGTACTATGCATTTCACTCATTTCAGAAAGAAAGAAAAATGTTTTTGTGTAGTTTATAATTGTTTTTATGGTGTCTCCATGATTATCCCAAGCACATCTCACCAAAAATAAATAATACTCCCATGTGCCTATTGTTGTCAATAAAACTTTTATCATTATTTAAACACATCCACAAAAATCTAGCAAAGGGAACCTTCTAATGGCCTTTAAGATGTGTTGTAAAGAATCCAGAAACAACATTTATGTCCCTGTTGACACCCTGACATGAAGAGAGCATGGGGGGGCTCTGGGCTTTTTTATCAAGTATTTGGAAGAAGACATGAAATCATTTCTTACAAAGTTTGCTGCTGACATATTTCATAAACGTATGTCTCCTCCGATTTGCCAGGCTTTCTTGTCAGAAATCTGTCACAGTGCACATCATTCTGTTTCTTTTTATCCGCTTACCTCAGTTCCTTCCCAGTAGTAGGTTACTTGCTAGGGCTTATCTGACTACCTGACATACAGTGCAATCCTAAGTAGAGTCCATTCTGAGTCCATTGAAGCCAGTGGGTTTAGATGGGTATAACTCTGTTTAGGAATGCACTTTTAAGTCAGTAAGGTCATCTTTCCCCCTATACAACAGTGGGAATGCTTTTAAAGTCCTGCACTGAACCATTTCATCTGCTTTAGCCAGTAGGGTTTTTTTTTAATGCTACCCCTTTCTTCTTGCCACAATGACCGTATGGTTTCATTTGAAAAGTTCCATGGACAGCATAACTATATTTGGCATGGATATTTAGGACTGCAAGAAAAATCAATCCATGTGTTTGAGTTGCTTGAAGCGCAAGCTCTTCATGTTAAAAAAAATTGGGGGCTTCCGGTTTTGGCTATTTGTTGGATGGGTGCACTCCATTGTGCTCCAATGTGAGCAACCCGTAATCGTGGCAGACAGGAGGGGTCTCAGACATTTCCGAGCCCCCTGGGGTGCTGGGGGGTGCCTCTTCAAAGGTGATGGTCAAGGAATTGAGCCCCCCCTTTACCCCGATAGGTCCCACTGCCGTGAGACTATCATGGAGTTTAGAAGCGCACGCTGGACGAGGCAAGCAAGTGATCTTGCAATTCAGAGTCCTTCCTATGTCAGAAGAAAATCGTTGGAATAAACTGTGAGTTTAAGCCAAACCCTGATGAGCTAACCAAGCGCCAAAGCGGACAACTGATCACAAGCCCCAAATTGTCATTGAGGGAGGGGAGGAACGGGGGAGGGGCCCCCTTGAAAAGAAAAGCATTTTTAAAGTGATAGCTTGGAGACAAGAGAAGGTTCTAACTGTATAAGCTACGACATAGCCAAATGGGGTGCAAAGTAGTTCAAAGCAGAATAAAATAGACAGATTTACAGATTACTCAGATGGACTTTTTCTTGTGTAAACAATGTTGACAGAGGGGACAAAATGGCCAAAAATATAAGATCTTCTCCAAGAAATGCCGGAAGCAGTCACTGACTTCCCAAACATGATGGCCACAGCGTTGCGCCGTCTGCTGGACCAGATGACTAATATCAGTAATAAACTAGACTGTCTCCAGAAACAAATGATGGATATAGTGAAGAAGACAGATGAAACTAATAAAGCATTGAAAAAAGTTTATGATAAGGCAAACGCTATTAAGCAGCAATTGGAGATAGTGGAGAAAGAACGGATCTCTGATAAAGAGCAATTATTACAGCTACAAATGGAGAAATCACTACACGTCCTACGATTCCAGTGTATCCCAGAACAACAAGGGGAGAATTTTAAAAAATTATTGAGCGAAGCACTGGCACCAATGACAGATTTAAAATCGGATTCAGCACAAAGCGATATGGATATGGTTTATCGAACCTATCCAGATTTTATCAAGAAAAATAAACTGCCTGGTGAAATATTTGTTAAATTCTCCAAAAGATCAACCAGATATGCAATTTTAAAAGCAGCAAATGGAAAATCACTGAAAATCAAAGGCGAAGAGGTGACAATCTTAAAAGACATTCCATTTGAAATACGCAAGAAGAGATGACAATATAAAATTTTAACTTCTTTACTACACAAGAACTCCACTTCCTTCAGATGGATATTCCCAGAAGAACTTATCTTCAACTACAATGGAAAGAAAGAAAAGATTGACTCTGCCAAAAAAGCAAAATTGTTCCTGGACCAACAACAATCATCATCTAAAGTCAAAGAGAAAGCAGAGGACAATGCACAAGCAGGAGAAAAGAGTGATCATGACTCAGAAGCCAGTGAAAGTATTTTTGGCAGTTTTACAGAATAGTCTGATTCTGAAAAAGGAGTAGCAGCTCCTAAAACTCTTGAAGTCCAACTGAGATTTGATAAAGCTACGCACAGGAAATAATGATTGTAATGAATCTGAAAGTCTTTTTGTGTTTTAAGATACTATAACGTACCCAATAAGGCTAAATGGGCTTGACTTAGCCTTAGTGATATAAGATACTCAGTATTATTCTATTATATGCTTTATTCTAATAATAGTAGGAAGGACTAATAGGTAACTTATATGTAACATGATCCCTGCTATATCTCTTGTTTTATTAGTATTAGTATCTCCTATGTCCCTTCCCTATCTAGTTTGTAGTAAAAAAAGCAATAAAAAATTACACAAAAAATCTGCAACTTTTTCATTAATCTGACATGAAGATTGGTGGCTGAGTATAACGTGCTAGTAATTTTTTGATGATGTAAATGTTCCTTGGTGTCGTTATTGTTTGGATCACCATGATCGCATTGCTTTCTGCCATAAAACTCCCATCCAGGAATAAAAAAGATTGCACTAATTCAGTTCTTTAGGTGTCAAGACACAAAAGGAATAGACAATGCTGGGTAGTGTCCATGCAAGGCCAGTTTAAACCTTGAGGAGCTGGATGGTGAGTAGGGAGTTTTATTGAAATCAGGGTGGCCAGATAGTCTTTCTTGACATCAGAATTCAACAAAGTGAACGTGGTCTTTGGTCCGTTGTTTTTTTTTTAACTTACATGAAATGGAATAAGATGCATCTTACTTTTTTCTTGCTATAGTCCAATTATCCAGGCCTAAAGTCCTCTTCATTCTGTCCACAGGCTGGGCCAGATTACAACATGCAGATGCCCTAAACTATGCCAAGTTCAACAGGTCTCATAGCATTACCAAAACAATGTAAACTTGAAATCTAGATATATATATATATATTTTAGTCAGCTAGTGCATAAATCCATCTTTGTCCACGGGAATCAAGTAGTTTCCACTGAGGAAACCCCAAATTCAAACAAGCAAGATAATGGCAGCAACAGTGGACAATTAATTTAGACATCCAGTTGTTTATTTAATGCTGAGAAGGTGATATGATACTGGGTCAGTGCAACTTTTTATAAGGGAGGGAGGTGTCCTTGATCTCTCCTCAGCTATTTTTTTTTGTCATTGTCAGGCTACCCACCATGTTTGTGTATTTATTTATTTTTTTATTTAAAACATTTATTTGCCACCTTTCTACCTTGCAGAACTAAAAGTGGCTTACAATATAAATAAAACAACAGTTATAAAACACATAAAAGATGACAGTTTAAAATCTTAGTTAGGACTGACAATATGTAACAACTACATTAGTTCTAAATAAAGCTGTTCCCAGCTGCCTCCTGAAGATCAAAAGTGAGAGGGCCGGGCAAAGAGCTTCTTTAATTGGTGGGACAGTCAGGAGAACCTCTCTCAGTGATCTTAATTCCCACAGAGGAATGGGAAAAGATGGCCCTTCAGTTACTGAGGTGCCAATCATTTAGGACTTTAAAGGATAAAACCAATACCTTGAATTGGGCTCAGGAGTAGATTGGTGGCCAGTGTAATTGCTGTAGTACTGGGGCACATGCTCACACTTCTTGTTTTCCAGACCTGCCTCAGTCTTTATTCTACCAAATCAAAAGTAAGCAGTGTGGCACATAGATGCAAATAAAATATCAGAATGTTCATCTTAGTCCAGGAGGATGGACTCAGAAAAAGGATGAGCAGGGAAGAAGAAAGGCATTAAAAAAGTAGGCCTTCATCTCCCTACATCATTTTTTTGTGCACATTTGCAACAAGATGTTTGACATACAAGAGGGAGTTCAATCCCATCACTCTGTCCACTCTTCCTTCCCTTCGTCCCTTTGGTCCTTACAAATTTCTCTCTTCTCCATCTTGGGAGAATATGGCTGCCACACAAGGTGGTCTTAGACTGCCCTTGCTGGACAGCTCATGAGCTCATACATTCTTTGCTTCCAGACAATAGAGAAGAAGGGTGATACAATAGAGAAGAAGGGTGATTCCACACTAGACCTTAAATCCTGGTTCAACCCTGGCCCTGAACTCACCCTCTACACTACACGTGAGTTCACCCCTGTAATTATCTTGAGGTATTTTTTGTTTCCGTGTTACATTGTGGTCACCCCAGTTTCGCCCCACACTTGTCCCAGGATAAACGGATGCTGTTATAACCAGGGATAAATACAAGGTATTGTGTCGCGAGTTGAACTCTGATAAAACCAGGGATGAAATCCAAGTGTGGAAAGGACCAAAGACAGTCCTGTTGGTGCCCACTTTATGCCTTACGAGAGATGCTCTTAACTTGTGCTGTGTGTTTTTTCTTTTTCTTTAAGGAGGTTCTGGATTGGTTTGCTCTATTTTTCAATTTGTTAAAGCAGAAGTAAGACATGAGGTAAGAGGAAAGTCAAAATTTCTTTAATGAGAGCTAGTCCAAGAATCATCATCTCCACCTCTTACAGCTCAAGGGTTTTGTGAGCAACAAATACATTCCTGGAGATCTCCTGTTGTTTGTTTAGGCGTACAAAGTTTTATAAAGATGTACTGGAAAAGAACCAAAGTTTTATCCTGCAATCTCAACAAGACCTTACCAGTCTCTCGAGTTTGGCACGACAGGATGGCTCTGACATTGCTTATTTACACCCTGAGATACTAAGTCTTTAAGTAAAAAATATATTTATATACTATTGAGGGATCAGAGGGATGCCACGATTACAACATATTTCATGGGGTGAATGATAGAATGAAATTACCCCTAATGCTTTTTGACATAATTGTTAGCAGATTTGGTGGGGTGCTCTTTTCCCCTTTTCTTTTTTGTACTAAGCTCTGTTTGCTCCCGCAGAGAAAAACGTATCAGCCTGTGTCTCACAAAGCAGATTACTGTTACAATCATATTTTGAGGCCAAATGCACAAGTAGATCAGGCATCTGGGAGAACTGTGTATCTCTGGGACGCACATGTGGGTTTGTAGGAGGCAGAGGAAGACTATTTTTATTACTGAGCCACTGCCAGGATTCTTCACCATAACTTTCAAACATTAGAGTCCATTTAAGATCCCCCACTCCCTTTTACATGGAAAGAAAAAAGTCTTTGAAATTAATTAGTTAGTTTATAATTATTGTGGAATAAATCCATTCTTCTTGGAGATAATACTAATCCTTCCAGTCAGAATCCAACACAGATCCAAGCAAGCTTAAAAACAATGGGGAAAGACACCTTTTCAGGGAGAAACTGCACTGAAAAGGAAATCTTAAACATTCCTCTTTCTCCTGTCTCTTCTCCAATGCAAATCACCACTTCCAGAGGGCATTTTGCAAGACAGAAAAGATTGCTGTACCTTCATTACACAGCTTCATTATGCAGCAGCAATGTAATGCATAAATTACCCCCTAAATAGAAAGACTTCCATCTAGCATCCTTAAGCTTTTTAAGTCCAGTCTGGGAAAATGAATACATAACATCAGTCAGGTAAAAACCAGGGCCCCTCCCTTCTTTCAACAAGGAAAATGTTCTCTGAGTCCTTGCCCGCTCCATTCAACACCTCTACAAATCGTTAGCCACCAGTTTTTACCCAAGATCATTTAATGGTTGCATTATATCCCGAAGTCCTGGTGCTCCTGCAGTGGAGCTATTTGATGCATTTGTGGGTTTTCTGTTTTGTTGGGGGTTTTAATTTGTTTATTTTACCTGATTTTTTGCCACATGACACTCACATGACACTGATTACCTGTAATTCTTGTCATAACAGCATATTTGATTTCTTGGGCTGAGACTTCTGGCACTTGCCCTGTGGCACTTGTTTCCTCATTCCATCAGTTATGTAATCACTACAGCCTTTACTCACCCTTACAATTACCTCTGGTTAATCCTTAAAGCTTTCTTAAGTTGACAAATCTCTGTTCCTGGATGTCCACACAACTCTAAGATCCACTGTGGCCCAAATGATATCTCTGTTTACCAAATTGCCCAGTCAACCCATCATTAGGAGTCCATTCCTCTATGCTGATATAAATTTCCTATACAACTTTGGCATAGGATGTGAACCAGCCTTTCAAATATGCGTACAGACATATGGAATCATACACACACACACACACACACACATGGCTGTGAGAGTTGGACTATAAGGAAGACCGAGCATGGTGCTGGAGAAGACTCTTGGGAGTCCCTTGGACTGCAAGAAGATCAAATCAGTCAATCCTAAAATAAATCAACCCTGACTGTTCCCTGGAAGGCCAGATAATGTAACTGAAGCTCAAATATTTGGCCACCAAATGAGAAGGGAGCACTCACTGGAGAAGACCCTGATGCTGGGAAAGATTGAAGGTCAAAGAAGACGGGGACAGCAAAGGATGAGATGGTTAGACAGTGTCATAGATGCAA
>NW_015173677.1:887644-973327 GCF_001447785.1 Gekko japonicus
CACACACACACACACACACACACACACACACAGAGAGAGAGAGAGAGAGAGAGAGAGATCCCTTGTCTTAAAATACAATGTAACATGGAAGAAAGCAAACTGAAACAGATTTTATTGTTTTTATGGCCTTCCATATGACAACTGATAACTCATGCAAACATAGAACTGGAAAAGATCATGTGGTTTGTCAGATCCAATCCATTGTTGCACACAACCACTAACCAGAGTACGACAAGCTCACACTGTTCTCCACTGCTATCTATGGTAAAGCAAAAGTTCCTGAAGGGATAGGGAACTTTTAATGAACAATGGGGCACCACCTATTAATTGTTGGATGACAGTCCAAATGTATGCACATTATAAGAAAAATATAACACGCACACATGTTTGTGGTTGCTGAAGATATCAAAAGCAATAACAGTTGAATGAAGCATAAAGATATTAAGACTGAATCCTATGCACACTTACCTCAAACACAAACAAGTAAATAAGCACAGGATTGGGGAGAAATAATTTTAATTATACTTTACATGCATTTATCACTACTGAACCACTGTAATAAAGACTATATATAAACTTGTCAGAGCAAGAAACAGTGGTCACATGAATGTTTAAGGTCTGCTATCTGAGACTGGATCTTATAATGACAGAGGTAATTGACACTTGATGGTGCTGTAGCTCTCTCTCTCTCTGACCAAGTTACTATATTTAGAATCTCTCCTTTTATATAAAAGAGTTTTGGTGTGACTCCTGGACACGCTTCCACAGCCTTTTGCCTGCTCAGCTGCCACTCTCGTGGACTCCCAATCCCCTGGCTGCATTGCCTCGCTGCGTTAGCTCAGCCCCACCGACAGAGCCAGCAGCCAGCGTTTTTCTCTTTGTCTGGAGGGAGCCGGTGAAGGGGATAGACGCTCTGCCGAGGGAGCGGCAAACCCTCTACGGGGAGAAGGAGGCAGACCTAGTGAGCAGCAGCAAGCAGGGGAAGCACTCACCTTCGCTGCCTCTTGCGGCCCCTCTAACTCAGCCACAAGGCCGGCGCTTTGTCAGGGTGATAGCTCAGCAGCTGCACCGCAGAGAAGGCTGCCCAGCTCCTTTCAACGGCTCCCCCACCTTCCTTCAGCAGCAGCAGCAATGCCAGGGAGAGTCTGGCCTGGAGGAAATGAGCTGTGGCTCCTGGAAAGCCAGACTCTCTCCTGAGGAAGACACTTCTCTTGGCTCCTGTTTGGGCCTAACTGTGACTAACTGTCCCCTCAGTGGCTCTTGGTAGGCAACCAACTTCTGTCAGAAAAAAAAAAAGACTTTCAGCATAACCCTCTCCCCCGCCCACTGTACGTTCTCCTCAGTGCCTGTTGCTAGGCAACCAGGTTCTGTCAGTAAAAGGCCCTTTCCATACCTATTTTGACCTTTGGGAGAAAACTCATTGGGGCCAGTCCTGATAGGGTTGCCAACTCCAGGTGGGAAATTCCTGGAGATTTGAGGGGTGGAGCCTGGAGAGGATGAGGTTTGAGGAGGGGTGGGACCTCAAACAGGTGCAATGCCATAGACTCCACTCTCCAAGCCAGCCATTCCCTCATGGGGAACCATTGTTGCCAATCTCCAGGTGGGGGCTGGAGATCACTCAAAATTACACCTGCTTTCTAGGAGGGAGGTGGAGGAGATGGAAAGCTGAACCCAGGGGGCAGATAACGGTAGGTTGACAGTTGGCTGGGAGGGAGATAGGGTGGTCAACTCCAGGTTGGGGAACTCCTGGAGATTTGAGGGGTGGGGCCCGGAGAGGGTGAGGTTTGAGGAGGGGTGGGACCTCAGACAGGTGTGATGCCATAGACTCCACCCTCCAAGCCAACCATTCCCTCATGAGAAACCATTCTTGCCTGTCTCCAGCAGAGGGATAGAGACCATGCAGAATTACAACTGCTCTTCAGATGGCAGAGATCAGTTCCCCAGGAGAAAATGGTGGACTCTCTGTCATTATACCCTGCTGAGGTCACCACTGACACTGAGTGCCCAAGGCCGGGGCACTCTCCCAGAGCCTCTTCCTAGAGCTCATTGTATTTATTTCCACAATGGGCCTTATTCCTAGTTTAGTCATAAATCTCTTCTGACAATATGGATCCTAAGAGATCCAACCACTTCATGAAGAGCCTATCTTCCTAGAATGGAGCAAACAACAGAGAAACAAATGTTTGGGGTGCAAAGTGGTCAATGTGCTGAGTATGTTAATATGGCTCTTATTGAACTGTTTGTCTTATTGTTAAAGTCCATAAAAACAAAACAGAAGGCAATCAAAGTGCCTAGTACTCATTGACAATCTAAAGTCATTTAGTTCTAAAATCATTTAGTTATGATTTATTCTTCTTCCCAAAACACACTGGGGAAGTTGACTTCTAGATCTTTAAATTCCATCTTGGCTGAATTGTTATAGATTTTGCATCATTCATTTTGTCTCCCCATATTTATTTTTATGACTGGCCCATATGTTCTACCCCCTTAATTTTGAACTTCCTAAATACAGTTAAAAAGCTGTACTGGTATGAAATAGTCCTATGCTTCATGTTTATAATCCTGAATTGAAATCAAGAGAGAGGTCTGGAGAGAAATGGGTACTATTTTTTTGTACAGTGATCTCCTTGATCACTTCCATTTCCTCGTGCACTAGATCCAACCTAGTGCCAATGAGAAAGATGCATTCAAGGATGAAGTAACACCAACCTCTCTTGGTCCTGCCATCCCATCCCATCTTGATTTATTAAATGTAATGATATTTCTTATAAGTGGCTTCAAAAGACCAAATGTTAATTTATATTTCACAATGGGAGGAGCTCTGTCTGTTGCTAGAATTATTATCTGAACTGTCCCTAGTAAAGCTTCCCGTCGACCCAGCGGTTCAAAAGCCCGTTAAAGGACAAGTAGATAAAATGGGGACCTGCTATTAGAGCAGGGGAGCACCCACCTCAGTTGTAGCGGCGACGGTGGAGAACAATGAGCGGCGGCAGAGAAAAATGGCGGCTGACGAGACGAGGCAACGGATGAAGGAGGCCAGACCAACTAGACGCGGAGGCGGAGCAACGTGGCAGGCCAGAGCCTGATTTGGACGGAGGCCGCTGCGAGCATGCGCAGAAGCACAAAGTGGTCCTGGCCTGGAGGCGGAGTTACGACAGCCAGAGTTGCGACAGCCGAGAGGTAAAACAACGAAGACCAGCACCGAAGAAGGGTCGGACTGTCCCCTCACAAGGAAGAAGATCTGCTACAGAACAAGGGTGCCTGGTAGGAATTTCACCTTCCCGACATACATGTGGCCCTCGATTAGGATTGTTCGGAATTAGAATTGTAAGCTGCCCCTTGGGGGGGGTGAGCGGGATAGAAAGACATCAGCTTTTGAATAACAGAATGATGACATAGGGAAATTTCCTGTAAACCGAATGTGGGAGTTACACACAAAGTACACCATCAATCAGTTAAGTAGATACCATAAAGATTTATTTTAAACGTTGGTGGTGCAAATGTTAAGAATGTGTTAGGGGCTGCAGACAATGAAAAACAAAAGAGATTGCTAGAGTGACAGTGGAGGAACACTTGGGACAAATCTGATAAAACATGGATTAAAGCTCATTTTAAGATGTACTCCTTGGCAGTGATGGCAGCAAAGAAATAATAAATTTCTACCACCATTGCATCTGCACAGAACTGTTCTGTGTAGTGATCTGGCCTGCAGGAGGAAGAGGACTGCTTGGCCCACTATGACCATTTTGCTTAGTACTTTTCAGATGTAATCTCACATCCTTAATGACTTGAACTCTACATAAGTAGTGACAGGGTCAAATGGTGCCAGGGGGCTGACTTGTCCAGCTGTTTGGGATGATTTTCAGTTTATTCAATCTGAGGGTGTGGACAGGATCTTGCCAGCTGCCTGGTGGGGGTGGGGAATCTCTTGCACTGCCTTTCATCTCCTGCTGCTACTCCAAGCCAATGGTGTGATGTCACTTCTAGGGAGAACCCAGAAAATATGTTAACCTCTCTATGAATCACCAAAATTATGATCTATGAATTACCATAGACGTTTTGATGATTCATAAAGAGGACTAATGTCATTTCAGGGAAAGAGGATTGATGTCACTTCCCAGAAGTGACATCTTGCTGCTGCTGCTGGCTATAAACCCCATGTCCCTGCCCTTCCTTTTCCTGTTAGTTACTCCAGTACCTGCAACAGATGGTACTGCATCCACTACTAAAGAAGCCTACACTGAACCCAGGAGATGTCAATAACTATAAACCAGTCTCAGATGCTGAGTGGAAGGTCTGAGCTGGGAGCGTGTCATCAATTTTGAATGGGGTTGCACTCCCCTTGAAGGAATAGGTCTATAGGCTGGGGTACTCTTGGACCCAAGCCTACAGGTGGCAGCTGTCATCAGCAGTGCCTTTTACTAGCTTCAACTGGTTAGCCAGCTATGGTCTTTCCTGGGCAGAAAAGATCTGGCTACTGAGGTGCATACCCTGGTTGCATCTAGGTTAGTTTACTGCAGTGTGCTATCCATGGGTCTGTGCTTGAAAAATGTTTGTACAATTGGTGCAGAATTCTACAGCTGGGATGGTGACTAGTGTGGGTCATCGGGGAATATATCACTCTAGTCTTGGCCCATCTACACTGGCTCCCATTCTGTTTTCATACACAATTCAAGGTCCTGGTTTAGGACCAAGGTGCCTGAAGGATCATCTAATCCTTTATGAATCTACATAACCACTGTGGTCATCTTCTGAAACCCTGCTTCAGGTGGCCCTGCTTAGGTGTGTGGGAACTTGGGCAAGGACCTTCTTGGTTGTGGCACCAAAATTCTGGAACTCTGTGCACAGGGAGATTCATCTGTCCTCTTCTGTTGCCATCTTCCACCAGTGAGTGAAGGCTTTTTTTATTTAGTCTGGTGTTCCCTTGGTGATTTGTTCTCTCTTACCATTAACTGTTGCTTTTATGTTCTGGTATGTGTATTTTAGTTTGGTTTTAATTACTTTAATATGTGCTATTGTGGTTTTAATTGTTTTTAAGATGTGATTTTATTATGTGTGATTTTAATTGGTTAGTTGCCTTAGTTCCCCCTGATGGGGGAAGAAAAGCAGGATATAAATATTGTAAAAATAAAACATTATAATTGTAGCTATAATCTAAATTCACACAAATGTTTCATTTTGATTGTGGAACCTTGAAGTCTACATGTTCTAGGTGGGATTCATCTGTGGCATTTGGGATCATGAGTTGGGAATCATTTTTCTCTACATGCAGTTTGAGATTAGAAGACTTTGCTCCTCTTCAAATTATGATTCTCACATGATTAGGAAATGCCAGGTGGTTTAGTTAAAACAACACATTTAAAAAAACAGTTGGAAACTCAGTTATTACATTCTTCTTCATACTTTCCATTGTGCTGAACATTATTAACACATGGAACAATTAACGGGGGGGGGGTATTTATTTTTATGTCTGTAGCATTTGTTCGCTGCTTTTCTCTCCAAGGGGACACAAATTGGTTCACAAATATACCAAAATACAACAATAAAATTTAAAAAACAGAACAAACAGCTACTGGGCTAGTCCTGATAAAGAGGCTGGCCATGCACACTCAAGGCCATGAGCTCTAGGTTAAAGAATCAAGATCCCTTACAATGATGATGATGATGATGATGAGGATGAGGATGAGGATGATGATGATGATGATGATGATGATGATGATGATACAATTAATTGCCCTATACCAGCTTACACTTGGCTCTGGGCAATGTACAAGGGGCATAACAGTATCGCTTGTATGTGGCAATTATGTAGGACATGTGGATTTCCTAAAAAGCAGAAGTGGGAGAAATTTAAGAGGCAGGTGCAAAAAGTTATGAATTTTTACTCCCTACTGTGCTTTTCCTGGCCAAACCATTTTTTTCCTCCTGCTATTTCTCTATCAGCAAAGGTAATTTCTAATCTCATACCCTGCTGGGAGAAAAATGGCTAAAATGAGGCTGTTTCAAGGTGAAACTGTACGTGGTGAAAATGGTTCAGCACCCCCTCCGGCCTTCTATGGCTGTGCTTTGAATTACTCCCACATTATTGTTTTACAGGAAATTTGCAGAAACCTGATTCTAACTCGTGAATCTGAAGTTATCACATCTAGTTCCCCCCCCCCAAAGGACACCCTTGAACACTTTTCTTGAAATCAGTAGTATTCTCATGCAGTAACCTTTGACTGGATCATGTTCAGATTGGATCATTGGCTCAATCGAGTTCATATTGTCTCAGCTGCAACAATGCAAAGCCCCAAACAGTTCTTTCACTCTTTTCTCAAAATATAACATGTTGAAATGTATTGTTTCTAAAATATACTACTGCAAACCATTTAATTTTCAGGTTGGCTTTTTCCAAGCTGCATGCTTAAGAGCATTCTGTATTTTGCTGTCAAAAGTGAGGGCATCCCCTGGCCTAAAGCACAGCCAGTCACAAAGATGACTTTAAAAGGTTCATTTCCATCATGAAAATGTTGGCAGACCTTATCCTCAAACATATTAAAAAGCTCATCAGAACATTGATCGGAGCACAAAGACAGCAGCCAATCTTGTAGCAGGACTGAATGCAACATTTGTGTATGAAAAAGCCATAAATAGGGTTATCAACCTCAAGGTGTTCTGGAGTTCTCCCGGAGAATCCAGACAACAGAGATCAGGTCTCCTGGAGAAAATAGCAGTTTCAGAGGGTGGACTCTATGGTAAATTTTAGAATCAAGAAGAAACAGAAGTTTTAGTGTGACAACACATTCCCTTCTGAGCTCACTTACCTCTCTAAACTCTGTCCTCAGGCATTGCCCCTAAATCTCCAGGAATTTCCTAAGCCAGAGTCGACAGCCCTAGAGCAAATGTTTATGTGCCCCCATTAGCTCACATTATATTTTGCACTGATTTATTTTATTTATTTATACTTTCAATTTCCATCTTGCCCTTCCCTGCACTGCAGGGCTCAGGGCAGGTTACAACATGATAAAATAATTAAAAGTTTAACTTTACAATAGTAAAACGCTAACACACAGTTAATAATGGGACATAAAAATTCAAGGGAAAATGAATGGGATTTACACTTTAATTATTCTCTCAGAAGTATTTGAACTGGACTTATGAGATTCTCAATGGCTCCTTTGAACTGGCTGTAATACATTGCTGTTCATTATATATCATTTTATACAAGAGACCTTTGGGACTTTGGTGAATATATGAATTAAGCTTATTCTATAAACAGTGTTTTTGATACTCTAACAGATCACTGTGCTTATTATAATTGCACCTTACAGCCATGCACTTTGTGCTTTTTTGTACAGTTACCTGTGGCTGTGCTACTGTTTTTTGTTGCATAATAAACCAATGCATTGCAGATGGTAACTGTCAGGAAGGGACACATGAGAGGGGAATGGAACCACAAAGTTGCAAGTCGGTGATAGTCAGACCGTTGCAATCCCTGACCATATGCCTGGTGGAACATTTCTGTCTTACAGGCCCTGCAGAATTCTTTCAGATATCGCAGGTCCTGGGTCTCACTAGACAGAAAGTTCCACCAGGTTCGGGCTAGGGCCAAGAAGGCCCTGTCCCTGGTCAAGGATAACCGGATCACTTTCAGGCCAAGGATCTTCAGCCGGTTGTCATTGGCTGAACATAATGCTCTTTGAAGGACATACCAAGAGAGGTGGTCCCGCAGGTACACTGGTCCCAGACCATTTAAGGCTTTAAAGGTCAATATCAGAACCTTAAATCTGATCTGGTATTCAACTTGAAGCCAGTGCAGCTGGTGGAACACCGGTTGACTGTGTGCTCTCAGCAGAGTACCCATGAGAACCTGCACTGCTGCCTTCTGGACCAGTTGCAATTTCCAGATCAGCCTTAAGGGTAGCCCTGCATCGAGCAAGTTACAGTAATCCAATGTGGAGGTGATCATTGCATGGATCACTGTAGCTTGATCTTGGTGAGACAGATAAGGAACCAGTAACCTAGCCTGGCATAAGTGAAAAATGCCAGCCTGGTTGGATTCACAATCTGTGCCTCCATTGAGAAGGAGGCGAGACCACAGCCAGCCTTGTTGTCAGAGGCACATCATCAATTTCTGAAAGTTAACTTCCCACCCTGGCATCTCCTTGACCCAGCCACAGGACCTCTGGTTCGATGGAATTAATTTTAGCAGGCTCTGTTTTGGCCATCTCACCATAGCCTCCAGCCCCACTGTCAGCACATCTGGGGTGGTATCTGGTTGGTCAGTCATCAACAGATATAGCTGGGTGTCATCAGCATATTGATGACAACCCAGTCTGAAACTCTGTGCCAGCTGGAACCCCACATTCTATTGGGTACCGTGGGGAGATCATCCCCCCCAAGTGCTACCCTTACCTTGCTGTTCCTCAATTTTCAGAGATTTAGGAGCCATGGGTCTTGATAAAAGAAACTGCTTGTGAAAATGAAGATTCCATAGTGGATAGCAATCTAGATTTACATCAAGAACTTCAGGTTTTTCAACTTAACAAAGGATGGAATTACTCCTGTTTTATTTATTGTCTTTACTGTTTTTGCCACCAGAGTAATAAACAGCAGACTGTGTAGACTGGCGAGCAGCAAGTTGGTCATGGAGAATATTGAAAAACATAAACTGGTGAGCAGCAAGTTGGTCATGGAGGATATTGAAAAACATAAACTGGTGAGCAGCAAGTTGGTCATGGAGGATATTGAAAAAGTGCAAGCAGCCTCATAACAAGGAGACTGACAATGATATGAACATTACAGCAGCATGAAACCTGGATCTGACCACATGCAAAGAAATGTAATATGGAGACTTAATTTCTGAGTCTGGAGGGTTAGGTGTGGTTGTGGAGGAGTTCTATAAAATTAGTTTCTGGAAACACAGTGCATTTTCAATTAGTTTTAGACAATTTTCACTTAACGTTTCACCACCACTTAGTGGCTAATAAGCTTAATGAAGCTCTCCCATTGTCAACTGAATCTCTGCCAAGTACCAGTTCCTTCTTATAATATGATTCAAGATTCCGGTCATCAGTGTTATACTATGAGGACCATCTTACAAAAGCACCTGATCAAATGACAAACTTTTCCCTTATGTGAACTCGGGGCAGATAATCCATTGGAAATGGCCCTTAATGTCTTGTGTTTTCTCTCTCTGTCTCTCCCTCCCTCCCTCCCCCTCTCTCTCCCTCCCCCTCTCTCTCCCTCTCCATGTGTGTTTGTGTGGGTAAGCATCCAATCAAACAATCCTTCCCAACACCTAAAATCTGATGTGTTACCACTTAGAAAGAGGTTTCTCTTCATCAGGTCACAAATGGAATGACAAGTGATTGGTAGATAGATGAGGCAAAGGGCACTTTTAACCTGGTTGCTAGGACAGCATTGTAGACTGAAAATCTTGTTAGTTGGGCAAGGAGTTGGGAATAATACTTACCAGAAGAAAGAGGTTATGTAAAATAAAACTTAGGATGATAATGTATTCATTAATCAGTTTAACTGCAAAGCTTCTTGCTTAATGAAGAAAGTCAGGATGTTCACATTTTCAATGGACTATTCACTTTGCCACATTTCCCCCCTGAAGGCAAAGCAGGTACACATGTACACTCACTCATTCACTCACTCACACACAAACACACTACTCTCTCCCTGTAAGTTTAGTGTTGTAGTACTCAATTTTTCATACTGAGTAAATACATTACTGTAGCTGCTGCATAGGTACACTTTTCTCATTTTAACTTTTTGAGATTGTCTTGTGCTGTTGGGTTCTTCTCAGAGTCTTTCTTTAATGGCTTGGGAATTTTCCATATTAAAAGTTTGGGTGCCCTGCGTTCAGCCTCAAACACAGTGGATATGTAATTCCTTTTGGGGATGGTAGAGCTCCTACCTGTCCTAATACAGAACTAGCTAGAGAAAAATTGAAAATAAAATAAAAAATATCTTCCAAGCCATCCCAAACGTAGGACCTACATATTCTAACAGTACCCATAGTCACCAGCAACTATAGAAATAATTTTACTAATGTTCGTAACAGACATAGTAGGGAACATCAGGAACTATTGGAACTACAAATTCCATGGTTCCTGATACCATGGAGCATGTGTGTGACAGTTTGATATTGATTCCATGCTGCTGGAGAATTTGGAAATAGCATTCAGGTTGTAAGTGGCTTGTTGTTATGGACTGTACAAATTGAATTGTGAACCAAGCAATCATAAAATCATCACTATTATGTATGTATGTGCTGTCAAGTTGCCACCAATTTATGATGACCACAATAAGGGGGTTTCAAGGCAAGTGAGAAGCAGAGGTAGTTTGCTATTGTCTTCCTCTGCAAAATCTTCCTAGGTGGTCCTCCATCCAAGTACTAACCCTGATTAGATTCTGACATCTGGTGAGATCTGATTATGTCATAGCATTCCAGATCCCAAGATCATCACTAATTCCATAAAATAATGTGTATAAACAATATGTTCCATCTGTAACTAGACATTTTTCAAGTTGTAACTTTAGAATTACTTATGTGGAATCAACATTCTGCACAATATATATGTTCTGCTATGCCCTTGCACTGAACCAAGCAAAGCAAAGATATTTATAAGATAAATTATATTCAGATTTCTTCCTGAATTATAGGAGTTTTTGGCAGCATTGTTTATTTTCATGATGCTTTCCATCAAGATAGGTAAGAGATGGTGGGACCTACAGAGAGGTAACAATTGATTTTTCCCATTTGGGAAGCATTTCAGCATTATGTAATGTTGAAAAAACCTTCCTTAATTTCTGCATTGCCTAGATTTATAATCTCAACCAGAACTATTCTTTACACTTTTCATATTAAAAGTCATGTTGAAAGATAATTGGCATGATAGCTATAAGGCACACACTTTGCAGAAGCCCCTGTCCTGCATGGCTTTTGTCCATGCAGACCCCAGGATCCCTGGCATGCCTTTCTCATTTGCATGAGGTCCTCTTCCGTTTCACCAGCAGAGAACCTCATAGGATCCAACCCAAAGATGATTAAACATAAGGAACTAGTAGTTGATGAATGTGGGACTCGTCATTTTAGCTGTGCTGTCCATTTAGAATATCAGCCACTGCTTCTAACCAGGGAACTGCTTACAATGCAACATTTGCTTTAAACAGTAACAAAAAATGGCATTTCCTAAAACATCATGAAGCTTTCTTCATTATATTGAGTTTTGTTGCAACAGTGGTATTCCATAAATAATTGGCCATCACTCTTGAAGTCAGTGAGAGTTAAAATGGTAACAGAACTCTTAGAAATACAAACCAAGAGAAACAAAGAAAACCGTTAACCTCGAGCAGAACTGTTATAAGCTATTTATGTTTAATCAATTGTATTGAGCCATGAACAATATTTCACAAGATGACTCTCTTCTATGACACAGAGGTGTTAATTCTGAGAATGGCATTGATTAGTGATGAGGTAAAATGTGAATTGCAAAACTCCCATCTAAAGGGGATGAAAAGCAGATAGTTGCTTAATATAAAGACATTTGAGTACTGCTGACTAACCAGGAATAATCAATGCTCCTCTATTTGAATCACAGTTCACAAAATGGGAGCAGGACCCCTTGCACCTCAAAAAAACATTCAATTGTTTTGTGAACATTTGAAATGAGATAAAAATGTCTTATACATTTCTCTATTCATATGTATTTATTCAGATATTGTTATCCCACTTCTTCAAAGTATGGGGTAGGTAACAAAACAGCACTGAAAGTCAAAAACCATAAAAATATGCATACCATAAAACCTGTAAAAACATCAAATAGAAACTTTAGAACAAATGCAGAATAAAATTATCCTAATTTATCTTCTAAAGGGGCCCCCTCCTCCCTCCTTTGCCAGTGTAAAAGCTGGTAGGATCCAGTCCAAAGGACTTGATAAGGAACTAGCACAAAACCTGTTCTTCATCTTGATGGAGATAAAAAGGGTAGAGTATGATAGTGAGATCTGTGTGCCAAAGAGAAACCAGTAGAACCCCTTCCCTTTCACTTTCTGAGACCTTCCCTGGGGAAATTGTATATAAGGTTTCTCTGGGTTTGCCCTTTGCTTTGGAAGAAACAAAGCATTACTGATCTTCTGTGTATTGGGCTGGCCTTGGTTCAGGTGGGCTACCAAAAGTACCTGCCCACCCTGCACTTTTGAATGTGCTTTGTTAAAACCCTTGCTTTGTTAAAAAAAAAAAAAAAAAAAACCACCCTGCTGGGATTCTCTGGTGTGACATTGGTTAGTTCTGTTGGGTTTTGCACCGCTGCCATATTGGCACTGGGTTGTGCTGCTGGGTACTATTGCATTGGTTCTGCAGTCCTTGCAACCCCTCCCCCTCTCTTGGATTGTGAATCTGTGCTTGACATCAGTCCTGTTGAGCCGGCATTTGCCACAATGGCACTGGGTTCTGTTGCTGGGCACTAGTACATTGCACTGGTTCTGCTGTCCTTGAATACATGCCCCCACCCCCATTTGTAATTCAGAGGTTCTCAGATTTGACTTTAGTCCTATTGGGTTTTGCCACTACCACGGTGGCACTGGTTCTGCTGGGCACATTGTACTGGTTCTGCTGCTGGCCTTGCAAGCATACCCCTCAATACACACATACACTTCACTTTATACTGCAGAGATTCTTTGGGACATTCTGCTGGGCTTGTTGTTGTTATTTAGTTGCACAGTCGAGTCCGACTCTTCGTGACCCCATGGACCAGATCACGCCAGGCCTTGTATGCCTTTCTATTTCCCCCCCCCCCATTAGAAACAATGGAGGATGGGGAACTTTCTTTGGGTGCCCATAGAATTGGACCCCTTGGTCCAATCTTTTTGAAACTTGGGGGTTCTTTTGGGGAGAGGCTCCAGAAGCTACTTTGCAAATTTGGTTCCTCTACCTCAAATTCCTCCCCCCCGACTACTGAATACACCCTAAGAGATTTGCCATGGACTATAATGGCCCCATAGGGTACAATGGACCCAAATATTTACTGAATCTGAATACCATACCAGTATTGGTATTTAGGAATACTGGTAAATACCAATATTTTTGGGGTCCAGTATACCTGAATCTGGGGGAAAAAACGAATTTTATTTCTTGCACACCCCTACAAACCACCTCTGTCTCTTGCCTTGAGATCCTTTTGGGGCCACCATAAGTCGGCTGAAACTTGATGGCACTTTCCACCACCTGCATTTACTGGAGTGGTGTGATATATCTGATATCTGCAGCTGCAGCCAAATTCTGCCTCAAATAAAATTCAGGATAAAAATTAGGGTTTGCTGAGAAAGTACTGGACTCTTAAATGGAGCATTATATTTGTAAGGTTATGTAATGCTGATTTTAGATCTGTGCTGTAGTCATCTAGGAAATAGTCGATTGTTTATGAGACTTCTAAATGAAGAAGAAAAAAAATGTTGCAGAGGAAAACGGAATATTTAATAGTTATACAACCCCTACGCCTTTCGCATGCAGCTTCATCATGCATATGGGAACAGAATGAAAAAGAATCGGAAAGATTCCCCCTGACGAAGCTGCATGCAAAATGCCTAGGATTTGTATAACTATTAAATATTCAATTTCCCTCTGCACCAGTTTGTTTCTTCTTCATTTTGTCTTGCTGCTGCCCCCTTTTTTCTTCATTTTTGAGACTTCTAGACTATAGAGCCCATGATGCAGTGACACTATGAGCAAAATAATCATGCCAAATAAGCATACACAGGGTTTGGGAGGCATCATATCACTTTAACAGCTTGAGCTATGAAGGACAAATGAATTTTTGACAGTATCCCTTGTGCCATAGAAATGGTCTTGATGATGGAATTCCTCCTGGGGGGTTTTCACATCACTGGTTGACAAGTTCCCATGAACTCCCAAGAGCTCATGGTTGAACAAATAACATACCCTCCCCTGATGTTCCTTTATCATGGAATCAAATGGGCAAGTCACAAGAGATGCTGAACATGAACCAGAAAAATGGTGGAAAGAGTGCTTTTAAAGTGACATTTCTACAAGTCAGCTTTAAATGAAAAATGATGTGTTTTTAACTTGCAGCAACAGCTTCTCACAAGCTGTTCTTCTCCAGATATTGTCAATTTGATGAATCATGACATTTGTGTCATGCCTGGTTACATTAGCAGGATGGCAGGATGTTTGTGTATGTGTGTTTAGGAGAGGGGGTTAGCTTCTGTGAGATGACTGCTGCTCATTGGATTCGAGCAGCAAGACCTCAAGCCTACAGAACATGTGCTGTCAACCAAGGAGCCTGCTGGAACAGTCTAACTTAGCAACCAAATCTTTTGAAAGGAACAGTACAAAAGGTCCCCTTTTAATGTTCTTCGAATGATAAGTGTTTCATTTTTATTTATAAACTTAAATAACAGAAGGTGTAAGGAACACTTTGTACATTATATGTTGTTGTCTCACTTTGAATTATTCCCATACTTTGCCATATTCCTGCAATAGTCGTGCAGTGAGTATTCGATACTGGGCTTGTAGAAAACATCGCAGACAGAAAAAATTCACAGCAGTCATATCTTTCTATTTGTTATCTTGTCTGAGAAATTGTGTTCTTGATACTATTGTTATGAGTTTATAAGAACATAATTTTTAAAAAAGAAAAATTCTATGACACACTGACCTGAGTATTGTGTAGTGTTCATTTAAATCACAGACATGTATTGAGTTTGATCCTTCCAGCTTTTCCACTAGCAAAGAGGGAAACAGAACATCTTTTGACCACCAAAAAGCAGTGCTGTGGATTGCAAGATGCAGGGGCGAGTGCAGTGAGGACAGGATCAGATGAGATTTGGCAAAAAGATCCAGCCATTTCTGTTCGTTCTTGTGAAGGAACATTCTTCAAGGCTATCTTAATTACTTGGAATGATGCTTAACCCTTCTGCCCTATTCTCACTTCAAAAACCATCAAAGTTTCCTAGCTCACCCAGGCCTTTGATGAGTGACAATTTTGCCAGTTTCTTTTTAAGCAGGGAATCTGAGCCAGCAAATGGGCAGAATGTCCATAAGGTCTAGAGCCTGGGTAAAATGTGGCCAACCAGACAATATAGCAACCCAAGGGGAGATGAAGGAATGAACTGAAGGGACTAACAGTTATGTCAGACTGCTCACTGTCTAATTCTAGAATTGGAATTGTCAGAAGTTCTGCTAGTTAAACCAGAAAAGTGGAATATGGCTAGAAGTCATCCTATGAAACAATAAAGAAAAAAATGGTAAATGCATTTATTGCTTCTTCCTTATGCATCCTTTCAAAAATACCAGTTAAGGATGTGCAACATTGTTTTCCTTAAAAGTCACTCTGGCTCATGCAGAATAATTGTTTGGCATAGAAATTTGTGCATGAGAATTACACATATTTTCTCTATGAATCCCCAGAGTTGGAAGAGAGGAATGTAAGTAGGTGAAGGGAAGGGAGGGGGAAATCGTTAGGTGGGTGATACTAAGCTTGTTTGCCATACGATTGCCAATTCAATACATCTCTGCCGGAACAGATGTAGCTACTATAAAAATCCTTAAAAACAGAATCTCACAATCATGATGAAAATGACACTGGAAACTCTTTTTTTCATTTTACCAGCTTTTTATACAGCAAATAGACTTCAGCTGTAGACAGGAGGAATAGAATGAAATACTTTCTTTTCCCCCCTCCCCAAGTGCCCCAGATTAAGTGCATTTCAGAGCTTAATTAACAACCCATAAGTGGGAAAGCATATGTTAATTAAGAATATTTACTAATGGAATCAAGTAAGTTGAGCATGATCTTTTGATTAAGGACAACATTATTTTTAAGGTAATTGCCTGTGGAAGGTGGATATGAATTTTCCAAGTGCTGATATTTTGCAGTTGCTGCCTTCCTGGACTTTGATTTACTGCTTCTTTTGAAACCCGCTGACTCCATTTTCGAGAGAAGGGTGTCTTGTGAACAATGATCAAAGTGTAAATTTATGCAAATGCAATGCTTCACCTTAATTACCTTGATAGCGCTTGTCATCAGCCTCTTCCATGGTTTCCCTGATTAGCAAGCTATCACAAATAATTATTATTTCATCTGCAATTAAAATGATGCTGCGAACTGGCTTGTTGCCCAGCTGCTGCACTGCATCCCACCCCTCAGCTGGCTCCTCTGAAGTGATGCCACATTGCACACAATAAATCAGCAGTCTTATTTCATTCCATCTTTCTCCATAAACCCCTGGACTTTACTATCCTGGACTGCTGGTCCTCTTCCTCAACATCTAGAGTAATGCTCCCTCTAAGCTATGGGGTCTTGTCAGTAAAAATTCTACTTTGTTAGCTCCTGGTATTAAAGTTGTGAGCAAGTGATTTGGCTACTGCATAAATCAGTTTGCTCTGGAGCCATCCTTCCTGAGCTAAGAAAAAAATGTGTGAGCCAGAGGCTCAAAAACTGTGAGCTAGCTCACACTAACTCATCTTAGAGGGAACACTGATCTAGAGGTAGGACTATTACACTGAAAATGTTAACCAAGA
Organism: Gekko japonicus; assembly: GCF_001447785.1. Lineage (NCBI taxonomy): Eukaryota > Metazoa > Chordata > Lepidosauria > Squamata > Gekkonidae > Gekko > Gekko japonicus. The sequence goes on from NW_015173677.1 coordinate 904,179, forward strand.
TGACAGATAGCACATTAAGTGTTTTCTGCATGCACGGTTTACAATACTCCTACTGTTTACTAGAGTCAAACATTTTTCTTCACTTAAGGGGTACTATTGTTTTATTCTTTAAGAGGTAACCTTTGGGCTACCATGCAGAAATCTTTGTTATCCAGTACAGCATGAAATGTGAGACTCAGATAGAGCTGGGTCTGAATACCCACTTGCTCCTGGGAGCTCCTGGGTAGCCCTGGAGTCAGTCACTCTTTCTCAGCTTCACTCACCTCCCAGAGTGGTTCTTGTGAAGTTAACATGGAGGAGGAAAGAACAGTGTTGTAGACTGCTTTTGGGTTCCCATTGTGGAGAAAAGTGCTATCAAAATGTCTAAATAAAAGAAATTAGGACAGCATATATACCTTGCCCCTCATCCATTTTATTCGCAAAACAACCTTGTGAGGTAGGGTTAGGCTAAGAGAAAATGACCAGTCTCGGGTCACCTCGCCCATTCAGTTTCATGGGAAGTGGAGATTTGAACCCAAGTCCCTTTTCTCCCTCTCTCACAGTACAAGAACTCCACCTTCTCTGTCACCCTTCAATCATCATTTTGCCAGGCTAAAGAGCACTAACTTCTTTAATCTTGCTTCACAGGGGAGTTGTTCCATCTCCTCAATCATTTTAGTTGCCCTTTTCTGCACCTTTTCCAATGCTATATCTTTTCTGAGATGCAGTGACCAGACAAGTACACAGTATTCAGAATGAGGCCGCACCACAGATTTATACAGGGGCATTATGATCATGGCTGATTTTGTTTTCAGTCCCCTTCCTAATAATCCCCAGCATAGCATTTGCCCTTTTTAAATTGCAGTTGCACACTGAGTCACCATCAGTGAGTTATCTACCACAACTCCAAGATCTCTCTCCTGGTCAGTTACTGCCAGTTTGAACCCCATCAACGTATATTTATAGTTAGAATTGTTTGCTCCAATATGCATTACTTTGCACTTGGCCACACTGAACCTCATTTGTGACGTTGGCACCCACTCATCCAGCCTTAACAGTGCTGGAGTGAGCGACTTAGCATGCCTGGACATTGGGGGTGCTACATCACTCTAAATGTGTATAGGTGTTATCTCCTTGAATGAGATGCCTCTCTTTGTCTTAACCTGGGAGCTGCCCTCTGACTGCTCCTTCTGTCTCCCTTTGTCCTCTCACTCTCTCCAATGGCCTTTTGTGGAAACACACATCTCTACAGGCCTCTCCTGTAGATAGAATGCTCTCAGACTTCCACACATGATGCTGGACAAGCTGGCCAATTTTTATAAGGAAAGTACTCTTTAGATAAGGCTTCTTTCTCTTCTTTTGACTGCAACCTGAATGTGAACTGGATCTACTTGAATAAATGTACCTTTTTTGCAATATAATTCTTGGGAGATTTATTTATTACACTCAGTATCACACTTCTATGACTGGGCAAAGCTCTGGTGTATTAACCAAATATCCCAATAGACAGATCTCTCTGGAGTGCCTCACAGTCATTCCAGGTTCTCACTGCCCTGACCAAATTAGTGTCATCCGCAGAAGTAGCCTCTTAATTCCTTACTCTCAATACCAAATCATTAATGAACAAGTTAAAAAGCACCAGACCTGGTACCAAGCCCTGCGATAGCCCACAGCTTACCACTTGCTACTGTGAAAACTGCCCATTTATATTCACTCTCTGGGTGAGGCTTTGGGTCAAGTTAGCTGCTACATCTATTGACAAAAGACTGTTACTCCTCATTAGAATGCTGTATGATCACACATATTTAAAAGTGCGATACACGAGGAGTGGCCATCTCTCATCCTCAATTCCAACTTTCAAGGGAGTCCACCAAGGCTGTTTGCTTTGCACCTTTCCTTTTCAATTTTTATATAAATGACATTGTGGATTTCTTGTCATCTTCTGATCTACACCCTCCAAAAATGCATGGTTTCCATCCTTCTTTATGCAGATGATGCTGTCCTCCTTTCAAGAACTCCATTGGGCTTAAGGAGAGCTTTAGGAAAATTTAATAATTTCTGCCAAATTAATAACCTTGAAATAAACTGCCAGAAAACAAAGGTTATTGCCTTTGGTCCAAGACAAAAGAAAAGACTGTGGTCTATAAATGGGAATCCAGTTGAACAAGTGACCAACTATAAATATCTAGGCAGAACCCTACAAGCTTCGGGAGGCAGTGGGATCCATTTTAAATTGGCCTGCTCGCAAGGTGAAAAAACAGCCAATGCAATTTTGAGGGTTTTTTATACCAAAGGAGCCTCACTTATCCCAGCAGCCCTAAAGTTATACAATGCCAAAACCATCTCTGTAATGTTATATGGTTCCTTTTTAGGAGCTTCTGCCCTGGATCTTTCAAAGTTAAAAAGAACACAATCCAAATTTCTCTGAACTCTTCTTCAAGTGCCAAAATGCATTCCAAACACTTTTATTCGTCTCAAGCTTGGCGTAGTTAAAATGGAAACTAGGATTGTTCTAGCATCTTAAAAATTCTGGCTTAAATTAAACTGCAATCCCCAGGTGGCAACCTATGGCATTATAGCAGACGGCTTTCACGCCAGATGGTTGAAATCTATTCATCAGAAATTACAATCAGTGGGACTTTCTCCCCTGAATCTCCTATTTATAAACAATGAACAGGCATTCCAAATGGTAAGGCAGAAATTTTTTGATCAAGACAGACAGAAAGACTTGGCCAAGCTCTCCCCATCTATATGTACTGGTCCCCTTAGAGAAAATCCAGCTCCACAATTCATTCCACATTGAGAATCCCAAGCAAAGAAGGTTTTTTCCCTAGCGAGGAGCGCATTCCTGATGTCTATAGTCTTACAGGGTAGATTTTTCAAAATCCCCTTCTCCCAGAGTTTTTGCCCCTGTGGCGTGCTTGAAGTAGAGACTCTACAACATGTTTTAATACAATGCTGCTGGTATGAGGAGCCTCGCACAAAACTTTTCTTTGATATCCAGAGTAAAATCTATGTATGCAGCCCAGATTGGATTCAAGATTTCATCCTCTCGGACATGGACCCAGAGGTTTTCCAGGTTGCTGCTCAGTTTTGGGCAGTCTGTCTTGCAATACGTAGAGAGAATCCTACTCTATAATCCATTTATCCTAACTCTGGTCAATTTTATTCCATATTATATTATTTTAAATCCAAATCTTATTTTTCTATTATCTGTATCTAGTTTTATTTATTTATTTATTGTATTTATACCCCGCCCTCCCCGCGAACGGGCTATTTTTGTATGGCTGGCATACAATATTTTTGTATGGCTGGCAAAAGCCGTTAAATAAACTATACTATACTATATTCACTCTCTGTTTCCTGCTAATTAACCAGGTTTTAATCCAAAAGAGAACTTGTCCTCTTATCCTATAACTGCTGAGTTTAGTTAGGAGTCTTTGAAGAGGAACTGTATCAAAAGCTTTCTGGAAGTCTAGGCAAACAATATCTACTGGGTCACCCTTGTCCACATGTTTGTTCACCCCCTCAAAGAACTCTAAAAGGTTAGTGAGACAAGATCTTCCCTTACAGAAACCATGCTGATTCTTCCTCAACAGCTTTTGTTCATTAATGTGCCTACTAATTCTATCTTTAATAATGGATTCCACCAACTTACCTGGTCTCAACATTAGACTGACTGGCCTGCAATTTCCAAAATTTACTCTGCAATCTTTTTTAAAGATGGGGGCTACATTAGCTACCTTCCTTGGGAGTGGAGGCAGATTTTAGTGACAGTTAGCATATTTTTATCAGTATCCAGAAGTTCACACTTGAGTTCTTTCACAATTCTTGGATGTATGCCATCAGGGCCTGGTGATTTGTCAGTTTTTAATTTATCCATCAGTCATAGGACTTCCTCTATACAGAGCCACTCCACCTCCAACCCTTCCCTCCCTACCAATATCACTTATATCCTGGAATCACTGTATCCCCTTGATTATCCTCATCCCACCAAATTTCTAAAATGCCCACAGTATCTATGTTCTCCTCTGACACTAAGCATTTCAGCTCCCCCATTTTACTTCAGACAATTCTAGCATTTTCATATAAACATCTACAATGTTAATATTGTTTGTTACCTTCTTGGTGGCCAGTCCTAAACTACTTCTCTCTAGATCAGTAACAGCTACCCCTTCATCTCTTAGAGATGAGCCATCCCGAACCACAGACATTTCATCTTCTGTCAGCTTTCCCCCAGGATTTAATTTAAAAACTGAGCTGTCACCTTTTTGATTTTAAGCACCAGTGGCCTTGTTCCTTCTCAGGACAAGTAGAGGCTGTCTCTGTTTTACAGGTCCTGCTTGTTCCAAAAAGTATCCCAGTGCCTAACAAACTTAAACCCTTGCTCCCTACACCATCATCTCACTCACACATTGAGACTCCTAAGTTGTGCCTGTCTAGCTGGCCTTGTGCATGGAACAGGCAGCACTTCTGAAAAGGCTACTTTGGAGGGGAGTATATAAATCAAATAAATAAATAAATAAATAATAAAACATGTACCATAACCATTGGCTCCTCCTCTGCACTGTCTACCAGCCTATCCAGGCCACGTGTAGTGTCTGCTACCTTCACACCAGGCAGGCAGGTCACCATGCGGTTAGTATGCTGGTTTGCAACCCATCTGTCTATATGCCAAAGGATCAAATTACCAACTAACCAGAGCCCCTGCAGACTGGCCTCTCTGTGCCATCCTGCCGCCGCTGCTGGGCCTCTATGGTGCTACAGTCATGCCCGGGCTTGGGCTCTATTCTGCGGGCTAACAAAGGTCCAAGAGAGGGAAGGGTTGAAGAAGAAGAGGGAGGGAAGGCCTCAGAATACAGAGGCACTGAGAGGTTATGTCACCTCTCTCCCCTCCTTGGATCAGGCACTTGTCCCTCAATAGCTTGCAGGCTCTCTCTCTGGCTGCCCTTCACCATCACCATCCATCCTCCTCAGCCACCTCCTCCCTTCTTCTTATATCCTTCCCCGCCTCCTCCCTGCTGGCCCCGCCCCATCTAAAACTGGGGATGCCAAGCCTCTCTCCCTGGGTGCTCATTGAGTGCCACACTGATCTCCTGCTGGCCTCTCTCGGCCATGCCCTCACCAGGCCTGTCCCCGTGGGTCTGGGGCCCATCGCTGTTGACTCAGCACCAGTGGGGGCTGCTGGCTTTCCAGCCCCACCTGACCGCCTCCAAGGCTCTGGCCATTGTCTCTCTGGACTCCCCGACCTGTGTCCAAATGCCTGGGGCATGCCCGCAAACACCAGCAGCAGTCGCTTCTGTAGCTGCTGTAACAATCCTGGGTGAATCTCACCAAAATGGCGGCTATATGGGAGAAGCAGAGCCAGAGGAGCCTGGAGTGACCTGCAGCCACTGCGCACACACTCCCCACTGGCAGAGCCCTCACTCAACACCGAGGCTTCCCTGGTCAATGTTGCCAAAGCCAGTCCAGTCCAAGGAGCCAGTAAACCACGCTGAGAGGGGAGAGGTAGCCGTTCGTGTTGCTAATGGTAGTGCCAGTATTTCTGGACTCGCATTAGTTCTCCAGGTGCTATCCAGGTTACTATAGTCCATTAATGTATAGTAAAGTCCGGAAAGGTCTGCTAGTTGGTTGAAGTTGGTTTAATGCAAGGAGCCTCTAGCACTTGGACTCCCTGCTTGGTGCCATGCTTGTTATTTTCTTGTTTGACCATCTGTCTGTGTGCTCTATGGGCTCTAGGCAGCTGGCTCATACTTCTCCAATGGGTGCCTAGAAATACAAAACTAAAGCATCAATATATAGCTAGTACACAAACGTTTAGACACAAAAGTCAAAATTAGAAATAGTCAGAAATAGCCATCTACCACAAGCAGTACTTTGCAAACACTACAAATTGAGCTAACCCCACAGACCCTTTTTTCTGTATTCATGATATTCTAGCCTTTTCTCCTGGGATACCAAAGTTTGCAGTCTAGCATACAAATACAGCTAAACATAATCATAATTAAGTAAGGGTTTTTGTTATATAGTCCCAGGGAATAAAAGACTTTTCTTAAAGGCAATCATAATAGCAGAAAATATTCACAACTAAATTCCTACACGGCTTAAACAGATGATGCTTCAGCAGCAGGCTGTGCATCTGTTCTAAAATTGCTATATAAAACCCACAGCAATCATTCTTCACAATCACAAACTCTTACAACAGAAATCTATGCTGGCTTCTATCCTGGGCTCAAAGAACACATCTTGGTGGAGACTGCAGACACTTCAAGGCAGCACAAATGCAAATATTCCATGCTTCCTTTCCTGAAACACATGGGCCAGATGGACTAAGCCTTGGTTTGGATCTGCTAATTAATAGCAAGCTTAACATGAGATGAAAATGCCACCATGGGAATGCCTGTATTAGAATAATGCCAACTGCTGGGCATTCCCATTGTAGTGAACATGTGGTTGTAATTATACAATTATTTAAAGGCTTGGTTATTGCTGCTTATGTAAAGAGTGATAGATATATAGTAACTCACCAAAGGGCAATAGTTTAAGTGCTCTAGTGATAGAAAAGAGTGGGATTAGATATTGTTCTTTGGTATTTAGATTACATACAGATAGAATAGAGTGAGAGATTATTAACTCTAAGGATCTGGTAAGATGTAATGCAAAACCATAGTTTAATTAAACAAGTTATTGTTAATTATTTGAACACAGGCTGTCTATTAACCATGGTTAGCTAGGATAAGTGCCTTAAACAATGATCTGAAATTATGGTTTGAAGTTTCATGTGATGTATAAACAGGGACATTTTAGCTTAATTCTGATTTGATTCCTACCACCACTTCATGCATTTCCTGGCAAAAGAAGCTTCAAACCTATCAATGCCTCTTTTTATCAGCCTCTATCATCACAACCCCGTTTCTAATCTGACTGGCAACTAATCTGCTAATGCCCCACTGTTCACCTGGAGCCAAACTAGATGTGACAGCAATGGGTGCCACTGCCATTTTAAAGTGCTTTAAAAATGCTACAACAGCCCAGCCCTGATTATCCACACAGCATGGCAGTCTAGCACACTTCCCCCATGCCTTTTCAAGTGCCAAAATGGCCACCCTATCAAGGCTGTTTCAGTACCTGAAAAAGCACACTGGGGGGGGGGGAGGAATAAGAGCATCTCATCCTGTCATGCCATGGGGCCAATCAGGATTGGGCCCATGGCAGTAGTGTCCTTGTGGTGAACATGAGGACACCATCATGTCTAGTTTTGCCCTTGGTCAGCAGATATAAAGGAAAAGGTAGGCAGCTGGCCAGCCAAGATCAAGTCAAGTTGGAGCTGTCCACCAGATCAGGAATAGGAACCAGACACATCCACATGGTGTCAGACAAAGAACTAGAGAGCTGGAAGGGGAGCTGTCCAGGCTGCTGCATGCTGCTTTTAAAAAAGTTAAACCTGCAGAATGAACTGATTTCTCCACACTTTCCTGTAGAAAGAATAGGCTCCTTGATCCTGCCAACACAGTGATGTGCTGTCCTCTTGAGTCCGACTGGAATACAGCATGCCTCAAGCTACCATGCGTGTACTCTACCTGTTTCAGGGACCTCTGGCATCATAGAAACCAGCCACCAAAACAGCCTTTCCATGGCACAGCCCTCAGCCATGCCTTCTCTACCTAGAAGGAGACCTTAGAGGATATATACAGCCATGCATAACACAAATTCCCTACAGGAAGCTGCTCCTAGGCCTGCCATCACCACCACACAGACCCAGACATCCAAGCCTCTGGGTGTGGGCAGCAGGAGGCATCCCAATATTGGTAGTGGATGGAACTGAATTAATTTCACTGTGGCATCAACCATTAGAAGTCTTGTCACTAAACAGATGTGTATCTCAATTAATTATCCATTGTGCAAAAATTTAGGGCATGCCAACAATTACAGCCATCATTAAATCATCATTAAAATATAAAGCATCTGTAGTGAATGTTTATCAATACAAGAAACCATAAAAGAGCCATCCCAACACTTTTAACATTTGCAAAGTAATAATGCATGGCACATTATAGGCCAGTAAATTCTGAAAGCAGAATGCAAATCCAAGACAATAAAAATATAGTTAATATCAGCAACTCTGAAAAACTGGAATGCAAAATAGATTAAAAACTTCATTTAGAAAAATAATGAATGCTTACATGATGCTCAAGCAAAGATGAGGCTCCGTTTAGCCAGATTCATATTTAAATGAAGTGGCTTGGTTGAAAAGTTATATACAAAAAATATGCAGCATTTTGTTCACTGTGGACATTCTTTCTATTTTAGCCTTCTTTCTTGTTACTGCTAGTTCAGGGAAGATCACCGGATTTTAGTTGTTGCATTTAAATCTGAAATAACTGATGGGTTTAGAGAAATATGAAACCCTGTATATTAATTGTTTCCTAAAGAATCCACTAAAAAATGTCCATGAATGGGATGCATATGACCACACCTTAATGTCTCATTTTATTCAAAAACAGAAGAAAAAAAATCTGCTTGAATTCTCAAGAAGAAGTGTGTTCTCATAAAAAATTACCAAAGACACAGGATGAAAGCAATTTGCATCAGAAGAGCTGTGATCTGAAGTATTCTCTGAGGGAAGTAGCATCAAGGGGATAAGTGGGAACATCAGCATTTTCTTCTGCAGAAAGAATGATCATCTGGAAAGTTCATATACTTATTTATATAGCACAATCGATGTTGGTGGTTGTTGTTCTTTCTTACCCATTTGCATTACCATTGTGGCAGAGGAGAGCAGGAGAGGCAGTCCTGTTGTAGCACACCATTGTGGAAGAGGTGGTCCTGAAGACATGAGGGTCTAAGGCCATAAGGGACTTTTCTATGTGATGGCCAGTACCATTAAATTGAACCCAGTAACTAATGGGTAGCCAATGGAGAGACTGCAGAACGGGTGCAATATGCATTCTTCAGTTCATTCCTGATCATAACCAATTGGACTTGACTACAATCATAGATGAGCTCACACAGCCATATGGACCAGTAATCCTCACTATTTCCCAAGAAATAGAGAATTTAAGATTAAGTTAAATCAAAATGCATAAGATGGGGGATCTTACTACTATTGAGGAAGTCTGCAGATAAACTGGCCATTTGCATGTCAACCCACAATGTAAAACTGCTCAGTAACAAAGCGTGTTTTGAGTCACTTGAATAACAAGGTGATACAGCAGTACTACTACTCAAATAATTGTGTAATGTCTTAGAGATCTGTGAGAGGGGCAATGCCAGTTACTCAACTGGTAAATATCACTAAAATTTGGAATCTGGGTGAAAAAAAACTTGTGCTATTTTTCTTGCTGCTTTTACAGTGTGTTGTTGTTCAGTCGCACAGTCGAGTCCGACTCTTCGCGACCCCATGGACGAGCTCTCTCCAGGCCTTCCGGTCTTCTGCCGTCCTCTGAAGTTGGCTCAACTTCATGTTCGTTGCATCGATGACACTGTCTAACCATCTCATCCTTTGCCGTCCCCGTCTTCTTTGACCTTCAATCTTTCCAAGCATCAGGGTCTTCTCCAGTGAGTGCTCCCTTCTCATTTGGTGGCCAAAGTATTTGAGCTTCAGTTTCATTATCTGGCCTTCCAGGGAACAGTCAGGGTTGATTTCTTTGAGGATTGACTGATTTGTTCTTCTTGCAGTCCAAGGGACTCTCAAGAGTCTCCTCCAGCACCATAGTTCAAAAGAATCTATTCTTCGGCGCTCGGCCTTCCTTATAGTCCAGCTCTCGCAGCCATACATGACTACTGGGAATACCATTGCTTTGACCATGCGGACTTTTGTTGGCAGGGTGATGTCTCTACTTTTTATCATGCTGTTTAGGTTCGCCATCGCTTTCCTCCCAAGGAGCAGGCGTCTTTTAATTTCATGGCTGCAGTCACAGTCTGCGGTGATCTGGGATCCCAGGAACGTGAAGTCTGTCACTACTTCCACAGCTTCCCCTTCTATTTGCCAAGGAGTGATGGGGCCGGATGCCATGATCTTAGTTTTTTTGATGTTGAGCTTCAAGCCCACTTTTGCGCTCTCCTCTTTTACTCTGAGCAAGAGGTTCTTTAGATCCTCTTCACTTTCAGCCATTAGAGTGTACCCTATTGTAATTTCACAAGCATGTTGTACTATGACAGAGAAGGAAGGAAGGAAGGAAGGAAGGAAGGAAGGAAGGAAGGAAGGAAGGAAGGAAGGAAGGAATTGTATGGTTAAACTGATATGCTGAGGTGGGATTCAATATTTAAAAATAGCATTAACAAAATCTGAGCTGCAGCAACCACAGAGTACCTGAGAATGAAAATGCTTTTAGCATGCTTAATGCAGTTTGGAGGTCTGACTATAACCTGGCACTTGAGCACACTTTGAATGGGGACATGCATTATACTGCTTTTAAGAACACAGCCATTCATATGAAATTCTGTTTAAATCATTTACAAAGGCATAGTCCTTGCTAGTATACAGGGAGAAAAATCCATAATAAGAATAGCCATGAATGCTGAAAAGATAATATTTCTCACATCACAGGAACTTTAATGTTTGTAATTTTTTTTAAAAGCCAGGTTCCTTCTATCAATGTGCAACTTGGGCAGGTGTTGATAAATAAAGAGCATTTTCACAACATATACATCAAAATCAATAGGAGTTCTGAGGTTGCCTCTATTACTGCCTTTGAATAATAGAAGCCCAACACTTGTATAAGTACTGAAAATATTTATGTCCTAGATTTTAGTAACAATACTTTAAATAGTAAGGGGCAAGCAGCAGTGTGGTGTGTTACTACTGAGCTTCTTCCAAATTCTAAAAAGTAGAGGGAAATAATTTAAAATACAGTATGCATAGAAAGTAGGCAGGTAATGAACCCTTCTTGTGCCCAAGCCCCCCATGGAATTATGTCCCACATTAACATTTTGTCTTGCAATTTTAGTTTGGGAAATATGTTCCTAGTCCACATAGCTTTCCATTCTCTAATGCTGAAATTGAATAAATATTAGCAAATGTACTTTCTATGTTTGATGAGGCATCTAAAGGGGATATGGGAGATTTAGGTACTTTGAATATGTTGTCTAATATAGTGGATGATGAAAGGAGAGATTGGGTATGTAATCAAGATATGCAGGTGTGGCTGTAGATATCTCAGCCCAGCACAATTGAATACAGGAAGCCACAGAGCTGAGTTAAGATGTAAACCTTAGGGTCTGTTTTGAAAATTATTGAGCTTTTAGGGTGAGTAACTCTCTATTTCTCTCCTATTTTTTAAATTATAAATGGAGCATTCATGTGTACTAATGTATAGAAAAAATTGACAGCTCCTGTACTTGAGGAGACAGTCCATAACAATAGGAACCTGTTCAGAAGCCAGTTGGAATATACCAGAACCAGTGGGATAGATAGTTTAATGAGCTTCAGAGATAAGTTTAGAACATACCAAGGTCTCTCTCTTCAAATTTAGAAAACATGTTAAAATTCATGTTTGTAAAAAGATGTGACTTTATGTGCAGCACCTGACAGATTGCGACCTGACGAAGCTGAGGGAAATGAGTACCAACCGGGGTCCATCGTTGTGGGACTATATATTAATGTGCTGTTTTAATGTGAATAAAAGATTGTCCTCAAACTAGATTATTTTTGCAAGTCTTGAATAAACAACTCCTTTTTAAAAAAGAATAAGGGTGAGAGTAATTTTTACTCCTGAGTAAAATATATACAGTGTAACAGTCTATGAACCAATTTTTTGGCCAACAACAGGGCAAAGAGGCCAAGACCTTGCCCTGATGGTTGCCTCCTGGCTCTGGGATTCAGAGATTTAGTGCCTCGGAACATGAAGGTTCCCCTCAGTACCATGGCTAGTAGCCACTGATGGACCAAACCTCCATGAACCTATCTAATTCCCTTTTAAAGAAGTTTATTCCTGTGGCCATCACTACAACCTTTGGTAGCAAATTCCTCATTTTAATCACTCTCTGTGTAAAGAAATATTTCCTTTTGTCTGTCCTGAATCTACTGCTCATCAACATCTTTGGATGCCCTCGAGTTCTATTTTGGGAGAGGGACAAAAAAATATATCTTTGTCAACTCTATCCACCCCATGGATAATTTTATAAATGTCTATCATATCCCCCCGGTCATCTATTTTCTAAACTGAAAAGTCCCAGACTCTTCAACCTTCTTCATAGGAAAACTGTTCCAGCTCCCTAATCATCTTGGTTGCCCTCTTCTGTAATTTTTCCAGCTCTGCTGTGTCTTTTTTGGGATACGGTGACCAGAACTGTACACAGTATTCCAAATGAGGCCACACCATAGATCTATACCAGGGCATTATAATATTTGCCATTTTATGTTCAATCCCATTCTTAATAATCCCCAACATAGAGTTTGCCCTTTTCACTTCTGCAGCACACTGGGTTGACACTTGCCTTGAACTATCCACTACAACCCCAAGATCTTTTTCCCTCTCAGTCTCAGCAAATTCAGATCCCATTGGCCTACACTTGAAGCTGAGATTTTCTGTCCCAGTGTGCATGAATGTCAGCAAGCTGCCATTCTGTTTTCTGTGACCTCTGTGTACATATCCTTTCCCTGTTGCACCCGGCTTGTTTTCTATCATCCTGCTCCTGCGTTGGAATGCACAAGATAACTGCTGGAGGTTGTGTGGGGGAGAAGATGCTGTAATGCTTGCCTATTGCGTTTCTCATGAGTACTGCACCTGTGTTTTGTCTGATGTTCTGCCTGGTTCCCATGGACTGGGCGCGCAACCGTTTCATTAGCCCGCCAGCGGGAATGCTATTCATTGGATCTGTATCTGTTTGAATTTCCTTTATTATGCTTGACCTAACTGTGTATCCCCAGTTCTAACAAAGAACGTGTTTGAGTATGTCTTCAACGCTTTGAAATAAATTTTGCTTTTCTTGAAAACGTGGATTTATTCTCGATGCTTGGGGATCCAACAATGAATCTGTCTCATCCTATTTTAAAATAATCTATGCTTGTGATAATTACTATTTCACACACTGGTGAACTCTACTAGTGTCCTATTTCCTCTACTGTCCTATTTCCAAAAATATATAGTAGTCATTAGGACTATTAGCAAGTTCTACAGGAAGAATTTAACTATTCTGTGGTTGTATTACTCTTAAATAAACTAACTTTGGATCCTTTGAATCCTTCCAATTACCACCCAGTCTTGAATCTTTTGTTTCTGGAGCAGTAGCAGAATAGTTCCAGAGTTTCCTGGATACATTCCAGTCTGGCTTCTGCCCTGACCATGGGTTGGAGATGGCATCGGTTGCCCTCAGGGTTGAGCTCAGCAGGCAGCTGGATCCATGTGGGCTGGTGCGTTGCTTCTGTTAGATCTTATAGCAGCATTCAACACAGTCCATCACAATCTCCTGACCCACTGCCTCACTGATGTAGGTTTGGGGTGCCAACTCCCAGCTCTTGATCATGTGCCCATAAGTCCAGCACCAACCACCAAAAGCTTGGGTACAATTTCAGATGCCTCCCTAACAATGGAGGCCCAGGTCGCAAATGTTGCCAAACTGGCATTTTTCCAACTGCACCAGGTTAAACAACTGTTTCCCTACCTGTCTCGCACTGATCTGGCCACAGTAATCCATGCAACGGTCACCTCCAGATTAGACTACTGTAACTCACTGTATGCAGGCCTGCCCTTGAGGCTGACCTGGAAACTTCAACTGATACAGAATGCAGTGGTACAAGTTCTTAAGGGGGCCCTGCGTACAGTACACATCTATCATGTGGTATGAGAGCTGCACTGGCTTCTGGTGGAGTATTGGATCAAGTTCAAGGTTCTGTTGTTCACCTTCAAGGCCCTTAGTGGTCAGGACCCATGTATCTTTGGGACCACTTCTCCCGGTATGCCCCCAGAAGGGCATTATGCTCAGTAGATCAGAACTTACAGGTTGTCCCCAGCCCAAGGGATGTCTGGCTCTTCTCAACCTGGTGGAACTCTCTGCTGAATAACATCTATGCCCTGCAAGACTTGATGCAGTTCCACAGAGCATGTAAGGTGGAGATGTTCCTCCAGGCATTTGGTTGATGACAGCAACAGTCTCATCCTCCTGACACTCCCATCCACTGCCCCCTCTCCATGTGGCAATGGCACTACTGGAATTCTCTAGTGCCATATTTTAGATTAACCAGTCTTTTATATTGTTTTAAATTACATATGTTATCAGTTTACTATGTTGTACACCACCCTGAGCCCTGCCTTGGGAGGGAGAGGGCAGTCTAAAATAAATAAATAAGGAGAACCTGAGAGTTTGTTTAGATGGCTCAGTCTGTGACATGTTATCCCAATATAGATCAAATATGGAAGTCTCTTAGCTGATAGAATTCTGAACCTAGAAAAAGCACAACAGTTGTATTGCAGAGGTGGAGATGGAAGCCATCACCTGCTACCATGGCATTTTCCACATGGGGACAGGCATGCGTAATTCCCTGCTGCTGTTATGGCTGCCAATACAGCATAGCTGCAGTGGGGCTTCCATGTGGAAGGTTTTCACATAGTTTTCCTGTCCTGGTCCCCTGGTCACCTGCTCCACCTACATTCTCAAGGCTTTAGCACTTTTTAAATACAGCCATTGAACATCATTATATCAATATAACATTATAAAAAATATGTATAATAGGTTCTCTGAATTTCCAAGTTTCAGTTTTTGAAGGAAGTCTCTAGCCTTTTTTGTTGTGAAGATATGCAGTTCTCTTTATATCTCCACAATGAAAGGCACCAGATGCATACTTCTTTTAAAAAATGAAAGCTGGGAGTTAAGAGAACCTGTTACACATATTGGTATATGCTGTATCTATATAGCAATATTCAGTTGCCAACTTAATAAAGGTCTCCTGGCATGGAGAAAGGAAATAACTGTTGCAGAGAAAATGGCTGCCATGTGGGCGAGACTGGGAAAATCCAAACTTTCCTCCACACACAGCAACAATCAGGCTTTGCTGCAATCTTTCCCAAAATTTTGAAGCAAAGCAGATTTGGGAAAGACCAGGCAAATACCATGAGGTACATAAATGCATCATGACCATGTGGGGAAGCGGGGGGGGGGGGAATCTTCTCCCAACAACATCAAACCTAGGGCAAATAACCTGCTTAGAAATGGTCCAATAGTTTAGATCCTGATTAAGATGTTAGAACCAAGCTTCTAGATGCTAGAACCAAACCAATATTCCTACTTCACTTTAGCTGCATTCAGTCTGGGTGGACAAAAAAAGTAAGCACAGATGGAAAAAATGCAAAGTTGATAGTTGATTTTGTCCTCTGTCTGAAATTTTGTCTGAAAAACTTGTAAAGATCAGTCAACACAGATCATCAGCTATGCATTGGGATCAGTCAGGAGCTTCATTTATGTTGCCTGCATGGGGCTACAAAAATGAGGATTGCCAGAAAGACCACAATACTACCTAATGGATTTGTTTTGGCAAGTCATAAATTATCCTGAAGAAGATGCAGATGATTAGCATGAAAACTGAGTGATGTGCGTTTGCTTGTTGACACAATCTACATTTTTTACTTTAATCAAATTACTTCCTTAGATGGGTATTCTTGGTAGTGATCAAGGTTAAGATGAGATACGTTACAGAAAATATGCACAAGATTGCCATATCATAATGTATTTTAGCATTTGATTTTAAAAAATCATGTTCCAAGATATTGATACAGCATCTTTCTTGAGGAGTAAGATTTACTAGAAAAGATCAAAGAAAAGGGTAAAGGGAGAAGAAAGCTGTGAGCGATTTTAATCTGCTTAGAAAAAAATGCTATGATTAGACGTCTTTGAACATTACCAAGGACAATGGTTATACTAATTTATCTGTGCCAGAAAACTGAGTTATTTATGGCTTTGGGCTACTGGTTTATGTTCATGTTGCTGCTTCTGAGATTGCTTGAATGAGACAATCAAACAACTTCATATAGCAGATAACAAGAAGATTTACACTGTTGCAGTGAAAACATAAAGATGAAATGCTTCTGTTATTTTGCTGTGTGAAATGTAAAGAGAAGTGGTATGAATGGAGGAAAACCCCATTGACTTTTAAGTATTAGAGGAAAGCAATATTTAATTAAGAATGATGTTACTATAAACCATGTTGGTGGACACCATATCTCTTTTGTGGTTTTACTAATGTTTTATTTTATGATATCATGAGAAGTCAAGAGGGCATACACACGTGTATGAGAAACTCCACGGTTTAAAGCCCAGTCATTATCTTGAGCCATATAAATGAAAGAAGAAGGATATATATATTGAAAATGACAGCTAAGAGGAGATGAGGAGAAAATTACCCTCAAACACTGAGGTTTTTAGAAATCATTGATTGCACTAATTGTTTGGTGCCAGTTTGGTAGAGTGGTTAGGAGTGCAGACTCTAATCCTGGAGAACCGGTTTGATTCCCCACTCCTCTACATGCAGCTGCTGGTGTGACCTTGAGTTAGTTACAAGTTCTTTCAGAGGTGTTCTCTCATGAACAGTTCTCAAAAGAGCTCTTTCAGCCCCACCTACCTCACAGGGTATCTGTTGTGGGGAGGGGAAGGAATTGTAAGCCACTGTGAGACTCCTCCAGGTAGTGAAGGGTGGGGTATAAATCCAATCTCTTTTTCTTCTCTCTTGTCTAGCCCTGTCTCCAACCTGGACTCACCAGCCCACAGGACACCCTGGCCATTCATTGTGCCATGCCAACTGGTGGCAGGCAGGGTCCAGACAAAACCAATTGACTATCTGGTGAAGTGGCAGTAAAGCCTTCACAATGTTGCCCATCAGCTGGGTGGATATGTGGATGGGGGAAGGCCCTATAAAGTAGCAAGCCAGCTGGTGGGAGATGATGGCATGGCTCATAGGTGGAAAGAGAAGGGGACAGATGAAGGACTAGGGCCCAGCCCCGCTTGGGCCATGAATGATCCCGATCTCTTGAGAAGCCCTACTGGCTCTGCTAGAGGTTTAGACCTGGCTGGGAATAGAAGCCAGGAAGGAGACAATGGAAAGGCTCCAGGTTGTGCAGGAGATTCCTGTAGAGAGCAGGAGGAGTAAAGTGACTTCTAAATTGGAACTTTTTAATGGGTTACATAATTGTTGTTTTTATTGTGTTTTTATAAGAACATAAGAGACGCCAATGTTGGATCAGGCCAAAGGCCCATCCAGCCCAACACTCTGTATCACACAGTGGCCAGAATACCAGTGCCATCAGGAGGTCCACCAGTGGGGCCAGGACATTAGAAGCCCTCCCACTATTGACCCCCCCAAGCACCCCCCAAGCACCCCCAAAACATAATGTTTTGTTTATATTGTAGGCTGCCTTGAGTTCCACATAGGAGAAAGGTGGTTAAAAGATGTTTTAAACAAACAAACAAATAAGGTGGTAGCAACTCCATTCTTTCGGAATTCTGAGGTCTTGTGGACCCCCCGAAGTGGGAAACGAAAGCTAGCACTGGCAGCTTGGAAGGGGGCAACCCCCTGTTTTTCCTGAAGATTGGAAGGACAAGGAGAAGCCCCACACCCATTATACTTATCCATATTTAAGTGTAATTTCTTAGGACAAATGATACTGTCATATGGCACAGGTTATGGCGGTTCTTGATATAACCATAGGGTAGACCAGGTGGAACTCACAAGACCTTGTGGGAATAGAGAAAGGGGTTATATTTTATTTTATTAATTATTGCCCTACCTCCCCTCCACAATGACTTGATCAATATCTGTGGAAAGTGTCCCATCCCTTCCTTCAATACTAGTGGTAATTGCTTGTCCATGACTGAAGGTTCTCAAGCATAGGCTGATCCTGCATGGAGCAGGGGGTCGGACTAGATAGCCTGGATGGCCCCTTCCAACTCTGTGATTCTGTGATTCTATGAGAGGCTGGACAGGCACCTGTCAGGGATCCTCTAGTTTAGGATTTGCTGCACTGAGCAGTACGTGGAACACATGAAGGCACTAATGATCTTATGCTGCTTTATTTCCAGTTTGATCTGGAAATCTATTTGTCTCGGGGGGGGGGGGTGGAGAAAGAGCCAAAACACCTGCGCCACAGGCTTTTGGCTTTTTGAAGAATAAAAAGAAGAGATTGGATTCATGCCCCACCCTTCACTACCCAAGGGAGCCTCAGAGCGGCTTACAAACTCCTTTCCCTTCCCATCTCCACAACAGACACCCTGTGAGGTAGGTGGGGCTGAGAGAGTTCTGACAGAAACTGCTCGTTTTCAAGAACAGCTGTGCTAAAACTATGGCTTGCCCAAGGTCATACAGCAGGTGCAAGTGGAGGAGTGGGGAATCAAACCTCGTTCTTCCAGATTAGAGTCCGTGTACTTAACCACTACACCAAACTGGTGCTCCCCATAAACCCATGAACCTGCACGAACTGCCTTAAAAGTTCATGGAGGTTCGTGGCCGAGCTGCAGTTTGCAAACTTCTGTTTGGGTTAAATGCAGCTCCTCCTCACAGTGTAGCAAGATCCTGACAATCAAGGAAAGTATCATTTCTATACGTTATTTTTTTCCCCCTTGAGGTGGGTTGTGGATGGATGCAAAAGGGTAAGGATGACTACAAGAAAGCTTTGCAAGAATGTGTGTACACAAACATTTACAACACAGTTTCAAACAATTTTGAGTGTTCAATAAAAGAGTAAATATCAAGAGTTTGAAGGCACTGTCCATAATTTGTGAGCAAAATGTCACTTGAGCGGAGGAGAGCACACATCACTGGATAGTCCTCATCATACTGTGCTTGTGAACCTCCCTGATATATCTGTGTAATTATTGCTGGATATAATGCTGAACTAGGTAATGCAGTTTAGGCATAGTTGCAGCAGCAAGTGCTGAGTAATCAAGTGATAAAAAAGAGAATAATGTATCAGGTCCATGGAGTCGCGAAGAGTCGGACTCGACTGTGCGACTGAACAACAACAAAAATATGTGAACCAACTTGCCTCTGTTTTTCAGGAAGAAATAGCCCAGCTTTCTTCTGGCTAGCTTTTGCATGATGATATGC
This sequence comes from Gekko japonicus, assembly GCF_001447785.1. NCBI lineage: Eukaryota > Metazoa > Chordata > Lepidosauria > Squamata > Gekkonidae > Gekko > Gekko japonicus. The sequence goes on from NW_015173677.1 coordinate 923,191, forward strand.
TTTACAACAGTGTCCAATATTAGTGCAATCCTAAAAACACCTTCCTGGGAGCAAGCCCCATTGACTAGACCTTAGGATTCTGAGTAATCCTGCACTCTGTAGCTGGTAATGAAGTGTTGATTCCTTCCTTCCTTTATTTAAAATATTTATATCACACTGTGGCACTCCTCCACCTCAGGTCCCGCTGATGGTCCTTCCATCGTGACACTGCTACTTTCCTGGGCATTTCCCCGGCCCTCAGATGGGGCAAGAGGGAAGAGTCAACAGCACCCAGGTCCTCTCTCATTTTCTTGAGCCCTCTAGCCCATATCCTCCCCAACTTTCATAGGATTCTCCCATTTTAAAGTGTCTATCCCCACCCCCTCCTTACCCTGAGGGGCCAATCCCCACTGTGGGTGGGCTCCTGGTTCCTTCCCTGGCTCCGCCCTCTGCCCTGGCTCATCTCTTGCATGGCTGCTCCAGTGATGGGAGGACCTAAGGACTTTCCAGCTCCCCCCTCCCCTGAGCCTCTCCAGCTACTCAGCTCCTGTAGCCGTTGATGGCTTCCCCAGGACTGTCGTTGGCCCACCTGCCTCTGCCTGCACCAGCCCTGTTCTCTGTGGCTGCTAAGCTCTTGCACCTGTCTCCTATTTGGGCCGTCTCTTCTGGGCTTTTGCTGCTGCAAGCTTTATCAGTTGCGGCTTGTTCCCAGCCCCCTTCAGCAGCCGCAGCCTGAAAGAGCCCCTGATAACGGCTTCTTGGCAGCATGTGGGTGAGTATCGACCCTGCCCCTATGCTCTCCCCATGTCCCAGCTTCCTCCCCTCCCCTCCCCTCCACAGCTGGCAGTGGGGCCATGAGGAAGTCTGGGTCATTGGCCAGCCCCAGACACCCACCTAATCCAACTCGAGGTGGCTAATAAAGCAGCAATAGCTGTAAAAACACAAATCATCACAAGTGCCCTGTAGCAAGATTTTAAAAGTATATATGCATAGTTATAAATGCAACAAAATCTGTTAGAACACCAAAAGCCTTCTGGAATAAACCCCCATACACCCTTTCCTGAAGGCAGTGAGTGAAGGTGCCTTCCACACTGTCTGGTAGACCATTCCAGAGGAATGGACTTATGGAAAAATACTGCTACCTAATCACTGTCGTACCAATACCACCAGGAGACAACTTTCAGGTATGTAACTGGTGCTCAGGAATATACCAGGAAATGCAGTTTATTGAGGGCCCCAGGCCATGAAGGGATTTAAACAACCAGCATTTTGAGTTGGGCACAGAAGCAAACCGATGAACAGTGCAGTTGACACAACACTGGAGTTTTATGTGTACACTCCCTGCCCCTTGTGGGTTTACCAAATTAGTACTAATCCATAAAGACAATATGAACTAGTACATCTGAAGGGTTAAATAATTTTCAAAGCCCATCCATCTGTTGCTTAGACATTCATCTTAATGTGAGGATATATAAGTGAAATTTCAGAAGCTCTGGATCGTCCAACAAATGTACAGGTCTGACTTTCACTGTGTTTCTTTTAGCAATCACTCAGCGATTGATGGAAGTATTCACTTCATTAAGGCCATAGAAGCGTTACTCATAGAAGTGTTGCTTTTCTGGTGTTTTTCCTACCCTTACAGAACATTGATTTATTTTTATTGAATCTAGGGAAACCTTGATGCAACTTTGGTATATACAGGAAATACATGGTATCCACAAAGCCACTTCATACATTTTTAATTTTTACTATTCCACCGAGGCTGCTTGCAAGCATACGCTACAACTGCTCATAAAACTCAACTTTCCCTTTTCAAGATTAATATTAATGAAAGGTCAGTGGAATACATTCTGGTATCTACAACTGTGATACATAGGCAATTTTCTACGGGAAAAAAAATCACAACTAGTTTTCAGCCATAAAAAAGTAATTCAGCAGAAAACAGAATACTTAGAGAATAGAAGTCTGAGTGATCTTTTGGCCTTACTATATTAGCCTAGAAATGAAACATACTGATACAATATGATATTAAATAAAGTCTGCAGACTTAGAGAAAACTAGGGTTGATGCGCATGTTTCCATGGTTTGTTTTTCACCTCAAAAATATGAATCTTGGTCACCCCTCCTGACCTGAAATACCCTTAAACCCTACATTATTGCAACTCTTTGTTCTCAGTCACTGTTTCCCTTTTCCCAGCTGTTTTGGAAGCGCTTTTTCTTATTTCATTCTTCCTGTGAGATTCCAGCCAATCAAGCATCACATACATATCACAGTACTATATAACCTGCCCGATCTGGCTATGTGCTAATTTCACTAAGGACAAATCAAATACTTTCAGTGCCATCCATGATACTGATCCTATCCAGCAAGTGATCCTATCCAGCAAGTGCCATTGAAATAACAAAATAATTGTATAGGCTTTTCTCAGCAAACCCCATCCTCCCACTCTCCTCCAGAGAAACTGATCTTTTTATATTATTAATATTTTAATAAAACACACCCTACCCACTCGCATTTTTAAAAGCCGGTGTATAAAAAACTTTGTGTATATTTTCATTTTAGCATTTTTTAAAAATGCTGCATTTCTCTTCCCATATAAAATGCAAACTTCCTAATTTTTTACGGGTCTTATGGTAAACCAGTAGTATAAGTCATTCTTTTTTTCCATTTTACATGTTTTGGAACTGAGACAGAGAGATACAGGCTGAATTACTGGCATGGCTAGAAGGGAATTTGAGCTCAACATCCAAGATGTAACTACAGTGTTCTTGCCACTGCTCTGCCCCACCCCAAACACTATACTAGCTCTAAATAAAAACACTATTAATTGATTTGAAGTGAACCTAATATATGTTAATGCAATATTAGTCAAAATGTTGTTCATTTGTGGAACAATAAAAGAACACAATTTTAATCTGGTGGACTTTGCAATATGTATTTCCAGAATAAACAGTGAAACAATATATATATATATATATATCTATATATATCTATATATAAAGCTGAAATAAATAATAATAATATTCAAAGAGTTCGTTAGGCAAGGGTGATGGTTCCAAAAACAGAAAACAAACGTGATTAAATAGGCTTTCCTGAGGATAATAATGCCCATATTCAACATGCTACTTAAGGCTCGTAAGCAAACTTCCCATTTCTCAGATGACTCTTGTTAGGACACCACCCACTGAAACTGAATGTGGTTTGATGGAACTCATGAGACTGCGCAAGTGCATCATCACTATTGTCTTAGCAATGGAATGGGGGAAAGCAGCAGAGGATCTGAACACCATAAAAAAATCTAGACTTTTCCTGTCTGTGAGGTTCTTTTATTTTCAGTTCATCCCCTCTACACAGCCACCATGTGGACAAAGGATCACCTGCCCCTTCCACTTTGACCTTCCTATCTTTCATATGGTCCTGCCACTAGGGACTCCTAGAATCCATTAACGTATGGGTAAGTGGTTGTACATGAGCACTGTTAAGAGACACGTGCCAATGCAACATCTCTTCACAGATAAAACACTCTGTGCACATTTTTTTTGCTCTTCTTTCAATGGAGGACTACAAAAAAAAATCACTGGCACTTAAATAACTTCCAGATTTGGCTTCTAACAGGGATGTCAGATGACTTAAACGGGAAGCTGATTTTGACTATGCTAAAAGCAAACTCATCGGAAGCTGAAAAAAGGAAAGGAAGAGAAGGGTGGAGGATGTTCAGGAACAATGTAGTCTGCTCAAGCACATACAGAGTGCCAGCTTTGAAAAGAATATTGGGTAATGATTACTAAAATGTTGGGGGAAGTAATGGGGCAACAAATTCCTTTTGAACCTGAAGTATGCTTATTAAATATAATTCCAGAGTCACACGGGAAAACCGAAAAATATTTACTGATTCATTGTTTTACAACTGCTAGGATTTTGTATGCAAGGTACTGGAAAGAGGGGAAAATTCCAGAAAAAAGTGAGGTAATACAGAAAATATGTGAAGTGGCTGAACTGGATAAATTGTCATGTATGTTAAAGGGGAAAGATGATCTGATTTTTGAAAAAAAACTGGGAGAAATGGTATAGTTGGACACGAAATATGAAGGGTTAAATGTTTTGTTTATTGTACTAGGGAATGAACGAGGGGATGTTGTTTATAAGAAAAGAGCGAAATACTGGAAAATGTATGTTTATTTATCACAAAACGAGGAAACAGCTGTATGCTCATCTGTTATGAAACGAAGAAATAGCAGATTGTTTGTTTGTTTTATTTTGGAAAACGAAATAAAGATATATATTAAAAAAAAATGTGATACCAGATGATCTTCAGACTCTACCTGGAGGTTGCCTACCCTAGGCCTGGCAGTGCCCTCTGGGTGAGTTGATGACACCTGACTGGCATGACTTTACAAGGCCTGGCTGCTTGCTCCTGTTCTCCAGCAGAAGCCCCCCTACGACAGCCAGTGTGGTGTAGCAATTAGCACTTCAGAGCAGGGTCTGCCAGACCAAGGTTCTTGCTGTGAAAGCTGAGTGGGTGATTTCAGACCAGTCACAGACTTTCAGCCTAAACTACCTCACAGGGTTGCTGTGCAGTTCAAAAGGGGGAGAGAATGATGTGAGCTGTTTTGGTTCCCCACTGAAAAGAAAGACTGTACTTTTCCTAGGTAGAGGCTGCAGGGAGGAGGGATGAGATGGAAATCTGAGATCAGAGGGGCAGATAATGGTATGTTGATGGTTGGCTGGGAAGGAGATAGGGTTGCCAACTTCAGGTTGCAAAATTCGTGGAGATTTGAGGGGTGGAGCCTAGAGACGTTGGGGTTTGAGGAGGGGTGGGACATCAGACAGGTACAATGCTATAGACTCCACCCTCAAAACCAACAAGTTCCTCCTAGGGAACCATTGTTGCCAATCTCCAGGGGAGGGCTGGAGATCACTCAGAATTACAACTGCTCTTCAGATGGCAGAGATCATCCCCCTGGAGAAAATAGTGGACTCTGTGTCATTATACCCTGCTGAGGTCACCACAGCAAATTGACACTGAGTGCCAAAGGCCAGGGCACCCACCCAGAGCCTCTTTCTAGAGCTTGTTTTATTTATTTCCACAACGGGCCTTATCCCTAGTACAATAAATAAATAGCTGGATATTGATCAGACTATAATGTGGGAGTGTTTAGCACTCTCATTTCCAAATATCCTGTGCCATAGGCAGTATATGTATAAATGAATGCATGTATTTCAGGCACATTTTTTCTGTTCTTTCTTAGTTTTCTCATTCATAGCCCATTTCCAACTTACCATACATCCTAGGAAGTGGCTAAAAATGTCCAGCCTTTAGAGTATCAAAACAGTTAGATGCAGTATAGCAGATACATCTTGGAAAGTGTCTACAACCTTCCCTGAACCTACTACTTGAGTATAGCATCTTCCATGCTCTCGTGTTTCTTACAGGGGAACAGAGAATAGCCATTCATTTTGTGCAAAGCAAACAGAAAGCTCTGTAATAAAATATCTATTGATGAGGCAGTGCAAGGATTACAAAAATGAAATATGGCTGAAGTTAATGTGGGAATAAAACTACTGCTGTTTGAAAAAGTATGTGTGAATTTACAGGGGCAGCTACTGCTATGGGAATTGGAATGCCAATGAGTTGCAATCAGAGTATAGACTTGTTTTGATCAAATACTTCATATGCTCTCTGGACTCTTGCTTAGATTTTTGTCACTGAATCAAGGGAGCATCCAAAGTCTCAGAACTACTTAAAACATGAAAGTATCTTCTCTTCTAAAGTGAGACGTCTACTACTCATGACCCACAAGCCAGCAATAGTTGCTTTCTGTGTACTGCACATTCTGTTTTATGTTTGGTTTTGGTTTTGCAGTCCCAGTGAGTGAAGCCCAGAAAGTTTCTCAGACCTTTGTCAGACCACAGGTGAGCTTTGTTTGACTTCATAGGCAACCAGATATGTCTACATTGTTGTTGTTGTTCAGTCGCACAGTTGAGTCCGACTCTTCGCGACCCCATGGACCAGCTCCCGCCAGGCCCTCCGGTCCTCCGCCGCCCTCCGAAGCCTGCTCAACTTCATGCTCATTGCATCTATGACACTGTCCAACCATCTCATCCTTTGCCGTCCCTGTCTTCTTTGACTTTCAATCTTTCCCAGCATTAAGGTCTTCTCCAGTGGGTGCTCCCTTCTCATTTGGTGGCCAAAGTATTTGAGCTTCAGTTTCATTATCTGGCCTTCCAGGGAACAGTCAGGGTTGATTTCTTTGAGGATTGACTGATTTGGTCTTCTTGCAGTCCAAGGGACTCTCAGGAGTCTTCTCCAGCACCATAGTTCACAAGAATCTATTCTTCGGCACTCGGCCTTCCTTATAGTCCAACTCTCGCAGCCATACATGACTACTGGGAATACCATTGCTTTGACCATGCGGACTTTTGTTGGCAGGGTGATGTCTCTACTTTTTATCATGCTGTTTAGGTTCGCCATCGCTTTCCTCCCAAGGAGCAGGCGTCTTTTAATTTCATGGCTGCTGTCACAGTCTGCGGTGATCGGGGATCCCAGGAACGTGAAGTCTGTCACTACTTCCACGACTTCCCCTTCTATTTGCCAAGGAGTGATGGGGCCGGATGCCATGATCTTAGTTTTTTTTATGTTGAGCTTTTGCATCTCCTCTTTTACCCTGAGCAAGAGGCTCTTGAGGTAGGTAATTAAGAGCAATCTTAATTCCCACTTGTGATTCATCTAGGCCAGCATTTCGCATGGTGTACTCTGCATATATATTAAATAAGCAAGGCGACAATATACATCCTTGTCGTACTCCTTTTCCTATGCTAAACCAATCAGTTGTTCCATATCCGGTTCTAACTGTCGCTTCTTGGCCCTTATACAGGTTTCTCAAGAGACATGTGAGGTGGTCTGGTACTCCCATCTCTTTGTTGTGATCCACACAGTCAAAAGCTTTAGCATAGTCAATTCTTAGCATCTGGAATTTAACAATCTGATCTTCAACTTCCCAAATAAAACAATTTCCTCACCCTTCTCTGTATTTTTTTAAGGTATGAGAAAACACAAATACTTCTCATTCTTTCTTCATGCAAGCCATTCAGAAGCTTTGCCATGTCTTTGAACTTGACCACCCAATCCTGTGGCCACTGTTGCATTTTCCAAATTTGCTGGCAAATTGCGTGCAGCACTTTAACAGCATCCTCTTCTAAGACTGAATAGCTCAGCTAGAATACCATCACCTCCACTAGCTTTGTTGTTAGTAATGCTTTCTAAGGCCCATTTAACTTCACATTCCAGGATGTCTGGATCGAGGTCAGTGATTATACCGTCGTGGTTGTCAAGGACATCGAGGTCTTTCTTGTATAGTTCTTCTGTGTATTCTTGCCATCTTTTCCTAATCTCTTCTGCTTCTGTTAGGTCCCTACCGTTTTTGTCCTTTATCATGGCCAGCTTTGCATGGAACGCTCCCTTGATTTCTCCAACTTTCTTGAAGAGATCTCTAGTCCTTCCCATTCTATTGTTTTCCTCTATTACTTTGCACTGTTCATTCAGGAAGGCCTCCTTATCTCTCCTTGCTGTTCTCTGGAAATCTGCATTCAGTTGGGTAAATCTTTCCTTTTCGCCTTTGCCTTTCGCTTTCCTTCTTTCCTCTGCTATTTGTAAAGCCTCATCAGAAAGCCACTTTGCTTTCTTACATTTCTTTTTCTTTGGGATGGTGGTGATTGCTGCCTCCTGTACAATGTCACGAACCTCCGTCCATAGTTCTTCAGGCACTCTATCTATCAAATCCAGACCCTTGAATCTATTCTTCACCTCTACTGTATATTCATCAGGCATGCGATCTAGGTCAAACCTGAATAGCCTCGTGGTTTTCCCAATTTTCTTCAGTTTAAGTCTGAATTTTGCAATGAGTAGCTCATGATCTGAACCACAGTCAGCTCCAGGTCTTGTTTTTACTGACTGGATAGAGCTTCTCCATCTTTGACTGCAAATTATATAGTCAATCTGATTTCGGTGTTGCCCATCCGGTGATGTCCATGTGTAGAGTCGCCTCTTAGGTTGTTGGAAAAGGGTGTTTGCTATGACCAGTGTGTTCTCTTGACAAAACTCTGTTAACCTTTGCCCTGCTTCATTTTGCTTTCCAAGGCCAAACTTGTCTGTTATTCCGGTTACCTTTTGACTTCCTACTTTAGCATTCCAGTCCCCTATGATGATGAGGACATCATTTTTTGGTGTTAGTTCTAGGAGGTGTTGTAGGTCTTCATAGAACCGGTCCACTTCAGCCTCTTCTGCATCAGTGGTTGGGGCATAGACTTGGATTACTGTGATGTTGAATGGTTTGCCTTGGAATCGGACCGAAATCATTCTGTCATTTTTGAGATTGTATCCCAGTACTGACTTTTGCACTCTCTTGTTGACTATAAAGGCCACACCATTTTTTCTACGAGATTCCTGGCCACAGTAGTAAATATAATGGTTGCAATTAAATTGTTAGATCAGTTGCGTAACATAGAGTTTACCTGTTAGGGTAGATTAGGATTTAGTCAGGGATTAGCGGTATGGGGAGAATTGTTAATTATTACTAGTAGAACTCATATTGGGTATTCCATCTCTCAGTTAGCCTATTAGTTGGTCTGAGGCTTTGTGAATAATAATTGGCGATGACTGGGCAAGGGATACCAGTGTTCCTGGGGAGGGGAAAGTACAGTGATGGGACCAGACATCAATGCAATGGAAGAAGGCAGAGAAGCAAGGAGCTTGGCCCCCTTCCAGCCTGTGTCCCACCCCAAAAGTAGTAGGTAGTGGGGCTAGGATTAAAGACCCCTCTCCAACATTGGTGTTGTGTAACACCAGGTCCATAAATGATAAAACCATGGTCTTTTGGGATTTACTGCTGGAGCAGGATGTGGACCTGGCATGCACGACTGAGACTTGGGTTCGAGACAGGGAGACAGTAGCTCTCTCCCAGCTGGCTCCTCCTGGGTTTTCGGTCCTCCACCAATCTTGGACTAAGGGGCAGGGGGAGAGGAGTGGCTCTGTTCATTTGAGAGGCTTACTCCTTCAGGGCACTCTTGTGACCGAAGCTCACAGGCATAGAGTGCAATGGCTTTCTGTGGAAAGCTGGGGAGAGTTTGGCTATTTGGTTAGTGAACACAGTAACCAATAGCCAATTTGGTTATTAGCTATTTGGTTAGTTTACCCACCAACCAATAGCCAATAATACACAAATAGTGTACACACCAACCAATAGCCCAACACACCAACCAATAGCCTGTCATCCCTGGTGGAGGCCATGTCAGGCTGGGCATTGAAGCACTCTGGACTGATAGTCCTGGGTGATTTCAATGTCCATGCTGACAATGAAGCTTTCACACAGGTGATGGACCTGGTGTCATCCATGGTGGCGCTAGGACTCTCCCAGTATGTAACAGCCCCCACTCACCAAGTGAGGCACATGCTTGATTTGATCTTTGTGACAGGGGTTACAGTGGACTGGATCACTGCTATGGCAGTGCCATGGTCAGGCCACCATGCCCTGAAGGCCCATGTGACTGTTTCACTCCAACCCTGTTTGGGTGGTGTGCACATTTTAGCTCACCCATGGAACCAAATGGACCCTATGAGGCTTCAGATGGCCCTGTGGGATCTCATGCCCCCTGGTAGCTCCTTGGATGAGCTAGTGGAGGATTGGCCTAGCCGACTCTCAGCAGTCATCAACGAGATCACTCCATGACGTTCTCTGCATCCTCATTCTAGGTTGGCTCCTTGGTTTACCCAGGAGCTGCGGCTGATGAAGGGCTTAGACAGCTAGAGAGACAGTGGCAGCGTGTCTGTGATAAAACTACAAGAGCATTTTATAGGACATTTATGAGATCCTATAAGATGGCAGTCAAAGCCGCTAAAAGAGAGTATTATGCAGCCACGATTGTGTCTGCGAGCTCATGCCCAGCCCAATTATTTAGAACAATTCAGTCTATAACTACTCTGGACATTGGCTGTGAGCAGGGGTCATTTCGTAGAAAAAGAGCTGCAGGACCTCATTAGCATACCTAATAGGCTATTAGCATAATAGCCTATTAGCATATGCCATGCCCCCTGACATCACTGGAAGTGATGTCAGAAGGGGAAGCCAAAAGGGGGGAAGGCATCTTCAAAAGCCTTCCCTTCCCTTCCAGGTGGGGGAGCGAAGAGAGAAGGGGTTTAAAGTTTAAACCCCCTGCGATCTTCCCATTATATTTCTGTGGGGCCATAGAATATAATGGGAAGAGAAGGAGTTTAAACTTTAAACCCCTTCTCTTTGGAGTTGCGCCGCAGCGGTGGTGCGATCCTTCCATTATATTCTATGGGGCCATAGAATATAATGGGAAGATCGCGCCACTGCTGTGGCTCGACTCTAGAGAGTAGCTCGGGGTTGGGGAGCTGGGGGAGGGGTTTGTGTCTGCTCCTGGGCTGCCGGAGCGGGGCTCCGGCATGCTCTGGCCCCAAATGACCCCTGGCTGTGAGGGTTTTGCAAGCTATTTCGCAGATAAAGTCTTGTCACTCCGCCATGACCTCCCTTACCACAGTTGAGACAGTAAGTGAACTCAATGCTCCATGCACATCTTCTAGTCAGGTTTTGGATTATTTCAGCCTAGAGGAAGTCAACAAATTACTCTCAACTGTATGCCCAACCACTTGCAGCTTTGACCTGTGCTCATCATGGCTGTCCCGTAGGCACCCTCTAGTTTGCAGAGGGCCCCAAGGAGCGGTACTTGCCCCAATGCTATTTAACATCTAAATGCACCCCCTTGCCCAGATTGCCCAGAGGCATAGGCTGGAATGTCACCAGTATGCAGATGACACCTGGCTCTATCTGCTGTTGGGTGGCCAGTGTGACTCCAGTCCAGGAGATCTGGACCTGGTGTTGCAAGCTGTGGCTGGTTGACTTAGACTGAGCTGACTGCAATTGAATCCAATGAAGACGGAGGTCCTGTGCCTGAGTCGAAGCAGTCCAGGGTTAGGGATCCCACTCCCAACCTTCAATGGGGCACCACTGGTGCCAGCGCCAGAGGTTAGGAGCCTGGGAGTGCTCATGGATGACTCTTTAACAATGGAGTCCCAGGTAGCAGCCACTGCTAATTCAGCCTTTTATCACCTTCAGCTAATCAGGCACTTGGTTCCCTTCCTCAAATGCAACGACTTGGTGACAGTGATCTACGCGATGGTCACCTCAAGATTAGACTACTGTAATGCTCTCTACATGGGGCTACCCTTGTCCCAAATATGGAAGCTTCAGCTGGTGCAGAATGCAGAGGCCAGACTGTTGTTGGGCCTCCCTGTGTGGGAGCACATTCAGCCTGCACCAAAAGCACTGCACTAGCTGCCTATAGCATACTGAATTCGCTTCAAGGTACTGGTGCTTACTTTTAAAGCCCTTTATGGTCAGGGGCCTACCTACCTGAGGGACCGCCTTTCTGAGGGACCGCCTTTCCCTTCATGTTCCCCAGAGATCATTACAGTCAGGGTCTCAAAATCATCTGACCTTCCCGGGTCCCAAAGATGCCAGGCTGGCTTCAACCAGGGCCAGGGCCTTCTCAGTGGCAGCTCCGTGCTGGTGAAAAAGCTCCTGGAAGATACTAGGGCTCTGTGGGACCTTTTATAGTTCTGCAGGGCCTGCAAGAAGGAGCTCTTCCACCACGCCTTCAGTTAAGGAGCCATACCTAGCAAACTGTGCCCAATATCATCATCAACAGCCTGAGCTTCACTGATTCTAAAACCAATTGCTGACTGTATCTCTATTATGTCTGATGTGACTACTGTTTTGCCACTGCCATACAAACTGATCTCAGGCCCCGGTCACACGGGCAGGAAACTGCGGGGGAGAAGCGTGGCTGGTTGCCCTGGGGCAAACTACTGCGCAGTTACTCGATCAGACCTCCCGTGGAGGTCCTGTGGAGGTACCGTGGAGGTTCCATGGCAAGGGAGAGGTGCTGATCACAGGACAAGCCGGCGCGCAACGAAGAAGCTCGCGCCGCGGCAAACTGTTTTGTTTTTGTGTGTACACGACGAATGCGCATGCTCTGTTGGGTGCGTGTGCGCATCCACAGAGACGTGGACAAAAAAAACCCACCTTATTTGCAAGGGGACATAGGCGGGCGCCGGATGCCACCGGAAACGCGATCAGACGCCTGCCCTTGCCCCACAGTTTCCGGAAACTAGTACCTCCAAGGTACTAGTTTTTTGCCACGCAGTTTCGGCTGGAAGCCTCGGTTGTGCCACGGGAGTGCTACGCTTCCCAGATGTGCTGGTGAGATCGCGCCCGGAAACTCCGCCTGTTTTCCGTCTCACTTGTGTGGCTTCTGTTCCATGTGACCGCAGCCACTAGCACTTTATGTTGTGTTTTAAAGCTATAATTATATTTGTTGTTTTTATCCATCTAAATTTTATGTAAGCCGCCCTGAGCCTGCTTTGGCAGGGAGGGCGGGGTATAAATAAAATAAATAAATAAATAAATAAATAAACCTGGTTCTCCCAGATTAGAGTCTGCACTCCTAACCACTATACCAAACTGCTTCTATATGCAGAAGCATGGACCCAATTCAGTAAATAGAATATCACTTGATTCTCTTCCAACCTACCCTCATTTTATTTGAAAATAAGGGGAGGAGGACTTTTGCACTGTCTGCTGAATCAGATATAAGATTTAAGAAACTAGACTTCCTGATACACCCATCCTGAGCTTTCTGTAGGCATCAAGGCATATAACATTATTTTGTGCTTCGTGTTAGCTGCAGTGTGCAAGTATTTCTACCAGGGATCTAAACAAAAGCACCTTGATAATATAACTTGAAGCTGCAATGACATAGTTCACCATGGAAAGGTCAGGTTGGGTTATTTCTCTCTGAGCTTCAGGCAAATTTCCAGAAATATATCATTTCAGCTACTTAGTTAACCTCAAGTAACTGAACCTAAGGAGCAATAAAGCTTTCTTAAATGTAAGGGATTTGCAATACCCCTTGTTTCAGGGGCTGGGGGAGAGTAAGAACATTTGGTTTTATGAAGTGATAAACCTTTTAAATGCTCGGCTGTTTTCCTGCAGGCATTTTTCCTTCCTCGCAAATAATAAAGCTCTGTGCTTCAACCAGGTTTTACTTCTGCAACATAAACTTTCAATCTAAAGAAACATATTTCTCCAACCCACACTTAACACTAAATGCCTGAAATGTTTTGCTCCCCCTGTGCCAAGGAAGGGGGGGGGGGGAGAGGAATTTCATCAAAAGGTAAATGTATCCTACAGCCCAGTTGCCTCAGGCTCCATGCTGGCAGCATCCTGGTATCAGGTGCTACTGTCCCCAGCTGTTGCAGTGGCACAATTTGAGTTGTTGCACCAATTAAGAATCCCACCTGAGCCCTAAAACCTTACAGCATCAGTGGATGTTGCTTGGAGTGTTAGACTACAATTTACCAAGTTCTAATGGCTGATGACTCCATTTAGACAAAATGCATATTGAAGGGGAAACCAAATCTTTCCAATTGAGGCCTTGCTGAGTTTTCCCACTTAGTAAACATGGGCTTTGAGTGGCCCAGAAATTAGGAAATCAACCCACTGAACTTGCCCGGGGAATTGAAAGTATCCCATCTATGATGGTTCATGTGTTCTATTAAATAAAAATAATAATGAAGTTTTAAGAGCTAAGGGAACAATCTCAGGTGCAACTGGGGTCTGCAGCAGGATTACATAGCTGTCCGTACCATTGATCTCTGCAATCCAAGGAGAATGATGGTGGGGAATCCTCCCTCAGCCATTGCCATATTCAGATGTAATAGTCATTCTGACGCAATAGGAGTCCTGTTCACAAGTCACAGTAAATGCACGTATGGGCTATGTGCAGTGTATGCTTAATGGTTCATTGTATGTGTGTTAAACCATTCTCAAGTCACAATCAACACATGTACACCTGAACATGTGATTGAAACCACACATGTATCCAAGTACTGGTCCCTGCTTTTCATTTGTAAAATGAATATGTGTTGGTTCTTGCTTACAAACAGATGTAAGCACATACAGGCTAGTCATCAGTTGAAATGTGTGTACTGCCATTATTCCATTGCTTCAGTGGGGAGCCAGAAAATAAGACACAATAATAAGCACAATAGGAGAAGTCTGGCAAACTCCAAATGCAGACTATTAGGCCAAGGGATGATATACCAGACATAAAATTTTATATCTGTATTGTTCCTATACCCATATATGTGGGGACAAGTTCCTATAATCTCCAACATCGCTATTTGTTTTGGGATTTTTATCTTTTGACGTTTTCCCTTACACTGTTAATCCTATTTGTATCTTTGGTCCCTTATATTTTTCTTATGTGGGATTAAAAGGACATGTTTCTGTAAGAGCAAATAGCCTCACATTTGAGGGGTCAAAGCGCAAATCTTCATTATCTGTCAAAGTACAGTTGAATAGTAGCTATAATTCGATAGGCAGTGTTGCTCAAGTGGCAACTTAAAAGGTCTTTTTGTGTCCCATTGTTCAACATACCCTTTTATCCGAATACTAACAATACAAGCATTGCAAGTCATCTTACTTCCTTTTGACCATTATCTTTGGTTTTATTTTTTTAAAAGAACCTCACACAATGATAAGAGCCACAATTGTCTCAGTGGGTTCTAAAAGTCAAAGGCAGTTTGAGAATAAGGAAAGAAGTAGAAAGAGTAGATTCCAATAATAGCTACACCTGTGTAGAAATTTCTATGAATCTTTCAAGGACTTTTCCTGTCCTCTTTTTCTCTTCTGTACTAATCTGTTCTTCCTGTGTGTCTGCAGTGAATCTGCATGCAACTTAGCCCTGTTCACAAGTTAAAGTGTACATTGTACAAGTGTACATTGTACACTTGATTTTTCTTTATATGTATGTTGAGCAATTCTCATGTTACATTCAACACATGTGCAGCTGAATGTGTGATTGAAACTGCACATTTATCCAGGTACTGGCCCCAATTAAATCTGTAAAATGATGCACATTGGCTCTTTCTTACAAACAGATGTATGTACATACATGCAGGATGTATATGCATTCACTGTTACATGTCAAAAGGACTTCTGCATGCCGTGTACACATGAATTTTCTTTCTATGGGTTGTGAGTAATTCTTAGATTACATTCCGTGCATGAACAGCTAAATGCATGATTTAAACCCTACACTTATACAGGTACTAGTCTATGGTTTTATCTTAAAGTGAACCCACTCGTTAGCTTTTTTTTTCTACAGATGTATGCTTATTTATTTCTAGCAGTAGAAAAGAGCAAGAGTCCAGTTGCACCATAAAGACTAACAAAATTTGTGGCAGGGTATGAGCTTTCATGAGTCACTGCTCACTTCATGAGTATCTGCCACAAGTTTTGTTAGTCTTTCAGGTGCTACTGGACTCTTGCTCTTTTCTGCAGCTACAGAGACTAACACGTCTACCCATCTTGATCTATTTATTTTTATTTCTTAAAACATTCATATCACACCTTTCCTCATCGTTCAAGGCAGCTTATATAAATAGTTTAAAACATTTACAGTTAAAGCCCAAAATAAAATAGCAAACCCCAGGTATCTCCACCTCCCCCCTAAAAAGACGCCTGCCATTCAAACCCCCTTAAAACCACTGGCAAATAAGCAGGACTTGCAACACTTCCTGAAGATCTCCGGGGAGGGCCCCCTTCACCTCTTCAGGGAGCCCATTCCACAGAACTGGAGCCACGGTGGGAAAGGCCTGGGATCAGGTTGATGCCAGACAGGCCGCCCTAAGGGGTACGACAGCCAACAGATGGCTGCTTGATTATCCTTGCTGGTGTGTAGGGGCATAGGAGAGGAGACGGTCCTTCAATAAGAGGATCCAAGGTCATGAAGACCTTTAAATGTCATTTGTACATGTAGGATGTATGAGTGGTCACCATAACGTATGTCACAAGGCTATAGGAGTTGAGAATTGTTCTAAAGATTGCAAAAAGGTATTTAAAATATTAAGGAAGAGAAAGAAGAAGAAATATACAGTGCAACTTTTTCTTTTCTTGTGTTTGCTTTCTTTAAATTATAATGGTGACTTTATATTACGTAAGGGAGGTATAATATCTGACAAGAGAAACAATGACATCAGACATTTTAAAGATGTTTTTAAAAATGAAATTAGATAATATGCACAAGTTTTTATTCTAAAAGCTTTTTTTTGCTCAAAAGCCAGTCGAATCTGACTCTAGGGTTGCGGTGCTCATCTCCGTTTCAAAGCTGAAGAGCCAGCGCTGTCCAAAGACGTTTCCGTGGTCATGTGGCCGGCATGACTAAACACCAAGGCACACGGAACGCTGTTACCTTCCCACCGAACTGGTACCTATTTATCTACTTGCAATTTCTTGCTTTCGAACTGCTAGGTTGGCAGGAGCTGGAACTAGAGACGGGAGCTCACTCCGTCATGGGCAACTCGGGTCTCGAACTGCTGAACTGCTGACCTTCCACAGTCTGCAGTTCAGTGTCTTAACCACTTGAGCCACCACAGCTCCTTTTTTTTTTTAAAAAAAGCTACATGTTATTTGTACCCCAACATCTATTCTTGGCCCTCATCTTCAAAAAGCAGTTAAAGTATTTGCTACATATTTTCTTCTCTAAATTACCCTTTGTCGTGAGCAAGAGATTGTCTGCCAGATGGCTGATTTTTTATAACTAACAGTGGTCACTGGAGGAGCATGACAGTACAGTTTTATGCAGAGCCACTGAAGTCAAATGAAATCAATGGATTTAGAAGGGTGCGGTGGCTCAAGTGGTTAAGACGCTGAACTGCAGGCTGTGGAAGGTCAGTAGTTCAGCGGTTCAAGACCCGGGTGCCGCAAGACAGGGTGAGCTCCTGTCTCTAGTTCCAGCTCCTGCCAACCTAGCAGTTCGAAAGCAAGAAATTGCAGGTAGATAAATAGGGACCACTTCGGTGGGAAGGTAACAGCGTTCCGTGCACCTTGGTGTTTAGTCATGCCGGCCATATGACCACGGAAACGTCTTCGGACAGCGCTGGCTCTTCGGCTTTGAAACTGAGATGAGCACCGCAACCCTAGAGTCGGATTCGACTGGCTTTCGAGCAAGGGAACCTTTACCTTTACCTAATTCTACTTTGGACCTTATGGTAAGTCGTCTAGGTGCAAGATTAGGAGCAGATGGAGCCATAAAGTCGAACAATGGCCATGTATAGTGCAACCTCTGCTTAGATCAAGATGGGTAGCCATGTTAGTCTGTCTGTAGTAGTAGGAAAGAACGGTTCACCTTAAAGACTAACAAAAGTTGTTGCAGGGTATGAGCTTTTGTGAGTCACTGCTCACAGCTCACGTATATCTGAAGACATGAGCATGACTCATAAAAGCTCATACCCTGCCACAAATTTTGTTAGTCTTTAAGATGCTACTGGACACATCCTCTGCCTAGGAATCCAAGAACCAGAAAACTATGTAATGCTGCTCCATAATTCCATGTCTCAGGCCCAATCTGCACTTTTGTCCAAGTAATTGTGCTCATAACTATGGAATGGATAATTTTGCTTATATGTCATGAATTCATGATACTAGTCCTCTTAAAAGTCTTGCGAGATAACTTCCCCAAAATCACCCTATGAGGAGTTTTTTTGTTTTGAGTAGCAATATGTTACCAAGATCTGCAAGTGCTTTGTAGACCTTATAACACTTTGCTGTTAGCTAGTTTCTGATGGTGAAAATGGCTAACAAAGTTTTGAAGTTCTTGGTTTCTCATGAGGTTGAAAAGATACTCACCTAAGGATTGAAAGCCATTTCTCCTATGTTTTACCACCAAGCTCTTGGTGCTTGGCTACTATTGCTTGTTGTAACCATCAATGGTGCCATTGGTGTTAGCTGTCATGGCAGATCCAGATCATGTATTTTATTTCTCATTATTGGACAGTAAAGAAAAAAGGTGTTGTTTCTTTCATTTCTGCTTCTGTTAATAGAAAAGGGATGTCTACAGGGATCTTCCACAGTTCCGCAGGGCCTGCAAGACGGAGCTTTTCCACCAGGCCTTCAATTAGGAGCCGCCCTCACCACTACCACCAACATCTCTGGTTATGGGCTGGCCCCAGCTTTGAGATTGAGCCATACCATCGTGTGACGCCAGAGGATCACTGAGTTGGAAATTATCTGCTGTTACAGCATATAGCACGCCATCTCAATTTATGATGGAATGATTATTACTAGCACTTTATGATTACCTGATTGTTTCAAAATGTTTTAAATGTTTTTATATGGGTTTTATGGTACCTTGTACTGTCTATGTAAGCTGCCCTGAGCCTGTTCGCGGGGAGAGCGGGATACAAATGGAATAAATAAATAAATCTCTTGTAATCCACCTGTAATGAATCTTTGCTCTCAGTTCTGCTCTGTTGAATAGAGAATGTTCTTAGGCCCTCTATGTAGCCTGTTCATACTAACTACTGCCTAGGTTTCTCACATGCCCATGATCTGCCAAATCATGGGCAAAAGGTTATCAACCCCAGCACACTGTTTTCGTTACCTGTTGTTCGAGGTCCAAAGCACTTTATGTGCGCTCTCTCTCTCTCAGTGGTGTAAACATGGTAATAATTGCATCTACACTGTGGTGAATATTATTTATGATTTCACTAGGAAGGTCTTGCTAGATTCATCTCAACACATTTTCATCACTCCTGGTAATGCAATCATGTTCTAAAGATGCTGTGTGGTGCTTCCATGCAATAAAAAGAGAGGGATTTGCAATTAAGTGGTGATGTTGCTGTCTGTGAATTGCAGTTTGAGGGTTCGTGTTTTATGAATTCAGTTTCATTTTTTTTTATAAATGCAAAGTTTTGCCTTCTTACAATTTGTTTCAGTTGGATAATTGATGTATAAAGAGATATAGCATTACCAAGGCAACAAAAGTCTAGTAATAGCAAGAAATGATAGAGGCTACTCTTTTGTTTTGTTTCATTTTAAAGAGACCTAGCTACCAGCTGTGATGGATGACCTCCTAACAGCAGTGTGCAAGATTTAACAAGACTACTCACAAAAGGAAAAATTAAAATATTGCAGGTCTATGAAGGAAGACAGAGGGAAAACAACCAGACTATTAAGGAAGCTAACATTCTCATTTTAAACATGTTTACATGATAGTAAATTTCACTGATTTCATCAGGGCTCACATACAAATAAACTTGCTTGTGACTGAAGCCTGTGAAATAATTCAAAACAGGAAACATAAATCAATCTTAAGAAATTATTGATACCATATAAAACTAATCCAGTCAATAGGGAATGATATGAGATACAAATATTAATCAGAGAAAAGGCTTCTAGTCAAAAAGCAGATGCATCAAAAACACTGGTAAGCTCTTTTGAACATACCAATAGAGAGATACAGGGAATTAAATGCAAATAGTTCATCTGCATTTTGGTAAACCATTTGCTGTCTTCCCTAATACAACGTTGTCTAGAAGACCAAAATGTTATGAACATTAAAAAAAAATCAACAAATTCAGCACTACTTTATAAAGGAAAACAGTAAGGTGCATATTCATATATGGCCCCGGCATGCCCATTACATGCAGTCAGCTTTTCAAACTGCTGAACTGCAACTGAAAATGAAGCTCAATTCAGTGCATCCACATGGATTGAATTGAGACCTAGGTTTCCTGTCTCATTACCAATGCTGATTTCTCTACACCTATTACCCCTCTGCATATCTCACCTAAATCCAATCACATCTGCTATTATCATTCACCTGCTATTGTCATTTCACTGCTAATGTCATTCGGCATCTGAAATCACTCCACTTTCCAATAAATAGGACAGATGGACTCCCATTCTAGCTGTATTTGAAAAAGTGAGCAGTGACTCATGAAAGCTCTTACACTGACATATATTTTGTTAGTCTTTAAGGTGCTACTGTACTCTTGCTCTTTTCTACAGTGAACTTTCTGTTTGTGCACTTACTGTACAAATATAAGTAGGGATGGGCACAAACCAGGAAAATGCATTTTGGTTCTGTTAGTGGTTCAAAGCTGAAACATGAACTGAACCATGAACCGAACTGGGAGGCTCATTCAGAAACTGAACCATTTTGTGCAGTTTGTGGCCCTGCAAACCCTGTTGGAAGGGACTGCAGTTTCTTTAAACGGGATTTTGCAAAAAGCCCAAAAAAGCAGCTTGCTCCCCACCTCTCCACTGTTTCAGGCTGTCTTGTGCAGTTTCTTTAAAGTTCAAAGTACAATTGGTCCAGTGCCCCAAATGAAGACACAAAAACACAAGATGCACATTAATTATGCTAATATTTAAATGGATGGACTGCACTAGCCAGCCTTTGTTTTGGCAAATGCACTCTGACTCCAAACTCAGCCAGTGGTTTTGTCAGATCCCCAGTTAAGACACTCTCCACAATACTATTGGCAGTGATGCTTTATTAGACAGATGCTTACTACAGGAACTGGTTCTTTGTCAGGACTAAAGAAATTGTGCGAAATTCAGAGGTTATAGGTAAGATTCAATGCACCCCCACACCCCATGCATATGTCAGCAATCAGCCCCTAGCATTACGGCATCTTATCTATCCTAGTCTGCCAAAAGAGTCTCCAAGGCCAAATCCCATGAGAACAGGCCGAGGGGTGCAACTTGAGAAATGGTTATGGCTACTACATGCAAGCTACTACATGCAAGCACTCTCCCCTCAAGAATTCCCTCCCCCCTAATACATGGCAAGGTAAGCAGTGAAGCAAAACGAAGAAAAGCAAAACTGAAACCTTAACAGGTTTCCACTGAACTTTTTTATCCTTACCTGCACACAATGTGCTGAGGGTTGCCAAGCTCCATCCCCCTTCTCTGGTGCACTGCAAGGCCACTACTGGGTTTGCTAAGATGCTGTTCAGCACCAAAGGCCATACACTGCATGGTCAGTGACTGGCTGTTCAGTACATGCCCCCCATCATACCCAATGCCTAGTGATCATCTATCATTCCTACCTATCATGAGCAGCCCATCCTCTACCTGCCAGACTAGGCCTATCTTGTGTAACACCCTCCTCCCATGCCATCACAAAGAGGGCAGAAAAAGGCTCTCCGCCACAGTCAATCAGACAAACCTCATATAAGGTGACCAGCTAGTCCCATGATATCACAGGGATGGTGGATTGGTGGTCACAGGTAGCTTTTCAACATTTTAAAACTGTAGCATTCCATTGTGATATCAGTATTATGGCTCAGTTCCTCTATGGCAAGCTCTCTTAAACCACTTATTTCATAATATTAACTTGTGATGCAGATTTACAGCAATGAAATCCATGAATTTATATAAATGTAAGCAAAGACATAAGCACAAAAATACAGTGGGGACTGATTAGGGTGAATCATTCAGTATAGTATTAAAGAGCTATTCCCACACTGAGGAGAAATTCATTCAGACCAGTCAGTGAATTTCTATGGAAAATTGTTGTGGGAAGAAAAGAAAATTGTTGTGGGAAGAAAAGAAAATTAGATTACTAGCAGAAATCCGCCCATGGCTTTAATGCATCATTACTGGTTTTGTTCAATAGAAAAGAGATGTGACTGCAAGCATAGTACAAAACCATTGGGCCTGAAAGTCAGTTCCAGGATGAGCTCAGATTAAGCCTCTAGTAAGTAACTTCTTTAAAAGCCTCTGGGTGAATACATGATCAATTATCATTTCCATCACAACTCTTACTGTACAGAGATCTGTTAATATTCAGAAGCATTGTACATCAATATGGCCATTTGGGGAGGCTTTCTCCACATTTAAATAGGCCTTGTAGTTTACTAATATATGGAAGAGAAGTTGATGCTTTTTGGAAAAATTCGGGATCATAGGAAATTTAATTCTCAAGATATTCTTTATATCATACCTCTTTTTGTTTTGAATGCTAAGGATTTGGATTGGTTGCACTCTGTAAATACTGAGTCTGTGATTTACTGATATCTGCATGCGCTAATACTAGTACATCTATAATAGAGCTTTTGTTAGCTTCCTATTTTACCATGCTTTGAACACTTGAAATGTGCTATATAAATACTTATTGCTTTCATATTATTCATGTACAGTACAGTCTCCTTAATTTGGGAATGCATAAAAATACAACAGAAGCCCTTACATTTCCAATTTCTGCTACCTTTTGAGGTTTATAAAAAGTAGTGTTTTGAGAAGGGCTTTGTTTGGATGAAATAACTTCCTGGTAGCAACTGTATTCTGTTGGTGCATTCTAATCTTACAGGGATCCTGGGGCTACTTTCTTTCTGTCTAGCAGCAGTGGGGGGAAGATGACCAGTTGCACCACAGTCCCATCAGCAGAATCTAATTTTATATTTCTTAATTCACCAGTTCTTGGGACAGGCTGCTACAGACAACAGTCCAAAAATACCCAGGAAAGTACTAATTTTTACATTTGTTATAGATCTTATGTTCTATATTCTAGCATTAAGCAAATTTTATGTGAATAAGAATTTGGTATATCAGGTCACATAAAGGCAAAAGAAAGTGAGTGAAATAGAGTGATGATTCTTTGTATACTGTACTATTTTAGTATTTGGAGCACAGATTCAAGGCAGTCTAGAATCACTACTGGTACTGAAGGAGTGATTTACATTTGCCATGTTTTAAATTACCTATCTTTTCTGGTTCTTCTTCCTCGAAGGCAGCCAGATCTTAAATAGATCTTTTTATCCTACCATCTGCTTCAACGGCAGCCAAGGGGCAGAGCAAAAAGGTATATAAACCAAGCATGCCATTCTGGTTGAACGCAAAATGTTCAAGATTAGGATCAGATCTGATCACACACAAAAAACCCATGTCCTAGGAAAATATACTCTGTTTCTCAAGTTAACGTAGAAAGTAAGAACCTTACAAAGGTTAGTAAAATGTGAAAAAGAGGGGCAATATTAAAAACTAAATGTAAAAGATATATAGAAAAAGCTACATGTATTTATTAAGTACAAATTTAAAACATATATAAGGGCCCATTCACATTTTATTTATATATATATATATATATACAAAATATAAATTCAATATGGACCAGCATTTTTAGTTGACCAACACTGCTTTTTACTTGAAGAACACTGTGGCAACACAATCAAAGAAGGCAATTCTTGGACCAAAAGTCTATACTTTAGAACCACTGGGCAAGTGATTGAACTTTTAAAGATCTCATTTGCATATTTATTCTGTGCCTGGTGGTTTTATTATGGAAAAACTTGTTTTCTGGTCCATATTGAATTTATATTTTGTATCAAAAACATGTAAAACTCCAAAACTATGGCCTTTCTATGCTGCCTTCCATTTTGCTTCTTCTGTTAGTACTTGGGATGGGCACAAACCGGGAAAATTAGGGTTTTTTCAGTTCATGGCATGCCCAGTTTGTGAGCCCAAAATGAACCAGTTCCATTTGTGAAGTTTGTGATGTAGTAGAATGTCACCTAGTGTCACAGAGGATCTCCAGCTGACTCTCCTCTACCTGTCTCTCCAAGTTTGGTGAGGATTCCATTTATGGGGTCTGAGTTATGGCCCATCAAAAAAAGTGTCCCCATCTTCCATTGTTTCCAATGGAGGAAAAAAACAGCAAAAATTCAAGGGCGATAGAATCCCAGCAGAACATAATCAAATTCTCAGAGAATTTCTGCAGTAAAAACTGAAGGGGAGGGATTTTTGAAAGCCCAGCAGACAAGTGCAATGTGCCCAGCAGAACCAGTGCCACTGTGTCAGTGTAAACCTAACAGGACTAAGGTCAAGCCAGAGAATCTCTGATCTCAAAGAACAGCTGGTTGACCTGCCATGAACTTCAGTTTGCTAGCCACAAACTGCCCAAAATATGTCATGAGTGGGTTCATGCCCATCCCTAGTCAGTACATGACACCCAGAAAATTAATCTTAAAACATCTGCAAATCCAAGACTTAAAGCCAGCAAAGAAGGAGCAGGTATACTTCTGTATGATGTTATCACACTATCACTGCCTTAGGGGGGGAAATCTCTCTTGTTGGCCAGTCTTCAGAACATTAATCAGGACCTCTTAGCAATAAAAGACCTTCCTTGAATCTGACTGAGTTCATGCCTGCCCAAGATTACCAGTGTTTTCTGAGAAGGAAAGTTCTATTCTCTACACACATTCCTACCTACTTCATAGTCATGTTGTGAGGGAATGGAGGGGCAGAGTCTATGCTAACCACCATCACTACTGAGATATTTTCCAGCATTCTAACCCTCCCCAATGTCCTTAGATAGAGAGGGAAAAGGTTCTGAATTCACTGACTTCCTCATCATCCGCCCTTAAATCTATTCTCTATGTTCTGTTCTTAACCTATCAGCTCTAGCAGTGAGTATGTAAATACCTCTTAGCACCCTCTGCAATCCCTAAATCCTTTCTCTTGAGACACTTTTGGCTCTCATGGGGGAGATGTCTCTTTGATGACTAAATTAAAAGCATTAACCCCTTCCACAATGCTGTTGCAGCAGGAAAGAGTCCCCATCGGACTCCCTTATGGTTCTTCAAGATGGACAGCATTCCCTGCCCTCACTCTTGACCTTGTTCCTATTGGATGCATTTGGCTTCTGTGATTGAAGCCATGCTACACATCTGTGGAGGCAGTGCCAAAGGTGAATGGGTAAACCAGCTCCAGAATTATATGTCAGGTAGGAATAAACAACCCTGTCATATTTTGGTGGTTTGTGGTTTGTATTTGTTAAAGGGGAAATTTATAATCCCTGACCTGGGTAGCCCAGGCTTGCCCAATATGTTCAGATCTTGGAAATTAAGCATGGTCACCAAAGAAGTTCAGGGTTGCTATGCAGAGGCTGCTGCCACACACGCTAAGTAATCCACTTTCAATCCACTTTCAGTGCACTTTCAAAGTGGATTTTGCCAGTTCACACAGTAAAACTCCACTTTGAAAGTGCACTGAAAGTGGATTGAAAGTGGATTACTTAGCGTGTGTGGCAGCAGCCAGAGGCAGGCAATGCCAAACCGCTTCTGACTGTCTCTTGACAAACCTCTTAAAATTCTACAGGGTCTCCATAAGTTAGCTGCAACATGACAGTATTTTCCATCACCATTTTTAAAATAAATCATCTGGTCTTTTCCTCCCAAAGATCTGATTTTGGAGTTTTCTATATGTTAGATACTTATCTGTTGACCTCAGTTTCTGTTGAGCTTCTTTGTTATCTGGTTTTTTTTAATGAACTAAAATATCTTTTGTTGTGTAGTATTGGTAGTAGAGATGGGCATGAAATGAACCACAAAACAAAATTCATTAAGAATTTTGCCCTGTTCATGGTTCATGAACCAAAGTTCATGACAGGTCTACAGTCATGAACTTCCATGAACTCTTAAAGCAGTTCATGGTGGTTTGTGGTGGTTCATGTATAGAGCAGAAAGCAGGGGTTTAAAGAGAAGAAGAAGAGAAGAGATTGGATTTATACCCGGTCCTTCACTTGGAGTCTCAGAGTGGCTTACAAACTCCTTTCCCTTCCCCTTCCCACAACAGACACCCTGTGAGGTAGGTGGGGCTGAGAGAACTCTGACACAAACTGCTCTTTTTCAAGGACAGCTGTGCCAGAGCTTGTGACTGACCCAAGGTCACATCAGCAGGTGCAAGTGGAGGAGTGGGGAATCAAACCCAGTTCTCCCAGATTAGAGTCCTCACACTTAACCACTACACCAAACTGGCTCTCCGAGTCCCTTTACACTTCTGCTTTCTGTTCCCTACAAAAGTCACCAAAAAAAGCTAAGTGGCTGTTTCTCAGGGTTTCTGTAAACCCCATTTAAAGGGACTGTGGTCCCTTTCAATAGGGTTTGTGGGGTCACAAACCAGCTCAGTTTGCCAATGAACCTCTCAGTTTGATTCAGTTCATGATTTGGTCTGTGGTTCAGCCACACGCCATGAACCAACATGAACCACATTTTTCTAGTTTGTGTCCATCCCTAGTTGGTACCTTTCTCTGAGGCATAAATGGGCTGATTATGTTTCCTTAGATTTCCTGTTTGTATAAAACTGTAATTTTGCCTCTTGAAATAAACTTGCTGCAACTTAGGGCTGCCAACCCCCCCGGTAGGGCGGAATTCCCCCCGCCCCGGAGGCCCGTCACCCGACGCGGGGGAATCCGGGCCCGGGGGAACTCCGCCCCAGTGTGCGCGTCACCCGGAAGTGACGTCGCATGCCGGGGGTGGGGCCACGCCATTTGAGGGGAAAACAAAGAGTTTTCCCCTCAAATGGCGCGCACATCCCAGAGCAGCTCCCAGACCGGCAAGACGAGCCCCCGCCGGTAGGGAGTTTTGATTTGGCAACCCTACTGCAACTGTACATTCTAGTGGATATTGTTTCTCTTATACAAACAGGGTGATCTTTCCTCTCACTCAGAATGAATACTTTTTGCCACACTTTTCTTTTTTTAAGAAATCAACCCAGTTAGCATCAATTACCTTTGGTATCAAAGGTTAAAAAATTGATCAAGACAGCCTGACTAGTTTTAACTGTCATGGAGGCTTAGTTTTGTGAGTGATTCTATTTACAGCTTAACAAAAAAGGGGATGCTTTGTGTTTCAAAAGCTTTTTTTTTCTTTCAATGTAAGAGTATGCAAATAAAAGATATTGGTCATTACTATTAATGCACAATAAATGTGAGCTGCATAATCTCATTTGTTAAGTGACATACTTGGCTCTCACTGTCAACATCACCAAGAAAAATAAAATAAAAAAATTGCTAATGCAAGTGTTGTCTATAATATGAAACAATATGTGGTCCATAGAAGATAATTGATAGATCAGGAATCCTACTATCATCAATGGCAAGCCTCTGGGTCCCTAAGAAAGAAAAACTAGACCATAGCAGTTAATTGGCTATTAGTGCCCCCATTATCATCTTCTTCTCCAACATGCAAAAACTTAAAAGCATAACAAATTAAATCAAATTTTAAAAGGGAACCACCTGCTGTTGCAATTCTTTTAAAAACAATCAGTAAGAAACAAAAGAAAGCCAGGAATCACAAAAGAACAAAACAGACATCAAAGCACATATAACAACCATATCTAATATTGAAATTTTACAGGGAAACAAACATATCGAATGATTTTTCAGCCTTCAATGGGGGAGGGGCTCCTTTTGAAACATTATGACTTGAGTTGAACCAATAAACCACTGAATTTCCTTCCCATCTCTGACAATATCTGCAAGGTGGTTCACTGGTGTATGAGTGTGAATATATAAATTCAGGATTTGGTAAGAAAAGCACTTTGAAAATGTGCTAAAACTGAAGGGTACATTATTTTAATTGGATATGTAGACAAAGATGTGTGGATACCTGAAGAACTCTCTCTAGAATGTCAGTTGCTATTTATAGATTGGCAAAAAAACCCAAAACCCTCAGCCATTCACTGAACAAATGTGCTTGCATTGCTCCTCAATAGTTGTAGGTGTCATCCTCTTTGTGAGAAAGCATGACATGTATGGAAAATGGGTCTTGATAGTTTTGTTATGAAGGCTACTGACTTGAAATAGTGCGCTTGTGTTGCATGGACAGGTAGTCCAAAATATCTGGGTGTGCACAAATCTAACAAGGTCAATGGTCACCTACAGTCATCTTGAAAAATCAACACAGAAATTGACCAGCCAAGACCCTATGTCTGTTCTGTTGCCCTTACTAGGATAATGAAAAAAACTAAAGAGAGTTTAAATGCTTATCAGAATAAACTATTCCTGTTCAGGCTCAACAGTATGTACATACTTATATACACCATGGTAGAAAATAATTTCACAACAGAAGATGTTTGTGTCATGGGACTAATCTGGAACTGGTTGAAAGTGATGTTGTCCGATCTCTAGAAAAGAGCAACAGTAGCACCTTAAAGACTAACAAAATCTATGGCAACAAAATTTGTCCAACCACATTCTTTCTCCCCTTACCAACTTGTTGAAGCTTAGATCTGAGTACTCTGACATCACTTGTTTGTATACTGCGGCCAGAAATTCTAAAAATTCCACTAATTAAAAACAAATAAACAAAAAACCTGTCCATTCACAGGTTGGTAATAATTCAAACTGCCAATTTTGATTTTCAAGTCAAAACTAGCCTAGATGCATAATCCTAGGTAGAATTTGTCTTTGAAAAATATGATGTTTCTGTAAATATTCACAATTGTTTCAATCCTGTTTTGGTACCCTTGTTTCCCTTGGCTGCCACATACATGCCTTCTGATTCAGTCACATGGGTGATCCCACTCAGACAGGAATCATTCAGTGAATCCTGAATGATGCCACTGATGGAATATTGTTCCAAGTCAATAGTTAAAACACAACCACTCAGATTTGACCGAGAGCACATAAGGACAATTGTAGGTGTGAGCAACTTTGATACAGATATTTTTGTAAGTAATACTTTAAACCCAAAAAAGAAAGAGTTGGGGAGGACAGAACAAAAAATATTCACTAAAAATATTAAGCAGTTTTGACTAAACCCTGGTTATCCAACACAAACTCATAATGAAGGAACATTCTGAACAGCATCTTTTATAAGAGGGATGGATTGTGATGGAACTAATTGACAAAATGATTGTGACTTAGTCAGGACTTAGAGCTGTTAACTATTTTAAAGGTTTAGCTCTTCTAATCCAGTTGTTTGATTTGAGGCCTCCATTGTATGTTTGTTATCTATAAGGGTTTTTTTTATCATGCTCACTATACATTGATTCAGAATAGAAAGACGTTCTGCCTGCTAGAAATGCCTTAGGAAGTATATTAACATCAAGGACCTTACTATTAGAGTACCAAATGTTTCTCCTCCACTGGGAACACTCTAGAAATACAATCTTAGTGCCAAAAATTGAGGTTTGTTGCCTGTGGTGGGTTCACACAATCTTTAGTTTATTTGATTGAATTCACTTATTAAACTTGTTTTGCTTTTAATTGTAGGCACTTCACAGGTCTAAAAGAACATAATGCAATGCTACAACCTTTATTTCTAGTGCCTTCTAATGTGAAAGACACCTACTGGTATTTGAATGAAGTAATTAATAAATTGGTCACATTAGCAAAATACCTCTGAATATGCTTTGCTATAACCATAGCTTTTAATCCCCCCCCCCAGTGCAATTCTTTAGTTATGGTAAAAGATGGATTTACTAATCATCTATCTCTTTTGTGATTTCTTTTATTTTGTTTGGTTTTTAGTTTCTTCAGCTGAAACTAATACCTCAGTCTAGTGACTTCTATGACATATGACCATCAGTGACAACCCAAAGATCTCACTCAGATCAACAGAGACAGAAGAATTGTAGATGCATTCCTTTGTACATACTCTCCCACATGTGGCCATGGAACAACTCCACGGTTGCTGCCTCTATCCCTTGCCTCCATCAAACCAGTTTTTAGGGGTGTGCTGTGTTTGAAGGTTTGAGCTCAAGCACCTTAGCTGCTTAAAGGCTTATCTATGTGTTTATGTCTCCCTCTCCTTTCACACTTACTACCAAGGGGACCATCCAGCTTAATTGAGAAGACTAGGGGATCTGGGTTTATGCACAGTTACATGTGGACTGAATAGGGGCTTAATGTAGGTCACAGAGGTCAAACTGACCGCATCAAAAAAGAAAAGACATTGAACAGAAAAATAAATAGCACACACTACATCTGTGAACAAGATACAGTGAGGGCTTTTCTGCAGGGTTTTTCCTGTCGGTTCTGGCCCCATACTGCTTTGGTTTATCCCCCGATTTCTGCACACATTTTCGTGCCTTCAATGTTCACTACTTTTTTCTGGGTTTTGTTTTTTCTCTAGACTTTTTCAGGTTCTTTCAAAATCACTCTTGCCCAGATCTTTTTCTGGAAGCCACTTTTGAGTCAGCTTTTTCCGCATGCATAATGTTCCTGTTGGTTTTGTTTATCCCACCCACGCCCAACCATCTCCAGCCCACTTTTCAATGACTGGCCTATAATTGTCATCAAACCACACCCTCTTCTTTCCCTCCAATGAGCAGTTTTGGTTTTGACTTTTTAAAAGGCATCAATACATTTTTAAAAGAGGGGTGTTGTGATACCACTGATGAGAACGCCAATGACAACACCCCCCTCCCTTGAAAATCCTGATTATTTAAGTCATGTGCAGAAGAAAATAAACTAGCTCCACAGCTGTGACAATACAAAGAGAGGGCAGATGTATGGACGAACCCTGCCAAACTGATTCCAGAGCTTGTGGATCAACTCACAGGAAAATCAGGGGTAAGTCGAGTGTGTGGAAAACCCCTGAGCAAGAATAAAAAGAAATGTGAATAAAACACTGTTTTTCCACATGGTCTCAGACCAGGGTCCCTTTTCCAACTCTCAGGGAACCATTCCAAGATCCTCATTGGCCACTTCAGCACAATGATTTTTTTCTCTCTTTCCCCGTACCATCACCCAAGTAGCTCAGCCCTAGACTTCGGATCATTTCCACCTTTGTAACAGGCATTCCTCTGTCTCTGGGCTATCATAGTCTGTCTACTTGAACAACAAGTCTTTTCAGTTTCTCCTGTTTCAGTGCAAACCAGTCCTCCTTTTCTACATCTTCCCTTTTTGAATCCTCCCCATCTTGACAGCTCCCACCCATTCAAGCCAACTCCTCTGTTCTCTGCCACTCTTGCCCTTCCCAGTCCTCGCCATTGCCTTGTCTGCCAGATCCCCACCGGCTGTATGCCCTGCTCCTGCTATCTCTATTTTACACAGACCCCTAAGTCTTCCACAGCTGGCATTGCCAGCACCTTCGGAGGTTCCACTGCAGCCTCCATCACCCTCAGTTCTTTCACTGTCAAGCTAAGCCCAGCCTCTCCTGGTGCTGACTGGCCTGTCTTCTGGCTGCTGGCCTTTAAATCACCCAGCTGACCTCCACCCTCTCTACAGTGATGACACATCACTTCCAGCCTGACTGTTGTTCCTTCTGATTGGGCTGGGTGAGGTGCCCAGCCGCTCCTTGGGGCTCACAGATCTAGCCTGCTGTTCACACTGCTCCTATTACTAAAGCTCCCCAGTATGGGTAAAGGTAAAAGTTTCCCTTGCTTGAAAGCCAGTCAAGTCCAACTCTAGGGTTGCGGTGCTCATCTCCATTTCCAAGCCGAAGAGCCAGCGTTGTCCGAAGACATTTCCATGGTCATATGGTCAGCATGACTAAACACCAAGGCACACAGAACGCTGTTACCTTCCCACCAAAGCGGTACCTATTTATCTACTTGCAATTTCTTGCTTTCGAACTGCTAGGTTGGCAGGAATGGCCAGTATGGGTAGTCATGTCCAATTAATACTGGAGCAGGAACTTCCTTCAGGGTAGCCAGAGAGAGTATAGCCCACTTGAAGCTTCCAATGTACTGTAGCCACTCTTCTTGCAATCCATGTACGCAACAACTGCATTGGGTTTCCCCTTTTGGTAGGCCAAGGGGTACCAGGTCTGGGTGGGTGATTGTAACTGCATTTCCAGTGTCAATCAGGGCTGGTACCATTCACCTACACACCTGGGCCAGTAGCACCAGTGGCAGGTCTGCTTTGTTCTTTCAAGCTTCCAATACTGGAAAAACCAGGTCACATTCCATAAATGGACATTCTTTGGAAATGACATGGCCGTCGACAGGTATAACAAAAAACAAATGCTCTGACTAGGGATGGGCATGAATCGGGAAAATGCAGTTAAATTTGGTTTGTGGTGTGCCTGGTTCATGAACCATCACAAACTTTTAAGGGCCAAACAAATTGGTTTTATTTGTGAGGTTTGTGATGTAGTGGAGACACCAATCTCACAGGAAAACTCAGGCTGACTTTCCTCTACCTGCCTTCCAAATTTGGTGAAGGTTGGATTTATGGAGTCTGAGTTACAGCCCCTCAAAGAAGGTGCCCCCAGGAAAATTCTTTCTGGGAAAATGACAGGAGCAGGTTCAGGAGAGTATAGAATGGATCCTGTTCAAGTAGAGACACCAAACTCACAGGGGGACCTCCAAGTTTGGTGATGATTGAATTTACGGGGTCTGAGTTATGCCTCTCTAAAAGAAAGGGCCCCCATCCTCCCTTGTTTCCTATGAAGGAAAAAACCCCAGCAAAAACAGCAATGGCAATAGAAGCCCAGTAGAACAGAATCAAAGTCCCATAGAATCTCTGCAGTAGAAATGGAAGGTGGGGGGAAATTTTGCAAGCCTAGCAGAACCAGTGAAATGTGCCCAGCAGAACCAGCGCCACTGTGGCAGTGCAAACCCAATAGGTCTAAGGTCAAGCCAGAGAATTACTGCAGTAGAAACTGCAGGTGCAGGGAGGGCATTTTTGCAAGCCCAACAGAATCAGTGTGATGTACTAATGCTAAGCAGAACCCAGTGCCATAGTGGCAATGCCAGCTTACTCGGAATGATGTCTAGCACAGAATCACACTCCAACCAAGCCCAGCAGAACTAGTGAAATGTACTAGTGCCCAGCAGAACCCAATGCTAATGAGGCAACACCAGCTAACACACACCGTCCAAGCAAGGTGGCCATTTTTGCAAGCCCACAGAACTAGTGCAATATACAGAGTAACCAGCAGAACCCAGTGCCATTTCTTAGACAATACGCCAAATATCTGCCAGGTTTATTTGCATGTTCAAAATGCTTGTTTTAGGGGGGGAAATTCCTGCATCTCTTCCACTTCTAATTGACTTTTTAATTCTTTGATCTCTGTTAGTGTTTCTTTATTAAGATTGCTTTTATGTACTTGTTCTAATCTCTGAATTTTTCTATTATTTTCTTAATTTATTCTAATCTCTCTTGCTTGTTTTTGTGTGTATGTGTGTGGCAGCTATTAGAAGAATTCCTCTGATGAATGCTTTATTTGCTTCCCTAACCCTAACCTCCATCTTCTTCTAGATTTTCTGTTCCATTGCAAGACTACTTCTATGGGATTATGATCTGCAAAAATCTTCAGATGAATCTCTACTTTTTCTAGATTTGTTGTCAAACTTTTTGAAATCCAGCACATGTCCATTCTTGAGTATGTTTGATGTTTGGCCAAGAAAAGGGTAAAATCTCTGTCGTTAGGGTGCTTACTCGTCCAGGTATCTTTTAATTTCAGCACTTCCATGTATTGAAATACATTTTGGGGTAATTTTCCACCATTAATATTCCTTGATCTGTATTGTTGGGTCTAATATTCTGCCTCCAAAAATTATTAATTCCTCTTCTTGAAAGACTAGCATAGTTCTCAAAAAATTAAGTTTAGCATTGCATATATTTTAACTATCGTGCATACTTTGCCTTCCAGGAGTCTCATTTTTACAATTAGATATCTTCCATCTGGATCTCTTAATTCTTCTAATACTTCTAATTGTAAATTATTTATATAAATCGCTACTCCATACTTTTTTGTTTTGAGGTGAAGCAGGATATACTTTGCCTGTTTTTATTGTTTAGAATATTTTCATATTTCTTCTTTATATGGGTTTCTTGTAGGCATAAAATATCAGTGTACTGTTAAGTTGATAATTTTCATGCATTTTGAGGGGGTGAACCTCTAAACCTCTTATTTCTGCTCCCTGCCAAAAGCAGAGGGGAGCAGAAAGTAGGGTTTTCCCCACTGCTGTTCATGAACTGCCATGAACTGCCTTTAAATTTGTGGAAGTTCCTGGTGGCTCTTCAGTTCATGAACATTGCTTCACAAATCATGAACCAGCCAAAATTTGTGACAAACTTTAGATCATGAGCTGGTTTGTGCCCATCCTTAAATAGTGAGTTTATGGCAATGGAATTGACTTCTGTCTCATGTAAAAGCTTAAACCAGACTAGATAATGAGAGCCATGACTGGATCTTCCTAGTGGTTTTTTTAAAGGTAACTTGTTGGTAACTGGAGCCCCATCACCAATTTGGATTATTGTCATGGTACCAGGAACATGTAGGTTTACTTCTTCCCATGGTGCTAGAGCAACCACCCTATGTGGATCAGTTAAAAAGATTAGGGCTGTTTTGCTTATAAAACAGCATGTAAGGGGAGACATGATAGAGATCTATAAAATTATCTATCGTGTGTATAGACAGAGAGAAAAACCCTCTCTCCAAATACTAGAGCCTGGGGTCATGCACTGATGCTGATGGGTGGGAGATTTAAGACGGGCAAAAGGAAACACTTCTTCACACATTACATAGTTCAATTGTGGAACTTGCTGCCACAGTATGTGGCGATGGCCACCAACTTGGAAAGATTTAAAAAGGAAGTGGACAAATTCATGGAGGACAGGGCTATCAATGGCTACTATTCATGGTGGATATCCACTCCCTCCAGTACTAGAGGCAGTATGCCTCTTTATATCACTTGCTGGGGAGCACGAGCAGGAGGATGCTGTTGCAGCTGGTTGTCCACTGTGTGAACGGAATGCTGGATTTGATGGGCCCTTGGTCTAATGCAACATGGCTCTTCTCATGTTCTGGAAATTGCTGGAAAGATTCAGCTATGGATCTGCCAGAATTTCTTCTGGTTTGAACTGTAGTCATTTCACTAAACGAGAATCTGAAAGTTCTCTTTCTTTAAAAAAAGAAACAACCCCCACCCTCCAACCATTGTGTTTGACTTTGGAGTCTGTGTTGTTGCTCTTCCAATTCTCTAGACGCCTGTCTGTGTTGCTATTAAAGCATATAATGCCATGGAGAGACATCCAGTGAACTGTTTTCTTAGTTAGAAAGCAGAAGCCATTAAGTAGCCATTCTGAAACACAGTCAGAATTTCCATTCCATTTTCCCCCCTGGAATTGGAACAGCCAGCAACATTTTACTTTGGCAAATAGAAGCTTTTAGATGAATTTGTTACTTCCTATTTTATGTCAAAATCTGTTCAGTTCTATTGTTGTTTATTCACAAATGTAATGTCTAGTATGATGTTTCCTCATAGCAGCTATTTGAGCTAGTATTAACTTTATTCTATTTTGGTTTCATTTTTGTTTTCAACCATCATAATTTTCTCTGCATTCTTCATTCATGCTGAAATAAATGTTTACTGCATTCAAGAGTGTGTATGCTACAACAGACACTTAAGGAGTGCTTTATCTTTTTTGCCACACTGCAAACTATTAGTTAGAGAATTTGCATACTTGTAGATGAAAATGCCATTTTTGATTGGATCCAGCCAGGGTTTTTTTTTTGTTCAGTCTCTCCAAATTCCCCTCCCTACTCCCAGCATCTGTTACAAATGCCTTTTGCCCATGCACATCCCATGCAGGTGTAGATTTTTTTTTCCATCCGTGGAAAAACTGATTGGATCCAGTCCATGGTATCTATAACACTCAGGTCCAAACAGGTGGGTAGGTGGCAGCTGAGTAGATATCCAATAAAGTACCAGCAGATCTATTGTAACATAAGCTTTTGTGGGGTAGGGAAGGCAGCATGGTACAGCTTGATTTTGTCAGGTCTTGGACGCTAAGCAGGGTCAGTACTTGGAGGGGGACCACTGAGGAAGATTCTGCACTGAGGAAGATTCTGGCAAACCACCTCTGCTTCTTACTTGCCTTGAAAGCCCCTCACTGGGGTCACCATATGTTAGCTGTGACTTGGGGGCACTTTACACATGCACACGCTTTTGTGGACTACAGGCCATTTCATCAGGTACATAAAAAGTTTGCTTTCAGTTGATGATGAACTACAGTATGTAGGTGGATATACAAACACACACACCAGAAAGTGGGGTCAAAGGTAACAAAAGGCAAGTGCTATGCAAAACCAAAATGCACAGAAGAGGAACACACTAACAGCAATATATGATAACACAGTCTTGCTAGACCTGCTAAGCTAATTTAATATCTGCAAGTGTCAGAGGATCCTGTAAGCGCAAGTGAGCTCTAATTAACTGTCACACTTCCTGATGAATTCTTATTTGGCATTTTCTTGATGAAGGCTCTCTTTGACATTGTGGTTGAGGAATAATGACTTTCATGTAGCAACAGGGGGGTTGGGTAAACAGAAATTCCCATAAGCTTCTGATTTGTGTCTATTTATATTCCCCACTTTTGATGGAGTTCAGCTGTCCCTTACTGACTCAGTTCAGAGGCTTGGGGTTATCCAGGGGCCCAACTTTCAGTGCATTCCTAAGAAGACTTTCCTGGGAGTAAGTGCCACTGAGTAGCCTTCAGTAGGATTCTGAGTAGACCTGTTTAGGATTGCACTGTAACTTACTGGAGAAGCACGTTAATGCAGTTGCAAAAAAGGCTTTCTTCCAACTCAATCAACCCTGAAAGATGGTCCTTTACCTTGATATAGCTGATCTGGACACTTGGATCCATGCCACAGTAACATCAAGACTAGACCACTGCAATGCACTATACATTGGTCTACCCTCAAAATCAGTTCAGAAACTCCAGCTGATGCAGAATGCCATGGGTCGGCTATTATCAGGACATAGATAGAGT
The DNA here is from genome assembly GCF_001447785.1 of Gekko japonicus. Classification (NCBI taxonomy): domain Eukaryota; kingdom Metazoa; phylum Chordata; class Lepidosauria; order Squamata; family Gekkonidae; genus Gekko; species Gekko japonicus. The sequence continues at coordinate 959,552 of NW_015173677.1, forward strand.
ATGCATATTACTCTTGTCCTGTAGACATGTCTCTGGCTGCCCATCAGTTACCAGGCTTAACTTAAGGTATTAGCTATCACATATAAAGCCCTTCATGACCTTGGCCACACTCATATCTGCGAGATCACCTCTTCCCCTAGGCTTCCCCATAACAACTTCACTCATTCACTTGCTTAGGACTGACTGCTTCCTACTGCTTAACAGCTGCCACCCCACAAAACCAGTATGGTGTAGTGGTTAGACCTTTAGACTAGGGTCTAGGAGACTCAAGTTGGAATCTTCACTCTGCCTTGGATGGTTTTGGCTTGGTCATATATGTTCAGCCTAATCTACTTCACAGGGTTGTTATGAGGATACAGTGGAGAGATGGAGAATGACTTAAACTGCTTTAGGTCTCCATTGTGGAGAAAGGTGGGATATAAATGAAGTAAATAAATAATATAGCTGAAGATGGGTGGGCAGATAAAATGCTGGTGGGTGTGGGAAGGAAAAAAGGAAGCAGAGAATGATGAAATTATGGGGGCTGCCAGGAGGTGGCAAAGAGGAAATAGTGTGAGGAGGAGGATACAAAGAAAGGTGAAGTACCCCTGCAAATCCTTGCATGTTCCCCACCACACAACTGGGCCCAGACTGGCAGCTGGCACCATGCAACTGACCCGAGGCCATCCTGGCAGCCGGAACTGCAGTTTTATCATGGAGAAACTGTGAGGGTATGGGAGGAGGGAAAGCTGAAGATGGGAGAGGAAGATAAAAATAAGTTGGCTGGTGAGTGGGAAGGAGGAAAGGGAGCAAGAAAAGGGGAGGTCTCATAATGGCTTTTATGGAAGAGAAAGTTGGGGGGGAAGGGAAAATCAAATGCTCCCAAGTACTTGTGAACCCTTTCTTGAATTTTTATATTTCTTTACAAGCTACTCTGAGTCTCTACTTGTCATGCCTGCCCCTGCTGATGTCATGCCTGCCTTTGCTGATGCCCCTGAACAGGCTCCTGAGGACCCTGAACAGGCTCCTGAGGACAGTACTGCAGCAGAAAGGCAAAGACTGGATCCTGTAGCTGAAAGCTATCTAAGTGGTGAGGAGGATAGAGCCTCCCAGGGAACACCTGCAAGGGATCAGTCTCTGCTGCAGCCCAGTAATTCATCATCAGACTCGCCTCCACCTGTAACCAGGCTCAGGAATGTAAGAAGACAACAGCTGAGAGAGCGAAGGCAGAATGCACGCATGCGTGCCAGAAGATCTCTTAGCCCTGATTACTGACAGGATCCTGTCCTCACTCCTGGCTAGCTAATGAGTTGATTAGCTAGCACTGTATATATGCAAATCTGTTGCCAGCAGTCATTTGTGCTGGCAATGTCGTTTGTTCAGGACCTGAATCCTTGCATCTCTGCTCCAGACCTTGTGGAATTCTTCTCGGCTTGATCCTTGGCTTTTGACCTTCGGCTTTGTTGACCCTGCGTTCATCTCTGACTCCTCTGGTATTGTTGTGATTTATGGACTTGAAACTTTGGTATGTCTGACCCTGCTTTTGGACTGTGATTTAAACCTGCTTGAACCTTGCTACCTGGTTTGCCCGGCTTGACCTCGGACTGTTCCTGGACTTTTGCTTGCTTGTGTCACGCCCCCTGGTCCTGCCGTGACACTACTTAGAGAGGACAGTGGAAGAGGAATGAATGAATTAAACATTAAAAAATATAGGTGACATACGCAGCCTGGTACTGAAGGGATGAATAAATTAATCTTAGGTAAAGAAAACTGCTGGAAGCTCAAAGGGCCACTACATATATTAAAAAAAACATTGTAGTGTCCTTATCCAACTCCACAGAATTTATATGCCCAACATAAATTCTAGGGCCAGGTTTGTAACTATGTGGAAAAGTGATCCAGTAGAAGACCCAAGGGCAGTTAAACTTTTGATAGTGTTGTGTTGATAAGGATAAATGAAGTGGTAGAAAATACAGTTTGGCTCTTGGCTACTGTTCTTGGATTGTGCTGGTGTCTGTAGAATCTGATGGATGAGTGGCTCTGATAGCCTTTTGAGTTCTTCCAACTATGATTCTACTATGACATCAACTTCTGTTAGTGTTCCAGAACTGTGTAATATATAGTTAGGAAGTCGAAACACAAATGATATTTTAAACATTTGCCAGATCCTATAAGTTCTCAGAATAAGGGTAAGGTTACATTTCTGTGACATTAAGATCAATATTTTAAAAATCCCCCTTTTTTGTTCTCAGAATAGATTCATGTCTCTTTCTGGTTTTATTTAGTTTTGCAAACCAAACTTAATTCATGCTACTTCGTGATCCCATCGAAGAATATAAATGATCTTCTCAAACATCTCATAGTTGGCCATTCAAAACAAATAACATTGCGACTGGAATTTCCCTTTGAGAATGTGAAGACCAGGGGTCGTTTCATAGAAAAAGAGCTAGGGGAACTCATTAGCATAACTCATTAGCATATGCCACACACCCTGACATCAGGGGCCTGGCGGTGGACCTGGAAGGCCGGCGGGAGGGCGAGGAAGCCCCGCCAAGGCCCTCCCTGGCTCCAGGCAGGCAGGGGTGGGGAGAGGCGGGGAGGAAGCAACTTACCCTCCCTCTTCTCCTGCCTCCTCCTGGCTGAATGAGGACCGGAAGCGGGGCGGCTGGAAGCAGGGGGCGGGGCTTCATAATGTGCCCCCCCCACCTCACCCGGGGGAACTGTGTTCCCCCGCGATCCCCCCCGAAATGACCTCTGGTGAAGACTATGCTTGTAATATATAGTATCTTATTTCAGAGGAAGTTCATGATACGCAAAAATGTACTCAACCGTGATTTATTTTTGATCCCCTCATTTTGCTGCCTACCAAATGATAAATTAAAATATATTCAGTTATGTAATCAGATCTGACTCTTGATCTAATGCCACAATGTGCAAAAACCACCTTTTGCCACCTGAGGAGCAGCAGCTGATCTCAGATGACATGCTTCCTGTCCCCCCTACCCACAATAAGCCCACCCCCAAAAGCACACAACTTCAAGGAATAGTCTATAATTGCTATGTGCATTCAGCCAAACACATATGAGATGTCATACTAAGGAGTAAAGTAAAATACATATTCAAATGTGTACTTGGGAAAGAACAAGGAAAAGGACATTCTAAGACATACAGACAACAATGACAAAATGCAGTGGAATTCAAATTCATATGTGTGAAAGCCTGATGTGTTGACAGGGAAGAATTACACAAATCAGATCTATACACACACATGCCTCTTCATGAAGAACCTGTGTCACACATCATGTTATGCACATGACTGTGGGGGAGGGTGAGCATGAGCATTTCTGCGATCCAGGAAAAGCAGCAGCCACCACTGGATGTCCATCATCACTTTTTTGCAAATGAAAGAAATGTAACCTTGAATGCCTCTGTCTCCAAGTTCCTTTCTCAGATGTCTTTTACTTTTATGTACTTTCCCGCCTAAGTGATTGTTCCTTGTGTACAGCTGTTAAAGCTATTTTTAGATACAGACAGAGATTGCCTGTAGCCCTGAGTAAATGAATCTGTCACATTGAAAACCAGCAATTGCAGACATATAATAGAGTGAATTCTAGGGCATTTTAGGGTATGTCCTCACCAGCTCATTTTTCTATAGTCTGTGAGAAAGAGCAAGAAGCTGAAGCTGTCTGCCCTCATCCTGCATTGCACCCCCTATATCACTCAAAAGATGTTTAGATTGTGCTAGCGGTCCTATGAGTAGTTTAAATCAAGTTCTAGGCCCCTTCATCTCTCCTTCATTACTAAATCATTTAAGCAAAAAAATGTCTCCTCAATTTGGTAAAAAGGCAAAATAATCATGCCTAATCCATACCAAAAAATCTTTAGACGGGAGAAATGATTGCTTGATGTAAACAATATCATAAACAATATTGTTCTTGCATTTAAAAATGAAATAAGATAGCAATGTCTTTTAAAAGCATGTCTGGTTCTTTTGTACTTTACAGAAATAATAATAATAAGACAAACACATTCCATTTGTTTCTAGTAGTCTTCAGTGTGTAGAAATAGATGGTCCAGAGGAATGATCATATCTGGCTTGAAACATTAGATGGAGGAATTGCCTCCCTTGCTTGCCAAAAATGTCCACGCTGAGGACTGATTAACTGCTTTCATTGACAGAAAATTGCCATATCGTGATCATTCCTTTGCTCTGTCCACTTAAAGAAACAATGTCATTGAGCTGGATCCAATTACTTGTGTTTGCTAACTAATCTTTCTTTAACTGAACAAGACTTTCCATTTAGCAGAAGGTAGTTCATGTTGATACTTACTCTGTAGTGAATCCTCTGTTGCCCTTTGGAGCTCTCTACCCCAGGAGATCTATTTGTCTCCCTTTTTTCCTGATTACAGATGTCAAGTTCAAAGACACTGTTGCTTCAGCACACTTGTGTTCTGGATTGTAATGAATAATCTCCATCAGTGGATTTCGTTTCTATTTTATGTAACTGAATGGTATTACAGACAAAGAATGTTGTGAACTTTGCAGTGTGAATGTGTTTGACAGGAAATCATGCTAGTTTCAACAACTGTGGTTGCTTATGAGTGGGGTGTTGGATCTGCCGAACTTGAACAGCTGTTTACAACCTTTGCAGCTGCAGCAGCTAAGGTGACGGAGTTTCATTTCTGGCTGCCTTGCATCTGCACAGCCATCTTGGTCTCAAGAGAACTGTATTTATTTAAATATTTTAAGTCAGGTTTGGGCCACAAAGTGAGGGGAAAGTGTTACTTAAGAATCATTGCCAGATCACCCACCCAGAACTTCTGCTCAACAACTAGATCAGAGGTGGCTAAACTTGTTTAATGAAATAGCCACACAGAATAAACATTAGATGTCTGAGAGCCACAAGACATCTCTCCTTATATATAAAAGAGTCTTTGTGTGACTCTTTTCTGAATGTTCCACATGCTTCCCCAGCCTTTGGGTCCCTGATCTTTCACTCAGGAGGGGGGCCAATCCCCTGGCCACATTGCCTCCCTCTATCACCTCCGTCCCGCCCACAGACCCGCTGGGCAGCATCTCACCCTCAGTCTGCGGGGAGCCACCAGCTGGGATGGATGCTCCGGCAGCCGGACGCGCCTAAGGCCCATGCCAATCCTGCCAGGAGGCCGACTTCAGGTAGCTGGTTGCTCTGCCACCGGGCGGGGGCCGCCGAGCGGACGGTGGTGGAGGTGGCCCACAGGACGCTGCCACCCAGCCAGACAGGGAGGCAATGGCGGGCTGTTCTGTCTCCCCTCCACCCTGGAGTCTGCGGAGAGAGGAGAAACCAGGGATCAGAGGCCGATCCTCCTGCACCCATTGTCGCTGCCCAAGGCCCAATCCACCTCACTGCCTGGCCTGTGCCCACACGGGGCCTGGTGCCTTGCTGGCCCACAGAGCACTCAAGGCAGCCCCAATGCTACTGTCACCCAGTCGTCCACAGAGACAGTGCTGACCCATTCAACCACCCCTCGAGCCTGGGGTCTCACCAAGGGGTGACAGTGTGGGCCGGCCTTCATTCCCCTCACAGGTGACATTTGGCCAAACTGCCACACTGGGCAGAGGGCCCTCATGCCGCCGCTGCTCATCCCACCACACCGGTCCCCGCCAGCCCAGGACCAATGTGCATGGCTGGCCTGCAACCAGGTGGCCGCCGCCATGCTGCCAGGGTGCCCAGCGGTGGAGCCAGCCTGTAGGATACTGGCCGCGCCTGCACAGGGACATTGTCGCGGCCCATGCCGCTGCCCTGGGGTCTTGGTGGCGCATCCAGGGCGGGGGTGCAGGGAGGTCTCACGTCCTTCTAGGACTCATTGTATTGGTCCTACAATGAAGCTTGCTCCTTGTAAACAAAGATTACACCTGTTTTTACTTGAAAATATGCAAATTTGCTTTTTAGGTGTATTAAATTAGACTGTGTGAAAGAGCCATATGCGGCTCCCGAGCTGCAGTTTGGCCACCCCTGACCTTCTCTAGGGCATTCTGTCTTCTGGACTTTATTTAAACTTTTATTCCAATCTTTAGAAAAGCACAAAGTTTGTTTTGAAGGCAACTATTGGTAAGAACTGGCTAAAAGCCCTTTATTGACCAGACTTCCTAGCCCTTTCTCTAACTTACTCTCACACGTAACTCCCTTGACTCACCTTCTTTCTCCTTGGTGGGAAACACATTTGTCCCTTGTGCAAAGAATGAGTGGCTAATTTGACTGAATGCACGCAATGTCACTAATGATCCACTGGTTTTAATTGGTGCATGGAGGAGAGGTAGATTGGGGATACAGTTACATGAATATTTAATTTCTAATATTCCTATTTTATGATGAAGTTATTTGAGTTCCACAAAACTGTAATAGTTCAGTACTGTAATGTGGATATTTTAATATGAACTATTTTTACACATTAAACTTAGAGAACTCTAATGGTATTATAATGGGGCAGAACCAAGTGAGTTTTCCTACCAAACAATTCAGAATTTTTTTGTTTCATACAAAAGGAATAACAAAATTTTCATTTAATCTTGCACATGTGAAGGCACATATCTATATTTTATTGTTACTCAGTAAAGAACAACCACCTGTCTTTGAATCAAATTAATATTTTCTGCATCTCAGCCTGCTGCATATAATGTAGTCAATAAAGTACTGTTAACAGAAAGTGTAGATAAATCAGGTATATTGCATCAAAGTGTGCTCAGAACAGAGACTGACAGATCATTCAAACATACAATATTCCACAGATTCTCTGTCTAATCTCACCAGGGTAAGGTTCCTTTTTGGTTCCTTAACATTACTCCTCATGAATAAAAATGTCTTCAGAAACCACTTTCACAAACCTGCAAGCAAATTTCTGCTCTTTGTCATGCAAGTCAGAATGGTGGATCCATTATGATGGTTCCTCCTTGCAGATTTATGAAACTAATTAACTTTATTGACCATTTTATGAAAAATTTGGGCAATACAGTGATGTTCAGGCATTTTCTACTTGTGCTGTGACAGAAGTTCAGATCTACCTGATATACAGAATGCCTGAAGTAGATGAAATGGCAGAGTAGCTATCTTTTCTGTAAGTGGTACTTAACTTATACAGAAGCTGATTGAAGTATAGATCTTTTTTTTTCCCTGCAACAATGATGCTACCATGATGGAAGCAATAAAGATCTGTTTCTTTTCAGCTACAGTCCTGTTTAACTATGAAAGTATTGATGCGAGATTTCTACCTGATCAATGTAAATGGGACTGGAGAAAGACCCTATAAAAAAGAGTGTACCTTCCTCAACACTTATTGGCGATACCTTAATTGGGGGGAGGGTTCAGGAAATGGCTCTATTCAAGAGCCTTCAGTCCTTCAAGAAGATGACCCCCCCTTCCAGCTGAAGGACGGGCAGAAATATATGTGAAGAAACAGCAGTTTGGAAAGACAAGGAGTAGCAGACAAACACACAGGTGCGAGGTAGCAGCTTCACAGTCCAGGAACCCTCTCTCACTCTCTGGGGATCAGATGATAGGTAGGAAACCTGCTGCCCTGTAGGAGTACCTCATGGCTTATCCAGCACTCTATTTCTATCTCTGTAAACAAGGCAAATCTTACAAAAATGACATGCCTATTCACCAAAGGGAACTAATCAGATAGAACTGCATATATAATAGAATTGTCATTGATCCCACTGAAAAGCAAAATGAATGGAAGAATTTCTATGTGTGGAATGATACTTCTCCACTTCCCCCTTTGCTGCAGCTCCAAAAGCCCCCCCCCCCCATACTGCTCCTAGTAAATAAGGAACCCCCACCAACAGCATGAGAGGGGAGTTAGAGGTCTGCTGCAGGAGGGGGAAATGGATGAAAATCCTTGCCTCTTCTGTACACAGAAACGATTGGTGAGATCCATCGTATAATCTGGAAGTCTTCCAAGTTAAAAGTAGCATTGCAACTCCAGGCTTTCATCAACTGCATGTTTCATTATATGGTTATTTAAATTATTTATTAACTCTCCTGTCTGCAAGAAATCGGAAGCTAAGGTGTGTAATAACATGACATTGAAAACAATGAAACATACGTAGAACATGTTTCACAGCCAGTACAGTGCTTACTATGGTACATTCTCCAGCTACACTGCAGATGAAATTTCTCATATTTTGCTTGATGTCAGATGCTCAATGTACTATTTTGAGTCAGAAGTGTCAGAGATTTGGCTTTGTCCTATTTAGGTAGCCCAGTTTTGGTAAATATACATTGTCCATTGAGGAAGAACGCACAAGAGCAACTATGATGATGCTCCCTTGTGAATTATATTCATGGCTGTTTGGAATGATGAAAACTACCAGGATAAACTGTTTCTACTGGTTCTTTGAAATTATCAGTGGCTCTCTAAGGTCAACCAAGGTGCCAGAAAGAATTAAAAAAATAACATCAGTAGGGATTCCATGAGCTTCACCACAAGTGAGTTCATTAGCTGAACTTAACCTTATTCAGTGGGAGCAATCCTGGTGGAGAAACAATTATTTGTGCAGCAAATGTCCCAAACTACTTCTGAATTAGCTTGAAGATGCACAGTAGCTTTTGTGCTTACTATCGGATGCTTGGCATCTATCTTATTAGGAGATGTGCATGGCATTCTGGTGACCAGGTCACTCTAGATCCAGGAAGGAGGGAGAGAATGTGGAGAGGGATTACTCCCTCCTAGTAGTAATGGATGGATATGGGTATGAAAATGAGGATGTGTGCTGAGCCAGAAGCTGGGAGGGGGAGTGTTTGGCTGAATTCAGCAGCAAGGCAGCAATGGTCTGTTTTTGTGCCACTGCTTCCAGTCATTATGCGTGGAACCAGGATTACCAAGTACTTACCATGATTTGGCGGGGGGCACATATGTCTTCCCAGGACCATTCCCACGCGGACAACAGACGTGCCACACCATGTCGTCGCCAGGAAGTGACGCTGGGCGACGCTCTGGCAATGGGGCTGGAAACTTGATGGTACCGTCGAGTTTTCAGCCCCATTGTCAGAACATTGCCCAGCATCCCTTCCTGGCAATGGCATGGTGCATTACAGGGAGGAATGTTCCGGACGGGGAGCATGTGTCCCCTGCCGGATCGCGGTAAGTACTTGGGAACCATACGTGGAACAGCTGGAAGGGTTATGCTGACATGGTGAAACCGTGACCACCTGGCCATTAATAGCAAAGGCCCAAAGAACAATCCCTTCTTCCCCTTCATATAGTCAAACTACAGACTTTGCACTTTGATCCCACCTGGTGAGATTGCCTTCTCTACTGTTCCTTCAGCTGTTTGTGCAGGCCTTTGGGGTCAAAGGGAGGGTGGTAAATCTCCTCATCCTTCTGCCATGTGCCTCCAAATCAGAAAGAATGTTTGTAAATAGGGAGCCCAACTTTGCTAGTGAGGGAGGAAGAGGTAGAATAACAAATGGGGAAGGCAAGCTATCCAGCTGGACTTGCAATGCATTACGAAAAAAGATGACTATACTTCAGTGCTTTCTATTTTAAAAAATACATTTGCAGAGGTATAGTTGTTTGCTTCTTACTTTACTTCCATGTCTGGTTGAATTGTCTAGTTTGCCCTGGCAAAACCTGCTTTGGTGCTTGTATACCTATATTGCTACCTTTCAGACCAATTGGTTTAAAGGTGATTTGGGGGGGGGGTGTCTGGCAACAACTACAGGAGAGAGCAACAAAAGGGAAGGTAGTTTCAAAAGATAGTGGCAAGGCAACCACCGGTTCTTTTTCACACCATGTGTGCCACTGCAAAAAGGACCCATCCATAAGACACAACCAGGAAGACTGAAGAAGAAAGCACAGAACTTTCTAGTGAATGAATCTTTGATGCTTGATTGTGGGTGGCTAGTGGTGTGGTTTCACTGAGTGTGCTTATTTGCTCAGCAACCAAATCACAGATGTAAATCTATTGTGAGTTATAATGTGCTGGAAGACAACTTTGTTTTAAAAGTAATCTGACCTTTCACTTTTCCCATTAATGAGTTCCAATTATTACCACCAATACATATGGCTTGGCAGGGTTTTCACGTGTGTGGTTTTGCAAAGGACCACGGACCCTGTAGTTTTCTACTATGTTCCTTTTTCACATCTTTACAAATATCCCCCCCTCCATTCACAAATGGCACTGGCACAGCCATGGTGGCTGCAGTTGTGACTTGGGGCCTTTAATAAAATTCATCACATCTGCTTAGTGAAATAATTGAACATTTATTAACTCATTCATTCCACCACAAAAGCTGGTTCGTCCCTCACCATACACTGGTAAAAAGTAAGTTGAAGGTACACAGTTCATAAACTACAAGTTGGGGAGGAGCAGCCACCCGGGGGGGACGGGACTTGAACTAGTCAATGAATAATTGATCTCTTCAGTAAATCAGCTGCATGATCTCAACTGGCAATCAGGATGTGAACCAAACCAGTAAGAATTCAAGCATCCCTAAACATCAGGGGGACATAGAGATTGCTCTTGGACAGATATCACACACCCCTTCTTACGTGTTTGTGTTATCAGTCTTAGCGCAGGCAATTAGATTCTCTATTGGAGACTGTATTCCAGCAAACTGACAAGTGGCCTTATCTGGCAGTGCAGAAAGGAGGGAGGATACTTGAAGGCAGTTGGCAAACCAGTATGTACGAAATATACATGGACAGTCTAGTTCCAATCATTGCGTTATATTTCTATCTCCTATTAAAACGGCTTTGAACGATTAGTTCTTTGTTCCCTAGAAATTACAGTGTCATAATTTGCTTTGCATTTTTAAGCTTAATCAAAGATTAAAAGTGGGACCATAAGAATGAATACCAGAACTGACGGGAAGCAAAGATGTGTTTGTTCCAATTTGTATGAACTAATCACTAAAGCCTCTTTAGGGGGGAAAAAATCATCATCCAAAACTTACAGTCCGTTGCATACATTAGCAATGGCTAGTTATTAATCTTATAACCTTTTCTAATTAACAGAGTAAACTCTAAAATGAATACAAATTGAATGTATTCAAGGATAAAATAAATTCAGCTACTTAGTAGAACTTATGTTTGGAAAATGTATTTCACTTATCTGCAGATAATAGGATTCCTTCAAAAAAGGAAATAGCTAGACTATTGAAAAGAAACTGCATCAATTTTAGCTTTTCTGATCAAACTTTATTTAACAATTTGGTGACATCGCTTTAAAACAAATGATCAAAGATTTCAAGAAACAAATTGGCTCTGAAGAAAATTATGGTGAGAATATGGATGATGCTTTGGAAGAACTGGAAAATCAGGAGCATAGAAATAAGTCGTCTCCAGCTCCTGTATCTTGAGTTAGAGGCCTCTAGCATTAGCGAATCTATACCTAGACATTGTGTTATTCTTCAGCAGTGGCATACCAAGGGCAGGATGGGATGTGTGGTCCACCCCAGGCATAGCTTGAGGAAGGCCCTTGAAGGGGACCGTTGAAGCCAGCATCATGTTGCATGCAGCCAAACTTCTTCCTGTTTATTTTTAAAATACAGTTCTGGCTACAGCCACTAGTGGTGCAAGGAAGTCTGAGCATAGCAAAAAGCACTCTTGATTTGGTGAGACTTCCCTTTCTCCAAGACTGAAGCAAACTTGATTAACAGATCATATAACCAAGCCAGCATGCTGATAACCAGGGCTATTTTGGGGCAGGAACGCACAGGAACAGAGTTCCGGCTGGCTTCAGAGTTGGCCACACCCACTACAGCCAAAACCTCTGTGTGCATGGCTACAGAGGGAAAGCCTGGAGAGTGACCCCCCCGGTGACTCCGAGGCGGGCAGGCCAGGGCCCCACTGAAAGGATCGAGGAGGCATTTAAATGCCTCCCTGTGCCTTCCCTGGCCTGTCCAAGGGCCAGCTTGCCCAGGCTCTCTGCCGTCGTGGGGCGCCTGGGCAAGCCAAGGGAAGGCAATTTAAACTGCCTTCCCTTCCAGGGGGGGCTTACTCGGGCTCCCCGCAGCTGCGGGGCACCCGGGGAAGCCAAAGAAAGGCGTGGGGTGTGGCCTAACATGTTAATGAGCTGTGTTATCAGGGTGTGGCATAATATGCTAATGAGTTTTGCTGTTCGGTGTGGCCTATTATGCTAATGAGTTCCTGCTGGGCTTTTTCTACAAAAAAAGCCTTGCTGATAACTATTACAGTATTTGCCAGTCTGCAGGTCATTTTATCCAGTATTCTAGTCTTTCTCTTTTCCTTTCCTTGTACCCAGCTCAGTCAGATCTTGCAAAGCAGTACTTAGGGTGTTGCAGCAAGATAAAACAACCTTTCCCTCCCTTAATTTCTCTCCCTCTTTTCCATACATTTCTCATTCATTTCTGTCTCCCTTCACCTAATTTTTCCGTTACCCCCCTACATACTTTATTTTCACTTCTTGGTCTCAAGACCTTCTTATCCCTATCCTGCTCGATGACAGAATGTATTTAAAAGTAGTATAGTGGCAACCTTTGTTAATCTTATGAATAGAAGGCAGTGGGTTTGCTGGGCACTGTACATTTATTGGTTCTGCTGGGCCTCCAACCCCCCCCCCCCAGTTTGGACTGTGAGTCTGTGCTTGACATCAGCTGGCATTGCCACAATGGCACTAGGTTTGCTGGGCACTGTACATTGCACTTGTTCTGCTGGGTTTGCCAAATGCCCCCCCCCCCCTTCAGGTTCCATTGCAGATGTTTGGCTTTAGTCCAATGGAAACAATGGAGGATGTGGGCACCTTCTTTGGGGGGTAGTGTGTTTCTTAACAACCAGTCTGGTAAAGCTTGCAATCACTATTTTGTGATGATTTGGCTAGTGTTAGTTAGTAAAAGTTAGTACAAAGGCAGACTCATAGCTCTCAAAACTGCCTTGTAGTTGTTTGGGATGGTCAATTCTTAGGCCTCCAAATGGAGAACAGAAGCCCTTCCAAATGCCTGCTCAAAACACAAGTGGGGTCATGGATTATTTTTTTTGCCATCAACCCACAGCTGACTTATGGTGACCCTATAGGGCAGTGATGGCAAACCTTTTAGAGACCGAGTGCCCAAACTGCAACCCAAAACCCACTTACGTATCGCAAAGTGCCAACACAGCAATTTAAACTGAATACTGAGGTTTTAGTTTAGAAAAAACAATTCATACATTAACATCTTTTGTCTTAAAAGAAAAACACAAGAACAGCTTTCAATGATACAAACACTATCTTTTTTTGCATTTTTTTCTATACTCATTTCAACACTTGGAGTCTACAAAAACACATTTAGAAAAAAAAAATGAAGCACCCAATACAGATCTATCCGTATACCAAAAATATAGCTAACACTAAAGAAATGGATATTCCCTGATTCAACAGCTTTTGGCCTGCTCTGAGAAAGGCATCTGAGTGCATTTCCTACCTTTGATTCACCTCCGCTGTACATGCGTTGGACCTACTTTTGGGGGAATTTGCATAAATAAGACGAAGTGGAGGTGTAGTACACATTTCCCATACACAGGAGGCATGCAGACCTCAATCATCCATACAAGCTCTCATTTTCCCATTAGCAGGAGCCCAGGTTGGTTCCTATGGACAGCAGCCAATACAAAGTTCCCCCTGACAATCCCAGATCACTGCTACTCACAAGGAATACTCCCACTGTTGCCCCCCCCCAGCACCAAGAATACAGAGCATCACTTGTCCCAGACATAAGAACATAAGAGAAGACAATAGCTCAAGCCTTTATTCAATATCCACACTGTGCACAGAAACAGAACTGGGCCCAAATAATGTGTGTTAACCAGAACATGCAG